>NC_069674.1:1504166-1805000 GCF_023699985.2 Odocoileus virginianus
CACCATCAAAGGCTGAGCCGTGAGTGGTGTCTAATTTGCTCTGCATTGAGACCTTCCAGACCAGTGTCCTCAATTCCTGGAGAGAAGTGAGGTGGAGGACGGGCGTCTGGGGGTGAGGGGCAGCAGGAGGGGCCCCAGGGCAGCCCCCCTGCCCCCGCAGGCTCTCCTGCCCTCCAGTAATTTCTCTGGTGCTGACTGGGGGAGGGAGCCAGCCACCCTTGTGCCCACCCCTTTTAACAGGAACCAAAAAGACCCTGATGCTGGGAAGGACTGAAGGTGGGAGGAAAAGGGGGTGACAGAGGATAAGATGGCTGGATGGCATCACCGACTCGATGGACATGAGTTTGAGTAAACTCCGGGAGTTGGTGATGGACAGGGAGGCCTGGTGTGCTGCGGTTCATGGGGTTGCAAAGAGTCAGACACGACTGAGCGACTGAACTGAACCAAACCTCATCATTCACTGCTGCTGGGTGCTCTGGGAGGGCCTGGTACCCAGCCAGGCTCGGGGTCAGCAGCTCCCAGGTCCTCTGCCTCTGCTCCGACCGGGGCCCGGCTTTCGCTCAGTTTTCTTGCTCTGAAGCCATGACTTCGAAGACGGTGTGGGGCCTTGATATGGGCAGTCTTGGGGGTGTTTTTCAGCCCCAGGATCCTAGGGGAAGGCGGCCTTTGCAGCGACTCTGTCTGCCCCACACCTGAGGGAGCTGCACCCCTCGGAGCCTCGACGGGGCTGCAGGCCTGGGGGCACTGGATGGCTCGTGCCTTTTCCCCTGGTTCTGGTGAGAGGGGCTGGCCGGAGGGGACGAGGGGGCTTGGGCATCTGGCTGCAAACATGAACGAGCCCACGGATGACCGGGACTGATGCGTGGGTGACACAGGCCACGGTGAGTGGTGGGGCTGAGTGTTGGTGTGCGTGCGCGCGCGCGCGCGTGTGTGTATGTGTGTGTGTGTGTATGTGTGTGTGTGTGTGCAGGTGTGGGCCAGAGGTGGGGCTGGAGAAGTGGGCGAGGCCTGGGGGGTGGCCTGGGCTGGATGCTGGGCACAGTGGGGAGCAGGTGAAGACGTGGGCAGAGGCTGGGTGAGCAGAACGGGGCTGCGTTTTGAAGCGACGGCCGGGCAGCTGGCAGGGCTGCCTTCGGCGACTCAGAATTGATGGGTGGATGGAGGCTGTTGCATCAGACGCTTGCTCCCCAGCCTGGAACAAACTGCTGGCTGCTGACAGCTCTTTAAAATAATAGCACGGATGATCTATTAAGAGTAAGATGATACACAGCTGGAGTCTAACCTTCCACTCTGTGTCTTAGTCCGTGCGGGCTCCTACAACAGAACACCATGCACTGAGGCTGAAACTTCAGACGTCCGCTCCCCACGCCTCTGGCAGTCAGAGATCCGGGCGCCCCGACCTGGTGTCTGGAACCTAGGTATAAGGACCCTAACCCCACCGCCACAACCTAATCACCCCCAAAGACCCCACCTCCTAACACCTTCCCCCTAACACACACACATTTGGGGAACACAGATATTCAGTCCAGAACACTCAGCTTCCCAAACTTTTTTTTTGTTTCAATTTACTGATTGCTTATTTTAAACTATTGTTTTTTTCTGGTACAAAAATAATTCATGCTTGCCATAAAACCCTGAAATATCAGGGTTAGATGTGTGCTGAAGAAAGGGGAGTCCGGGGACTTGACTGGCGGTCCAGTGACTGAGACTCCCGGTGCCAGGGGCTTGGGCTGAATCTCTGGTCAGGGAACTAGAACCCACAGACCGCAACTAAGAGTTGGTACAGGTGACTAAGACCCCACACAGCCTCATAAATAAATATTAGAAAAAGGGGGTCTGCCTCAAGCTCTTCCTCCCAGAAACACGTTTCCTTCCAGAGTCAATGCACCTGTTAGCTGGCATTCTGATCGCGCTTCACCAGAGTGGGGCACAGAGCTGTGCAGTCGCCCGCCTGCTCCTGACGGTACGGCTCGGCTTTTCCCACCTCAGTCACCTCTCTCCACAGCGACCTGCCTGGGGTCCTGTTGGAAACTCGCGTTGCTGGCCCCCCAGACCCCTGGGGCCAGAATCTGCATCTACCAGCTTCCCAGGGCCGCGCCGCCTCCCCAGCAGTGAGCGTGGGAGACCTGCTGGCCCTGGGTCCCTCACTGCTCAGTGGGTTTAGGGCGTACTTTATGGAGCCAATCTGCTAATGGTGAATACTTGTTTCCTTTTAAAAACATACAAACTGCACTATTCAACAGTGCCACAACAGATATTCCTCTGTGTGTGTGTGTGTGTGTGTGTAAGGGGGGGGACCGTTTAAGTGTTTTACAAAGTTATCATCCTACACATTTTTTAGGTGTGAGTGTGTGCTAAGTCGCTTCAGTCGTGTACGACTCTTTGCAACCCCATAGGCTGTGGCCTCCAGGCTCCTCTGTCCATGGGACTCTCCAGGCAAGAACATCTGGGTAGGTTGCCTTTTCCTTCTCCAAGGGATCTTCCCGACCCAGGAATCAAACCCGCATCTCTTGCATCTCCTGCATGAGCAGACAGATTCTTCACCACTAGTGCCACCTGGGAAGCCCTGCTTAGGGAAATTGTATAAATATATTTTTGAATGAACAGATAATGTCAATTTCCAACCAGAAACCTGGGCCAACTCCTCCAAATAGAGAGTGTGAGTGTTGTAGCCACGCGTTCCAAGAAACAAACTCACTCAGAAGGACAATGCAGACAGTGGAGTGCAGTTTATTACACCGGCGGGCCCAAGGCAGAGTGTCCTCTTAGCCAAGGGTCCCGACCAGCATTTGTGAAAACCGTATATACCCTAAGTGTATGTGCCCAAACCCACCTCCCCAAATTCTCTGAAACTAGTCTGAACAAAGGAAAAGAAAGATACAATCAAAGTTAACCTGATTTGTGTGTCTTAAGCCTAAGGAGTTAACAGTGGACGATTATCAATAGGCCTGTGGTCATACCCCAGTAAGCATAATAGAATGCATGATTCTATTTGGTTACACAGATAATTAGGGTATTCTTTTAGGCAACAGAGAGTCTGCTAGGAGCCCTGGGGCTCTTCCATGGTGGGGGCGTGGTTCTGGTTTTCCTGTTGGCGTGTCGTTTCCATAGACACTGGGCACATAGCTCACAGTCCACAGTCCGGCTGGAGATGGAGTCCTGCTTTCAAGACAGAGCCTGTTCTGTTTCCTCCTTCATGAGGACCTCCCCTTCGGGACCTGCCCGGGGGTCCTCTTGGCCCACCTGACAGGTGGCAGGTCAGCGACCCCCTTTGCAGCACCCTCACCAGCCCGCCTCCTCCCCAGCAGCCAGCCCTCCAACTCCGATCGACCCCGGGCCCAGGCCTGACCTTGTCCCCTGCCGTCCACTCTCAGCCTGAGAGCTGGCTTCACCCCTTCCGGTCCCCCGACAGCCGCATCCCGCTCTGCGCCCCCACCGCCGGGCTCCTGGCCTTGGCCTCCCTGTCCGCCCGCCGTGGCTGGAGCTGGCTCCTGCCTGCTGCGCCCGTGGGACCCCCGTCCTAGGGACTCCTGCGGTGGCCTCTGCGTCTGCGGAGGCAGCAGGTTGATTCCGGCTTCTTCAACTTTCTGCGGGCTGTTTCCACCTCCGGGGCTGCCTCAGCTCCAGACAGGAAGCAGGCAGTGAACGAATGAATGAATAAATGAGTGAGTAAACGCCTCCAGATCCCACTGGGGCGTGGATAGGTGAATCTTCACACCCTCGTCTTTTCCTTTCACCATATTAAGAAAAAGACTTTCCAGGTGGCGCTAGTGGTAGGGAAGCCCCTGCCAATGCAGGAGATGTAAGCGATGCGGGTTTGATTCCTGGCTGGGGACGATCCCTGGAGAAGAGAATGGCAGCCCACTGCAGTGTTCTTGCCTGGAGAATCCCACGGACAGAGGAGCCTGGCGGGCTACAGTCCCCGGGGTCGCGAAGAGTCGGACAGGACAGAAGTGCCTCAGCACGCATGCGCGCGTTTCAGCCAGGAGCAGTGGGGGCCAGGTGGACCGGGAGACCCCCAGGGGAGGGTCTCCCAGAGAAGGCGGGCCTCTGAGCCCAGCTCGTCCTCGGGCCGGAGCTTGTGGTTTGTTCTGTTCGCTGCAGGGTAAGCTCACCAGGCGACGCCCACTCACAGAAGCCTACCCCCAGGTCGCGGACCTGGGCTGACATCTCTGCCGAGTGAAGCGAAGGGAAAAAAGTTGTAGCTGTACTTTGTGATTTTCAGTATTTTTAGTTTACAAGCCAACTATTCATCACATTAAGACATTGATCTATAAATAAAATTGAAAGCAGTGATACATCTGGGGCTTTGCAGGCCTCAAGTTGAGGCGATGATCTGTAAATATATTTGTCTGTGTCATTGATCCCTTTTTTATTAATGTCGCGGCTTTCACTGTGGTTATCAATTTCATTCCGGATTACCAAAGTCCTTACAAAACCTTTGTTCCCTGGCATAGGCTGCCTCGGTCAGCGCTTATGCGTTTGAGTAACATAAAGTTACATCCACTTCTGGCTGGAGTTCAGCTGTGTCGTTAATTTTCATTAGCTCTTCCTGTCCTTTCTATATACTTCTCCCCATTTTCAGTGTAGTTTTCTATTATCTGGAGCTGCTTCTCCCTTGTGGAGCGCACATGACTTAAATGCTCTTGAACTGAGGGAGGTTACATTTCTGACTCCAGGACTTTGGCCACCTGATGTGAACAGCTGACTCATTGAAAAAGACCCTGATGCTGGGAAGGACTGGGGGCAGGAGGAGAAGGGGACGACAGAGGGTGAGATGGCTGGATGGCATCACCGACTCGAGGGATGTGAACTTGGGAAAGCCCTGGGAGATGGTGAGGGACGGGGAGGCCGTCCTGGCGTGCTGCAGTCCGTGGGGTCGCAAAGAGTCGGACACGACTTGTCAACTAAACAACAACAACACATTTTTGACACGGGCTCACTGTATCTTCTTGGCAAAAGTGAAGCCTATTTTGTTAGTTATGTAAGATTTCTATTTTTTTTCCTTAATCGTTTTTTTTTGATCGCGGGATCTTAGTTCCCAGGCCAGGGATGGAACCGAGGCCCCTGCAGTGGAAGTGCAGAGTCTTAATCACTGGACCACCAGGGAAGCCCCCAGGTCTCTCATCACCTTTTAGTAGCATCTCTGTTGCTGACTCCACAGCAGGCTTTGTGGTCAGGCGGTTCTGTATCCTGTTTCCCATGAACATTCTTGCACGGGACCATCCAGCCTAACTCAGTGTTGGAACAAGGGCGCCTGCTGCCTTTAGCTATAGTTGTAAAACTCTTTTTCTAGACAGCTATCAGACTTATCTTGGTTACGCTGTATTTTGCTTATACTAGAGCAAACTAGTAAAACTTGGATGTAAAAAAAACCACGCACAAATAGGCACACACACACACACACACACACCCTGGCAGGCTGCCCTTCCACATTGCGTGATGCTATCAATGTCATCGCTGGCTACATGACCAGCCTTCCAGGTTACTCAGACCCCAGGCTAAGTGCAGATACCATCTTCTCCACTCAGAAACCCCGGGACTATGATAATAACCAGGCATATTTTATTTTTTCTAAGTGGAAACAGTTTTCTTTTGACTATGAGAAGTTCGAAGTAAAGTTCTCAGATACTATCACAAAGTTTGAAAAGAAGGCGGGAGAAGCCGCTGCTGACAGTGACGGCTTGTGCCCCGACGTGGCTCGTGCCTGGGCGTCCTGGCGCAAGGGGCTTTCTCCCGGGCCCCGCCTCCGCACCCCGGCATGGGGGTGGGCGGGAGCCTGGAGGGTTGGTGCCCTCGGGGGCAGCCCTGGGCACAGCTCGGCTCCTTCCCCAGCCGGGCGGGTTGGAGGGTCACTGGGCATGTCCGGCTGCCCACACCCTCGCTGGGGTGCTCACCGTCCCGGCCGGACCCCCACCGCACTTCCGTGCTCCATCAGACCTGACCCACTGAGGCCCCTGTCTCAAGGTCTGCTTCTGGAAGAATCCAGCTCAACAGAGCAGTGAAAAGAGACAAAACCTACTGTGAGCGTCGAACAGCGATCCAGAAATAACCAAGGGCAACTTATTCTTCCTGATTTTTCTAAATTCAAACTTGGTTTCCTGCTCTCTCAGCCCCAGATTCTTTCTTGCACACACACACACACACACACACACACACTGGGGAGAAGGAGGGTGGGGCCCTGTTCCCTCCTTTCTGTCCCCGAAGCCCTCGCGTGCCTGGGGAAGGGACCGGTTGTGAGGATGGGGTCCAGCAGAGGAGGGACTGACCCCCCCCCCCCCCGGGCAGGGGCAGGCCTGGCAGACAGACACACCCCTGGGCATCTCAGGCGGCTCCTTCTCCCTCCGAGCACGGAGCCAGCACACCTAATCCCAGCTTCCTGCTGGGCCTTCCGTCTGCCCAGGGGGCCGCCCTGCCCCGTGCTCACAGCGACACTGCCTCAACCCACCCGGCCCAGCCAGACATGACCTCTGCTTTGAAACTGACCTTGAGTCTCTTCCCCCGCATCCCCAGACGTCTCCCCGGGTCAGAATCCCCTGGCGCCTGCGTGTCGGCCCTGGCCTGTCTCCCCCAAGGATGGGCCCTGGAGACGTTTGTCTGACCCCTTAGAGGTCTCCAGAAAACACGCGCCCCCCGCTTGGATCTCAAGGGTCCCATGGGAAATTGTGGGCTCATGGCGATTATTTTAACTATCCACACTACAGCATTTTTCGTGCTTTGGGAGAATTTTTAACAGGTCCTTTAAAAAAGTTATTCAGTGTTCTTGTATTAAACTCTTGTGCTAATGCTATTTAGCACATAATGAGCTTAGACTTTAATTGTTCCACGTCAGTTGCAATAAGGTAATGGCTCACAGCCATGGCGGGTTTACCACCAGCTGGGCACTAGTCTAAGCTTTTATTTTTTTCCATTCATTTTTATTAGTTAGAGGCTAATTACTTTACAGTACTGTAGTGGTTTTTGCCATAGATTGACATGAATCAGCCATGGATTTACATGTGTTCCCCATCCCGGTCCCCCCTCCCACCTCCCTCTCCACCCGATCCCTCTGGGTCTTCCCAGTGCACCAGGCCTGAGCACTTGTCTCATGCATCCAGCCTGGGATGGTGATCTGTTTCACCCTAGATAATATACATGTTTCGATGCTGTTCTCTCAGAACATCCCACCCTCACCTTCTAGTCTAAGCTTTTAAAAACACGTCAGTTCACTTAGTGTCCCCAAGATCCCAGGAGGTGCAACAGACACAGAATTGGGGGCACCCCTCAGCTTGCTGGGGGGTGTGGGTGGGGGTTGCGCAAGTCAGCACAGACGGTGCTGGCTGGGGCTCCCTGGCGGGCCACCCTGGGACTTCGGAGAGGCCTTTCCACAGGTTCCCTGAAGGATAAAGCACTGCTTGAATGGTGTTATGCTGGCAAAAAATGGGCCCATCTAAAAACACTTACTCACCAGTGTGAATACTTATTAAATATTTAGGATTAAGTCTTTGCATTCACCCAGCAATGCTGCTGCTACAAAACATCTTTCTTATGTTGCTTCCGTAACATTTTTTTTTTGCTTCCATAACATTTATACTGCATTTAAAAAAAAATAGAAAGACAAAGAGATTATAACTACCCAGAAGAAAACCACTATCTGTCACCTGGCAAGCGATTTATTGGAGCTTGGACCTGTGGCTTGGGAGATCCGGGACTCTGTGTAGACACCATAATTTTCTTCTTAGTATAGAGCGAATCTTTAGCAACAGTCCAATGCTGCCTAAACACAAGCTTTTTCAATGAGACGTGTTTTAAATAGCGTGGCTGCAAAAGACACACCCGTAAATCAGGAGACCAGCATCAGTCAAGGTCTCGTGTGACCCAACCACGTGTGTCCTTTGTGAAAAGCGTGATTCATCTCTCGGGTGCCAGGAAAGCGCTCCCTGTGGTGAGCTGGAGCATGCACCTGAAGGTCCGCTCGCCTGGGCAGTGCCCGCTGGCCCTCGCCACCTGTCTGAGGATCACGGAAACGTGCACATGTTCTGTCGTTCAGAGAGCAATTTCTACAGGTTTTCAAAGAGTGGACATTTATACCAACATGCATTTTTCTTGTCTTCCTTCTGGTCAGTTGGTACGAGCTGGCTTGTGCCACGAGACAGGCATTTCTCTGACCACAAACTGCATCACCACTAGAGCTTTCAAGTTGGAACCTGAGTGTTCAAGACTAAAAGCCTCCAGCATCCACTGAGGGGGTGGGGAAGGGCGTCTATCTGGGTTTGTGTTAACCGGGGGCTATTTTCAGGATTTTACTTGGAAAACGAGGCAAGTCGAACCTTTTGTTTCTCAGCTGATTTCCCCAAAGCAAATAAATAGAGAACAAATTATTTCATTTGAGTAAGTGGTACGTTCAGTACTGGAATTATGGGAACACTGTAGTGTTCAGCTAGGGAGCATTCACTCAGAGTTTATAGAACGGTTGGTAGAACTTTTCACAGCATTTATTGATCTATTTCTGGCATATGAATCCCCAGACAGGAACTGTCTATGGGCCAGATTTTACGACCTCAATATAGATCCAAAGCTTTTAATGCACCTTCTGCCTTTGTCATAATGTCACTGAGGAAATCAGAGTGGGTAGGAATGGCCCCCTGACATCAAATTCCATGTTTAATTATGGTAAGATGGCTCTATTTTACATGGCCCTCACATCGGAAGAGTTGAGAATAGTTCTTAGCTGATCTGGTCATGTGGCCTCTGAAATTAACTGAACTGGAGACCCTCCTTCCTGCCAACAGTGCAGAACCTCTGCGGTGTTCCAGGGCCTCAGGACACAGCTAAACCTGCCCTTCCGCGGCTGTCAAGAGAAGCACTACATACAATAGCATCACGCCAACACCCAAACAGGCCTTCTTGTCGGCCTGTGTGTGTGGGGGCACTTAGTCGCTCAGTCATGTCTGACTCTGCGACCCCATGGACTGTAGCCCGCCAGGCTCCTCTGTCCATGGGATCCTCCAGGCAAGAATGCTGGAGCGGGTTGCCGTGCCCTTCTGCAGGGGATCTTCCCCACCCAGGGATCAAACCTGGGTCTCCTGCATTGCGGGTGGACGCTTTACCGTCAGAGCCACTGGGGGAGGCTTTATGGAGGTACCAATGATGAGCACATAGAAACACACCTCTGTGATGTGTTGAATTTGGTGAGTCTGGAGATTATCCCATTCCCACAGTCAGTAAACTTATCCCTCACCTCCCAACTCCTCACGCCCCTCTCTTTTTTTGTGGTAAGAACACTGACCATGAGACCTACACTCTCAGCTAATTTTCAAGGATGCGATAAAGTATTGTGCCCTGGAGGCACCATGCCACACCACAGATCTCTGGAAACCATTTCTCTTGCACACCTGGAACTTCATGCCGATTTGCTCATAGGTCTCCCCTCCCCCAGCCCCCGTTCAACCGTTCCACCCTCTGCTTCTACGAGTCTGGTTATTTTAGATTCCTCGGATGACTGGAATCATGAGCAATTTGTCCTTCTGTGACTGGCTTATTTCTCCTACCATAATGTTCTCCTGGTTCATCCAGGGTGTAGTACAGAAGAGAAGATAACGTGTATTCTTTTTCAAGATTGAATTATGTTTGAGTGTATGTGTGTTTTCTTTATCCACTTGTCAATGGACACATAGATTGTTTCCACATCCTGGCTGTTGGAACTGATGTGGCGATGAGCTGGGGAGTGCAGAGTCCTGAGGCCTGGAGTAAGCTCTTCCCACATGCAGAGAGTCCCCCTCGACTGACGTTGCTCACCCGATGGCTCACTTTTTACTAGAGATGAACCCACACTGACGCATCAAAGTCACCCGGTAAACACTAAGTCCCCATCCGCCACCCCGTCCAACCTGGCCCTGGCCCCTGGTATCTATTAATACCAATATAGTTTCTGACTCTATGAATCTGACTGTTATGGCTACCTCGTATGTTTTTAATTCAAGTATAGTTGGCTTACAACCTTGTGTTACTGTCTGGTGTATGCAAAGTGATTTGGTTACATGCTCAGATGGTAAAGAATCCGCCGGCAATGCAGGAGACACAGGTTCGACCCCTGGGTCAGGAAGATCCCCCGGAGAAGGCCGTGGCAGCCCACTGCAGTGTTCTTGCCTGGAGAATCCCATGGACGGAGGAGCCTGACGGGCTACAGTGCAGGGGGTCACAAAGAGTCGGACACGACTGAGTGACTAAGCAACAACTTGTGTGTTATATGTATTTATTTAGTCCCTCAGTCGTGTTCAGCTCTTTGGTGACCCTGTAGCCTGCCAGGTTCCTCTGTCCGTGGGAGTCTCCAGGCCAGAATAGTGAAGTGGGTTGCCATTCTTTTCTCCAGTGTTATATATATAACTGAATATATATATATACATATATATATATTTTTTTTTTTTTTGACTGTGCTGCAGGATCGGCAGGACCCCAGCTCCCTGACCAGGTACTGACCCCAGGACACGGCAGGGAAGGCCATGAGTCCTAACCGTTGGCCCAGCAGGGAATTCTCTCTATGTATCTGTTCGGTTTCAGGTTCTTTTCCATTATAGGTTATTGTAGATACTGGATGCAGCTCCCGGCGCTACACAGCAGGTCCTTGTTTCTGTCTGACATCTAGTAGTGTGTATCTGTTAATCCCAAACTCTTGATTTATCCCTTCCCCCCATCCCCTTTGAACACATTAGTTTGTTTTCTATGTCTGTGAGTCTGTTTCTGCTTTGTAAATAAGTTCATTTGTATGGTTTTTTTTTTTTAGATTACGCACACAAGTGATATCATGTGGTGTTTGTCTTCCTCTGACATGCTGTGTATATCTGAAGTCAGTACGGGATCATAGGTGCTTACGGCTTCTTGGCTCCCTTTTCCTACTTCCCTCTCTCGTCTCCTTCCTGTTGCTGACTTCCCACTTAGGTCTGGTCCGTCTTGGTTGACCTTCAGGCTACAAATGAGGCCCTGGGTCTCGTGTCCTGAGGGGCTCACCCCAGCCCAGTTCACAGTCGGGGAGCAGGGTGGGAGCCCTGGAGCTACGATGGGACGGGACTTGCCCTGGGAATCATCCGGAAAAGGGGGAGCAGAGTCCAGACACGCGCTTTACTGTCTCCTTACATATTGACAAGAGTCTGCGGTTTTCCCCTAACCGAACCCGTCTGGGGCAACTCAGAAAGCGTGCTGTGTGTCCCCAGGGAGATCGCAGGGCGATCAGGCCAGGGATTGGCTGCTCTTTCGGGGACCCCTCAGGGCTAGAACGCTGAGCAGGGAAGGGGTCATCCTTGTACTTTTTTTTTTTTCCATGTAACCATATATTTAGCACTTGGTTCCACTTCGCAACACGTAGGCCCAGATCATGCCTCTGGAAGCTGCAGAAGCCTCCGTGACCAGGTTGCGTCTCACGTGGGCTCGCTCTTCTCTCCGGACAGCTCGTGTGCGTGTCCACGAGGTGGGCTTCCTGGCTCCCTCTTTCTGCTTGCCGGCTCCGACTTCTTATTAACTTTGGGCTCATCCCTGAGGTCAGCGTTCCCAGTGGTTAATGTCTGCTAGCCCTGTGACATAAACCTGCCAGGAGGAGGCTTCAGCTGGTTTACTGCGAGGCCTTTTTGAGCCATAGGTTAATATATTAATGAGGACTGTGGTGGTTACCCCACATTAAATAACGGCTATGAGTGACTGGAAGAAAAACATCCTTATGTTCTCCTGCAGAGCTTGAGATTGATGAGAATGGATCACTCTGCCAAGAGAACTCAAAAATATTACAACCTTTTATTCCTCTGCAGCTCAGATGACTGTGTCTTCATTTCTACGTTATTGCAAAAAAAAAAAAAAAAACCCTCTCACGATGGTTCTGAGCTAAAAACATATTAAATCATCACGTTAATTATATCGAAACAGCCCACTGAGAGACTGTCCCTAATCTGGTTTAAACTTGGCATCTCCAGCTCATCCAATATTTTATTTCTATGCGAGGTCATATTAGTCAGTTGGGCATGAGCGGCTGTATTTATTTATCTTATTAGTTTATTTTGGTCAAGTAGTAAATTATGATAGAATTATGATAATGCCTCCATTTATACATATTTCACGATCACATACAAACTTGATACGTAAAGTCTAAATACAGCAGAACTACTGACACTTCCACAACTGTTCCCTCCGCTTTTCCAGAGGAATTTAAGTGGCTCAGAATATTCTGGATTCTATGTTTTTCTCCAAAACACTCCTGTTTCAGTGTTTTGTTTGCGGCGTGACTGCTCTGTGCAAGGAGAGACAGAGTGTGACATAGGGTGTGACGATGTGCTTTAACCAGGAAGAAACAGATGTGGGTGGAAGTGGGGCACACCTGGGGCCTCAGGACTTGTCTGTTGCCTGCAGGTTTCACCCAGGACACCCAGGGAGAGCAGCCGGGGGGCCCGGGCTCCCCGAGACCCGTGCAGGTCCTCAGTGTCTCCAGGACCATCCAGGGAGGCACATGAAAATCCGCAAGTCTTCCTCCAGTTCCTTAGACTCATTTCCTGGCAGCCTCCCCCCAACAGAGGGGCTGGTCCTGCTGGACCCTCAGGCTCGGGCAAGAGCATCTTTCCTGGGCAAGGCCTCCCAGGGCACCTTCATTGACACGGGGAATCTCTCATGGCTCAGGAGCCCATCGGCAGCAGAAGTCCTAGGGCGCGCGGGTGGGAGGGGCCCGGGGCTGTGGGGCGTTGGGAGTGCTGCCCGACCCCAGGCAGGGGCAGGGCCAGGCTCCTCGGTTCAGGAGGCGAGGGGGGCAGGTGTCCCTCCTCCTGCCTGTGGCGGCCGGAGCGCGGACGAGAGAGGGCAGGAGAGCCAATCTCCACGGCCACCTGGGACGCTGCCACTTCAGGGAACCACCCAAGGGTCTGTCCAACGGCTCAGTTGGTAAAGACCCTGCCTGACACTGCAGGAGATGCAAGAGACGTGAGTTCAATCCCTGGGTCGGGAAGATCCCTTGGAGAAGGGAATGGCACCCCACTCCAGTATTCTTGCCTGGAGAACCCCGTGGACAGAGGAGCCTGGTGGGATACAGTCCATGAGGTCCCCAAGGGTCGGGCAAGACTGAGTGCGTGTACACACACACACACACACACACACACACACACACACACACACACGAGGCATCCGTCCTTCTCTGGGTCCAGCGTCTCTCTTCCACAGTGGGCTGCGCTGACTCTCAGGGCCGGGATCACTGAGGGAGAGGCAGGCAGTGGACACAGGTGGCCCAGATAAACCCAGGTAAAGGCACAGGGGGTCGGGCCAGGTGGGTCCTCCTGGGGACAAACAGCTCACGCAGCAGGGACCCACTGAACTGTCACGTGAGGGGATACACACAAGCCCGGACCTCTACAGGAGTGGGGTGATGGGAAACGAGTGGGTTGAGACTACGCCAGCCTCCCCAGCGTCCCTCCCTAGGCTGCCTCTTCGAGGGAGAACCCCCCTAAGTGGCCACTCCGTCATGGGAGGGGGTGCGCAGGGAGGTCATGTGCAGAGATCGTACCCGGGTCCCCAGGTCCCGGGGAGAGGGCAGGGGCTTGTCACCTCCCTCTCCGACTCCACCCCAGGGTCTTGGGCAGCCTGGACCCCATCGTCACGGCTGCCCCCCTGGTCCCTATCTTCTCATAGTATCCCTGCTCTCCTTTCCCATTCTCTCATTTGTTGCCAAGTCTCCATTTCTCAGTGGCCGTTTCACAGAGGGTAGCAGCGCTACTGTTCCTGGAATAAAATGAATAATGGAGGCAACGCTTCAGGTAAGACAGAAAATCACCAACCACTTTCAAGGTGGAATCAGACCCTTTTGGATGTATGTGCTGGAGAAGGATGGCTGTTTACCTGATCGTCTGAAATTCACGACTGTGAACCCAGGAAGCCGCTGTGATCTAAGGCACCGACTCTGTAATCAGAAGAGGCTATTTGTGAATTAGCACATTTGACTGATGTTGAGTCGGAGGAAGGATAAGCATGAAGGATTTTTCTGTACACACGTTGGGAGGACTCACATTTTAATTATGGTTCGACGGAGCATCGGATCTTAGTTTCATAGTGCAAATCAGACACTTGTCAATGTGTTTTCCCCAAATTTGGTATCACCTCACCACGTGATAGCTCTGGGTCAGCTTCCTCCCATGAGCACCCAGGGAGGGTCTGTGATGCCGTGCAGGTGAAGTGTGGGAACCTTGCTTTCCTTTAGGCTCCACTTTTACACATCCTGGTCCTGGGTATCGAACAGTATCACCATTTTTATTGCAATCATCAAACATGACTTAGAAAACTCATGAGGAAAAGGAAGCCTGTGGCATTGACCCCTATTTCTGCTCTTTCTGTCATTCCTTTTTCCTTCCTGCTGCTCCGAGATTCCTTCTTTTGTCGTTTCTGTAACATCTGAAGAGCTGCCTTTAGCCATACTTGATGGGCTGTTGGGGCTTTCCCAGTGGCTCAGTATTAAAGAATCCGCCTGCCAATGCAGGAAACCCGGGTTCAATCACTGGGTCAGGAAGATCCCCTGGAGTAGAAAATGGCAACCCACTCCAGTATTCTTGCCTCGAGAATCCCATGTACACAGGAGGCTAGTGGGATACAGTCCATGGGGTGGCAAAGAATCGGACATGACACAGAACACACACAAAGGGCTGTTAGCGACAAATTCTTTTAGTGTTTTTTTCTGGGAATGTCTTCTTCCCCTTTAGTCCAGAAGGACAGTTTTACTGAGGCTACAGAATTTGTGGCTCACAGGTCATTTTTCTGGCCCTGGACAAGTGTCATGCCTTTTCCTCTGGTCTCTGGGGTTTCAGATGACAAAGATGCTCTAATTGAATTGATGTTCATCTATCGGTAATTTGTGCTTTTTCTCTGGCTGCTTTCATGATTCTTTGTCTTGAGTTTCCTGGATTTAATTACGACATGTCTTGGATGGATTTCTTTGGGTTTATCCTGGTTAGGGTAGTCTCAACCTCTTGAATCTGTAGGTGCATGTCTTTTACCACACTTCCCAATTTTCCAGCCACTGTTCCGTGGACTCCTCTTTTGGTGTCTGCGCATGTTCAGTTGTGTCTGACATTTTGCAGCCCCATGGACTGTGGCCCACCAGTCTCCTCTGTCCATTGAATTTTCCAGGCACGGCTACTGAAGTGGGTTGCCATTTCCTTCTCAGGGGGCCTTCCCAACCCAGGGATCGAACCAGCATCTGTCGCGCCTCCGGCATTGGCAGGCGGGTTCTGCGTCCCCAGGGGAGCCTTCTTTCAGTCCCACCGCCCTGCTCTCCTCTGGGCGCTGACGTGGTGCCTGCGGGCCCTCTGGGTTCTGTCCTGCAGGCCCTGACTCTGCACACCTCTCAGTCAATTTTCTCTGTTTCTGAGATCGTGCAGAGTCTGCTGATCTGTCCTCAAGGTCACTGATCCTGGCCTCTGTCGTCCCTGAGTTTTCTACTTTGGTTATTGTAGTTTTCAGTTCTGTGATTTTCTTTGGTTCTTTTAAAACATAATGTCTATTTCTCTGCCAAGGTTTCTACTCTCTCATCTGTTTTCAGAGAACCTGGAGTTCCTCACTAGTGCATTTTCGTTCATGGCTGCTTTAAAGCCCTGCCGAATGAGTTCAGCATCTGATCTGGTCTTGGTGCAGACACTGTCTGATCGCCTTTTCCCACTCTGGTGGTGATGTTCCTAGTTCCTGGAATGACGTGCAGTCGTCAATTGTCCCCTGGACACTGAAGTTACTATGTTAGGAGGCTGGTGCCATTTGGGTCTTCTATTTCAGCAGGTGGTCGCCTCGTTTAGGTTCAGCACGCAGCTCTTGGCTTCCTGCCTTGGGCGGTGGTTCCAGTGGCAATTTGATGCTTGGCCTGTGGAGTCTGCATGTTGCCTGGTGCTGGTGGGGCTCCCCTGGTCCCTGCTGGGGCCATCTGAGGGGGCGAGGGAGTCTTCCCCAGGCCAGGCCACCTGATGTCTCAAGGGGAAGTGTCCCCAGCCCCAGGGCCCAGAGTGTCTCCTGGCCCAGATGGTGGGTCCTCCCTGGTCCCTGCCGCTGGGCCCCTGGGCGTCCAGTGTCTCTAGGTGTGTGCAGAGTGTGTCCTCTGGGCGCTTCCAGCCAGTCCCCTGCTGATGCTCTGGGTGACCTGGTCTTGGCAGGGGGCAGAACTCCTGTTTGCCATGGCAGAGGGGCCAGCCTACCCGGATCACCTCCTGCTCAGGGCTGCGGGCCGAGAGACGCCCGGCCTGGCAGAGGGGCCAGCCTACCCGGATCACCTCCTGCTCAGGGCTGCGGGCCGGGAGACGCCCGGCCCGGCAGAGGGGCCAGCCTACCCGGATCACCTCCTGCTCAGGGCTGCGGGCCGGGAGACGCCCCCCGGCCTGGTGTCCCTCCAGCCTGGGCCCCTGACCCACCTGCTTCCCTCTGTCCATCTTTCAGAGTTCTCCTTTGGGTCTTCCTAGACCCAATCTGCTCTTTATCACAAGGTCCTATTTTAATTCTCTGTGCAGCATTTATCAACCATAACCTGATACTCAATTGATAAATCCTAATTCCCAGTTACGTTTGTCCTTCTCCTAAAGTATAAGCATGGGACTTCCCTGGGGGCTCAGATGACAGAGGATTTGCCTGAAGCGCAGGAGACCCAGGTTTGATCCCTGGATTGGGAAGATCCCTTAGAGAAGGGACCAGCCACTCATCAGCATTTCTGTCTGAAGAATTCCATGGACAGAGGAGCCTGGTGGGCTGCAGTCCATGGGGTTGCAAAGAGTCAGACACGACTGCGTGACAAACACTTTCACTTTTTTGGGCTTCCTGGGTGGCTCAGGTGGTAAAGAATCTGCCTACAATGCAGGAGACCCCGGTTTGATTCCTGGGTCGGGAAGACCTGCTGGAGAAGGGATAGGTTACCCACTCCAGTGTTCTTGGCCTTCCTGGTGGCTCAGCTGGTAAAGAATCCAGAGTTGGACACAACTGAGCGACTTTCACTTTCACTTCAAGCATAGGGTAGCTGAGCTGTAAGCACTGTTGTGTATTTATGTAAGTATCTATTTACCAAGTTTATTTATGCAAACATTCTAAGTGCCTAAGGTGGTTCAGACAGTAAAGAATCTGCCTGCAGTGCAGGAGGCTGGAGTTCAATCCCTGGATCAGGCCGATCTCCTGGAGAAGGGAATGGTAACCACTCCAGTATTCTTGCCTGGAGAATCCTATGGACAGAGGAGCCTTGCGGGCTACAGTCCACAGGGTTGCACTGAGTCGGACACAACTGAATGACTTTCACTATTTTTTTTTTCCTCAGAATAGGGCAGAGTACAGAGAAAGTCAATACTGGTGAGCTGAATGGATGAAACTAAAAAGAAAAAGAAGAGGGTGACTGTGGACATCTTCTCCACCCCAAGCAAGACATCAGGTCATGTTGTTTGGAACACGAAGGAAGGACAGCCATGTCCTAGGATGGGTCAGGCGCGTGCAGACGCTGTGCGCAGAGGAAGCGTGATCCTTCTCTGCAAGTATCAACGGATGGGTGATGACAGTGTGGCTCTGTAAACAGCCCGAGGCAAGAGTGAGGGTGTGGGTGCATCTGAGGGAGCACTGAAGTGAGGAGCTTGGGCAGATTGCACCTGGCTGGGCCGTTGCCACGTTCTCATGGACCACTGGCATCATCTCACTGAAGCCCATGGCCCATCTCGGGGAAGCAGAGAAGCTCTCTGCCACCCCTCTGGGGTGCCCCGGAGAACCAGGTCCTTTGTCTGCCCCTCGGCTGTTGGCTGTTATGGAGCACCAGAATAACCACAAGAGCGGCTAACCTACTCATGACCCACTCCTTGTGGGAAGAGGAAAACCCAGCTGATAACTATTGCCAGCAAGCACGCTCCCCTTGTTTGGTCGGTCCTGGAATAATACGGGGTCCCTGTGTTAGTCTGTGAGCCTAACACAAACTTATTTACTTTTGCTAACAAGGCAGAATTAGAAGGCTGGGATTTTTACAATGTTAGACATTATGCTCTCTAAGCCAACCAAGCTAATTATTTACAGGGATCAAGGATATTCACTACCACCCCCTCAGTCCACTATTTATTATTGTAACATATCTAAAAGGAGTTACCACATTTGAATTTAAATAGAATGGAACCTTCATGACTTCATAATAAAAAGTTTATCCCTGTGAATTTTGAAAATTAATCTGATTTATTCCTACTTGGATTTCCAATGCTTCTGGAACAATCTTTCACAAAAAAGTGTATGGTTTCTCATCAATGAACTGACTGTAGAAGCTGGCTGAGTGACTTTCAAAAATAACCCCTCAGTTTATGTTACACATCTATTTGCATGTTTTTTTCCTTGTAATTGTAATTCAGATAATAGACTAAATTCCACTCCCAAGACACAAGCTAGGAGCTAAGCGAGACAGACATCATCGTGAGAAGTGCTGAGTGCAGAGCCTTAGAGGGGAAGTCAGAGTGTCTGCCAGCTTCTACATTTGTGTGAATGAAGGCTGATGACTCAGGGGCTCAGTCAGGAGGGCTCACTAAGAACAATTACACTGGGTTGGCCAAAAAACCCAAATGAACTTTTGAGCCAACCCAGTAGAATCCCAGCCCTCTGAGATCTTCAAGAACACACACTCTCTCTCTTTCTCACACACACACACATAAACACACACACTTACATAAAGGCAGGAGGCTGGGTAAGCATTGAGTTCTCAGCCTTTAATTTTCAAAACAGCCAACTGAACAAATCAAAACCCAGAAGATGAAGAGAGTACCAACTATCCAGGGAATGCAGACAGTGTGGACAGAGTATCATTCAGCCCAAACACTTACTCCATCCTCAATTCAGACAAAATTATAACTTTTCTCTATTGCAACCATAGCTCTATAGCCTAAAACAATATCATGTAGTAATATGATATGATACATATCTTGAGAACATAATGCAACAACACATAATGCACAACAGAACATAGCTACAAAGTAACACGAGTGACATAAAGCCGTGTAACATAACACAACATGACGTGCACACTGGCAGCTTTAACTGGACCTCTGCAGCTTGCCCAGGTGCTTCCCAAATCCGTGCTGGACTTGGAGTGGCGGCAGTGGAGTGGTCCACGGACACTGAGGCCTCCAACACACCCGCAGAGACAGCCAAACTGCAGAGCTTCAACCAATGCCTTTAACAGTGTCTTTACATTGGAAAAATCAAAGCAACAAAAACAACCTTAGACTGGGTAATGTGTGTGCTTAGTCGCTCACTTGTGTCTGACTCTGCGACCCCATGGATTGTAGCCTGCCAGGCTCCTCAGTCCGTAGAATTTTCCAGGCAATAATACTGCAGTGGGTCACCACTTCCTTCTCCAGGGGATCGTCCCTACCTAGGGATCGAACCTGTGTCTCCAGCATCTTCTGCATTGGCAGAGGGATTCTTTACCACTGAGCTACCTTGGAAGCCCTAGACTGGGTAATAGTGCCCTACAGTTTTGGTCATGTGATTAATAAATGTTAGAGGTAGGCCAAAAAAATGATTACAGAAATATTTTTTCAAATCAGCAGTTTTCACTGTGCCCACAATAAACATTTATCAAGATAGCTAATGAATATAAAAACACCTACATCTCGTTAGAATACCAAAACATGTTCTGGGAGCATCTGAATTCATAAATTGTGGGATGAATGTTTTCAGCACGCTGGCCTGATATAATTCACACAGATTATTTCTTGCCCTAAGAGCACTCTTTTGCACTGTGCATTATAGGAATGTCAGGCTGGATTTATATGAAGGGGGATTTCTGTAGGCGGTGTTATTGATGGCAAATGGAAAATTCACCAGACACTGGAAATCGGAAGTACTCCTGAAAAACCTCTTTTTCACTTGAAAGGGCTATAAATCTAAAAATAATCTTACGTTCACAAGCAATCCTTTTATGCAATAAGTTGATAGCAAATATATTACCAAAGAGACACATAATTACCTTAAAATCTACCACAGTTAGAAATGTATCGGAACTCTTAAAACATAATTTAATTTCATACTAGTAAAAAAATAACATATTTTTAACTTCATTTTTTTCTTTGAGTTTCATCTTTTATTCTCAGATATATAAGGAAAAAGTAGGATTATGTATAAACTAATATCCTAGACTGTCCCAGGAAGCTCCAAAATTTCTAAATATATTAAACGCTGATTTTGATGAACAAGAGAAAGGGAATTTCTTATCATCCCTTTCAGTACATAAAACCAGCAGCCCCAGAAATCTCCAGCCTGGCAGACATCATTTCCATGGCATTGTCTCCCTAAAACCAGGCCTTCTGTGGACAGAAGGGAATGGCCTGGAGCTAGAGAATCTAGGCCCAAGGTTTTCTAGCTGCGTGTTAGAATTTTTAATGTGGCCAGCTCAGTTCAGTTCGCTCACTCAGTTCGTGTCTGACTCTTTGCGACCCCATGGACTGCAGCACACCAGGCCTTCCTGTCCATCCCCAACTCCTGGAGTTTACTCAAACTCATGTCCATTGAGTCGGTGATGCCATCCAACCGTCTCATCCTCTATCGTCCCCTTCTCCTCCTGCCTACAATCTTTCCCAGCATCAGGGTCTTTTCCAATGAGTCAGTTCTTCAAATCAGGTGGCCAAAGTATTGCAGTTTCAGCTTCAGCATCAGTCCTTCCAGTGAATATTCAGGACTGATCTCCTTTAGGACTGGCCAGCTCGAGGCATTTTATACCTCCATCTCCATCTGCATTTCCTTCACCATCTCCACCTCCATGTCTCTATAACTGGGTATCTACCTCTACATCTGCAACCATCACCCAACCTATATTGACATCCATAGCAAAACCATAGCTACATCTCTACCATCTCCACCCACACCCCTAGCTATGATAGTTCTACATCTGCCTCTGTCTGCACTGTAACTCCATCTCTGTCTCTGCATCTATGACTCATTCTTTCTCCTGGGATGGCTTCGGAGAATGGGAGAGCAAGTTCTGGACTTGGAACTGAGATCTGAAGGCTGGTATTGCCTCTGTGGTTTACTCACTGTGCAAGTTATTTTAACTTGCTAACTACTATAATTGCTAACTGGATAGTTATTTTACCCCATCATATTTTAGTTTCCTCATCTGTTAAAAAGGGATGCTCATCCTAGTTTATCTGTTGGGTTATTGTAAATAATGGATAGCATGTGGTTTGTGAGCTACAAAATGCCACATAAAAGTAAAACATTATTAGTGTTAAAATAAGTCCAGTTTGGGAAGTGATAATAAATTAGGATAGATTCTCACTTTAAGGCTCCTTCTCCAGGGAACGACTGTAGCTTACTAGGCTTTTTTCACTTTGGGGGAATCTGTGGGTTGTAAAGAGGGAACCAGGGGCCGGACCCCAGAGCTCTCTCCGCTCTGAGGCGGTCCCACATTGTCGTTTGATTTCACTAAAAGAAATCGCCCTAAGACCCAGGGCACGCCCCAGATTCAGGAAAAACGCGGGGTAAAGATAAGCAGGATACAGACCATCACCTGTGGTGCCAAATGTGCCATTCCTGTGATTTGTGGCGGGCGCCGGTGCTCAAAACCCGGACCGGGCGAGGCGAGCGGCCCCGGGAGCAGGGAGGGCCAAGCGCAGGCGCCCGGCGCGGACCCGGCAGAGCCCGGCAGAGCGCGTTCCGCTTGGCGCGCCTGCCCCCTAGCGATGCCGGGGCGCCTCCTCCGAACGACTGCGGACCGCTGGGGAGCGAAGGGAGGCCCCGGGCGTTGTCGGGGAGTGGCGCCCCAACCTCTAACGTTTTTGACACTCAAGCCCAGACACACACCGTTCCCAGCAGACAAACATCAGGTTACTGAAGCGTTTTCCAAAGCAACGCTTGTGTTTGGTTCTTGCATTGGGCTTCATTTGAAGATTTCTTTTTTTTTTTTTTCTGTAATTTTTTGACTCAGCCGCTTGGCATGTGGGATCTTAGTTCCCCCACCAGAAATTGAACCCACGCCCCCTGCAGGAAGCGGGGTGTCCTAATTACTGGACTGCCAGTGCCTGAAGATTTCTTGACTTGGAGACAAACAGCTATCTCTGGAAAAGACCCGATGCTGGGAAAGATCGAAGGCAGGAGGAGAAGGGGACGACGGCGGATGAGATGGTTGGATGGCATCACCAACGCGATGGACATGAGTTTGAGTAAACGCCGGGAGTTGGTGATGGGCAGGGAGGCCTGGCGTGCTGCAGTCCACGGGGTCGCAGAGTCGGACACGACTGAGCGACTGAACGACAGCCACCTCTATTGCTCTATTCCTGCTGTGACCTCCGGGTCGTGGTCCACAGCAGATCCTAGCGGAGAAGCTCTGGGAGAAGGAAATGCTGGAGAGGGGAGTTAGAGAACTGATGCCTAGAGACCCAAGCACAAAGAAACCACCACCACGTCAAGAACGTCTGCGTGCAGGGTACAGTGAGCCACAACGCAACGGAAGTCTCAGGCTGTCTGTGTATGTTTGGCTCGATTTTTTAAAAGAAATGTGTATTATTTATTTAATTATTTTGTTTGGTCACACGGGATCTTAGTTGCAGCATTTGGTGCGCTAGACCTTTAGTTGTGTGTGGGATCTAGTTCCCTGACTGGGGATCGAACCCAGGCCCTCTGCATTGGGAGTGCACAGTCTTAGCCACTGGACCACCAGGGAAGTCCACTGTCTCGATGTCCTACAGTCACAGAAACCTCTCCAGAAGGTCAATTCTGGAAAGCAGCAAGTGCTGCTCATGATGGAGGGCTTTCCTGTCCTCCCAGGTCACACTGCCCTCCAGGCCCCACCTGCAACCCTGGGCCCGCTTCACACGCGCATCTTTACGTCCTGATGGCCTGCTGATGACTGGCACCTGTGCTCAGACTGCAGGCACGTCAGGTGGCCCGGCGGCGCTCTCCGTCTTGCTCTCACAGTTTATGTCTGGGGATTATGGCGCTGACTTCCTGGATTAAGTGATTTTTATGACACTCACTTGAAACCTGGCTTAAAAATGCTGTAAAAGAACATTAGTAGCAGGATGTTTAGGAATGGCACTGCCCAGGAGCCCATAAAGGTGACCAAGATATTTCTGACCAGCTTTACAAGCTGCACAGATGAGCCCTTCCAGCTCCTTTAGTAACGCTTGGCAGAGGGGCCCTGGTGAGGTGTCTTCTGCTGTGAGTGACCCTGGGCTCGCTGTGTGGAAAGGCTGCCCCCTGGGGTGTGAGGAGTCCTGGGCAGACCAGACTGCAGAGAGCAGGAGTCTTGGAGAAGCTTCTCAGGGTTCTGGCCACTGGGCGTGGCTTGCAATCCCAGAGCCAAGAGCCAACAGAAAGATGTCAGTTCTCTTAGATGCTCATGAAACCATTCCCTGCTTTAAACAGGAAGACTCGAATGTTGTTTAAAAAAAAAAAAAGGCAATTCTCCGTAACTCAAATCCAACCTAAGACTGAGAGGATTTGGAGGGGTCCAGGGATAACGACAAACTACAGCAAAGCTGATCTGGAAAGTTAAAGATTTGAAAGGGAGGCGGCAAGCAAGGCACGGGGACAAGACGACGCTCTCAGTGGAGCCGCCCCAGGCCCAGCCTGCTCCCCATCTGCACGTGCTCCCTCCTGGGCCTGGCTCTCAGGGCGCACCTCAGCGGCAGGGGAGGAGCCTCAGGCCGCTGCGGGTCCAGGCGGGCAGGTGTCCTCAGGGGGCCTGTGGTGGGGCCTGCAGCCCCTGGGGACGCCCGGGTGAGGTCTGCATCCTCCTGGTGGATTCCCTGACTTGCCTACGGGCACTGTCTCCTCTCCCAGGCTTGGTGGCGAGTGGAGACTCAGATGTGACCCACCCCCTTGCCAGGCAACTCTGGCTCTGCCTCCACCAGGTCCCCCACAGAACGTTTTGCTGGGAGGGTCCTTGGCATAATATAGCCTTTGCCGAAAGCACTTAGGCTGTTTTGACTTCATCTGGAAACTCCCAGGAGGGAGCAAAGGAGAAGAAACTCCCATGGGGGATATGGGGGACTGCCTCCAAGCTTTGTACAAGTGTGCAAATAAATATGTACAAGGATCTTTGCATAACATTATTTGCACAAGAATACAAAAGTCTGAACAACCTGAATGTCTATCCACATATGACTAGTTAAATACATGCACTAAGGACTAGTCAGTGGGACTCACCAAGTGGTGAGAAGGATGGAGTACTGTACCTGTAAGACAGCTGAGATAACTTTACTCCCCTGGGTGCACCCAGAGGAAAAAAAGGAAAAGGAGAGGCCTGACTCCTTAAACATGCCTTCCCTCTTTTTCCTCTTTATTGTTGTTCAGTCACGAAGCCGTGTCTGACTCCTTGTGACTCCATGGACTGCAGCGCACCAAGCTTCCCTGTCCACTATCTCCTGGAGTCTGCTCAGATTCATGTTCATTGAGTCAGTGACGCCATCCCACCATCTCATCCTCTGTCGTCCCCTTCTCCTCCTGCCCTCAGACTTTCCCAGCATCAGGGTCTTTTACAATGAATTGGCTCTTCATATCAGGTGGCCAAATTATTGGAGCTTCAGCTTCAGCATCAGTCCTTCCAGTGAATACTCAGGGTTGACTTCCTTTAGGATTGACTGGTTTGATCTCCTGGCAGTACAACGGACACTCAAGAGTCTTTTCCACAATTTGAAAGCATAAATTCTTCAGCATTCAACTTTCTTTATGGTCTAACTCTCACATCTGTACATGGGAAAACCATAGCTTTGACTATATGGACCTTTGTCGGCAAGTGATGTCTCTGCTTTTTAATATGCCATCTAGGTTTGTCATAACTTTTCTTCTAAGGAGCAAGCATCTTTTAATTTCATGGCTGCAGTCACCAACTGCAGTGATTTGGGAACCCAAGAAAAAATCTGCCAACATTTCCACTTTTTCCCCTTTTATTTGCCATGAAGTGATGGGACCAGATGCCATTATCTTAGTTTTTTGAATATTGAATTTTAAGACAGCTTTTTCAATCTCCTCTTTCACTTTCATCAAGAGGCTCTTAGTTCTTCTTTGCTTTCTGCCATTAGTGTGGTTTCATCTGCATATCTGAGGTTGTTGATATTTCTCCGGCAATCTTGATTCCAACTTGTGCTTCATCCAGCTTGGCATTTTGCATAATGTACTCTGCACAGAAGTTAAATAAGCAAGGTGACAACATACAGCCTTGACGTACTCCTTTCTCAATTTTGAATTAGTCCATTGTTCCATGTCTGGTTCTAACTATTGCCTCTTGACCTACACACAGGTTTCTCAGGAGACAGGTGGTCTGTTATTCCCATCTAATTAAGAATTTTCCATCGTTTACTGTGGTCCACACAGCCAAGGGCTTTAGCATAGTCAGTGAAGCAGAAGTTTTTTTTTTTTAAATTCCCTTGCTTTTTCTACAATCCAATGAAAGTGAAAGTGAAAGTTGCTCAGTTGTGTCTGACCCTTTGTGACCCCATGAACTAGTCCATGGAATTCTCCAGGCCAGAATACTGCAGTGAGTAGCCATTCCTTTCTCCAAGGGATCTTCCCAACCCAGGGATCAAACTCAGGTCTCCTGCATTGTGGCCAGATCTTTTACCAGCTGAGCCACAAGGGAAACCCTATGATCCAATGGATGTTGGCAATTTGATCTCTGCTTCCTCTGTCTTTTCTAAATCCACTTGTAAATCAAGAAGTTTTCTGTTCACATACTGCTGAAGCCTAACTTGAAGGATTTTGAGCACTACCTTGCTAGCACACGAAATGAGTACAATCATATGGTGGTTTGAACATTCTTTGGCATTGCATTTCCTTGGTACTGGAATGAAAACTGACCTTTTCCAGTCCAGTGGCCACTGCTGACTTTTCCAAATTTGCTGGCATATTGAGTGCAGCACTTTAATGGCATCACCTTTTACGATTTTAAATAGTTCATCTGGAATTAAATCACCTCCACTTGATTTGCTTGTAGTAATGCTTCCTAAGGCCCACTTGACTTCACACTTAAAGATGTCTGGGTCTAGGTGAGTGACCACACCATCATGGTTATTTGGGTCATGAAGATCTTTTTTGTATAGTTCTTCTGTGTACTCTTGCCACCTCTTCTTAATATCTTCTGTTAGGTCCATACCATTTCTGCCCTTTATTGTGCCCATCTTTGCATGAAATGTCCCCTTGGTATCTCTAATTTTCTTGAGGAGATCTCTAGTCTTTCCCATTTCATTGTTTCCCTCTGTCTCTTTGCATTGGTCACTTAGGAAGGCTTTCTTATCTCTCCTTGGTATTCTCTGGAACTCTGCATTCAGATGGGTATATCTTTCCTTTTCTTTTTTTTGCCTCTCATGTCTCTTCTTTTCTCAGCTACTTGTAAGGCCTCCTCTGACAACCACTTTGCCTTCTTGCATTTCTTTTGCTTAGGGATGGTTTTGGTCACCGCTTCCTGTATCCCTTTCTTCTTTAGAAAGCAATTTAAGCAATTCTTTAGAAAGCAATTTAAAAGTTAGTGTAACAAGTGTTGAAAGTTCAGCATCCATTTTCCAAAGCTCTGACTGCCCTTTCCTAGAGCAGTTTATGAGCTGGTTCTGCAACAAGAACATTTTCTCAACCAGGCTGTGTCCTTGCTGTCACCTGTGCCAAGGCCAGAAAAGACCCGCACAGACAGGACTTCGGGGGAGTGGGGGCCTGCTCTCTGCTCTGGCTGGCGGACGTTTCCCGGGGCCAGAGCTGCTCTCCTTTAGGGTGGGCCCAGGGCACGTGCTCTGCCTCTGTGCATCCTGTCCCCCTCCTGGCCTGGGGCACCACAACTTCTTCCCCTGCTGCTTCCCTTCCTGCCTTTCAGCGTGCTCCTGGGTGGGAAAGCTCCCCTCCTCCCGATCAGAGATACAGTGCTTTTGTGTGTACACTGCCTGGGGACAAGCTTTAAAGACGTCTGTGCAAGCCTCTTCTTGTCTTGGAATTCCTGGGGTCCTGTGTTCCCGTGGCTGTCGGATGGTTACTGTGTAAAGGCTGGGGCCTGCGGGTACACGCTAACGAAAGCCAACAGCACATGGCGAAGGGAGGGGGAATAAAGGAGAAATTCTGGGCGCGCAGGAATTATTCAGGCCTCTTCGATCCTTTCTTCTGCTAGCAGACTCTTGATCACCTCTTTATTTATGCTTCAGTGAGAGTTAGAGAGGGATGGGTGAAGTCCGCATGATTTATCTAACACAGAATCTTGTTAAAATCAGAACCTGACACCAAAAGCTGAAGAGGAAGTGGAGGATGCTATTTTTAGCTGCGGATTTTAATTCCCATGATTCCCTGCAGTTTTCCCCCCAGCCAATTCCCATCCACGTCTCTTAGTTTCCTCTGATTAGTCCTTGTAAGTCTCAGCTCTTAAGGAACTACAGTCAGACGATTTCTTGGTAAGTTAAAGCTAGTTTCAACCATTTAAAGCATCCTTTCAGGGACTTGCCTGGCCGTCCAGTAGTTTGGACTCTGTGCTTCCACTGCTGGGGGTGTGGCTTCAATCCCTGGTCAAGGAATTAGGATCCTGCGTGCCTCGTGGCATGGCCGAAAATTATTAAAATTTTAAAAAAGCATTCTTTAGTCCTTAGTCTCCTACACAAGAGTTACAAGATTGCCATGACTTTCTTAGAAATTTGTGACTGTTTCATAAATACATAACCCATCGTGTAAATATCAGCGCAATCCACACTTAGATCCTGGCTTTTCAGATGAGGGTGAGGATGACGATAGTGAACTTTTACAGTGTCCTTGCACTTTATGGATGTGTCATGTAGTTAGAATAACCACACCAGGAAAGCATCTTGGTCATTTGTGAAGCCCATTTCCATTTATAGATAAGAGCAGAGCTGGTAAGTAAACTGTCCAAGGTCCTGAAACTGAGACGTGGTAAAGCTGAAATTCAAACCCAGGACTGTGAGATCTGAGACCACATTCCTATCC
This sequence comes from Odocoileus virginianus, assembly GCF_023699985.2. Lineage (NCBI taxonomy): Eukaryota > Metazoa > Chordata > Mammalia > Artiodactyla > Cervidae > Odocoileus > Odocoileus virginianus. Next base: position 1,532,055 of record NC_069674.1, read on the forward strand.
CATTTGACATCTGATGATGTCGACAGGATGGACACAGAGGGATAGCCATGTGACGACATGAGGAGGAGACAGGCCATGGGAGCAATGACCCTGTCCACACTTTCATCTCAGACTTCCAGCCTCCAAATTGTGAGAAGATAAATTCCCACTGTCTAAGCTGCCCAGCCTGGGTACTTGGTTATGGTGGCTCAGGGAAATGAACAGACTCAGGCCAGCACCTCTGTCCCCTCTCTGCACTTGTATAACAGGAGGGAAAGGGGCAGGGCACAGCTTTTGAAAGAATGACATAGCCCAAGGACACAACATAAACCGATTAGAATCAAATGGGACCAAGATGGCAGACAACACTGGACCTTGATCCTTAATCAGCAAGTGAAATGACACACCCAGTGGTGCCATGACAATTCCAGTTCATTTCAGTTGCTCAGTCGTGTCCAACTCTTTGCGACCCCATGGACTGCAGCACACCAGGCTTCCCTGTCCATCACCAACTCCTAGAGCTTGCTCAAACTCAAGTCCATCGAGTTGGTGATGCCATCCAACCATCTCATCCTCTGTCGTCCCCTTCTCCTGCCTTCAATCTTTCCCAGATCAGGGTATTTTCCAAGGAGTCTGTTCTTCGCATCAGGTGGCCAAAGTATTGGAGTTTCAGCTTCAGTCCTTTCAGTAAATATTTAGGACTGATTTTTTTTCCTTTAGGATTGACTTGTTGGATCTCCTTGCAGTCCAAGGGACTCTCAAGAGTCTTCTCCAACACCACAGTTCAAAAGTATCAATTCTTCAGCTCTCAGTTTTCTTTATAGACCAACTCTCACATCCATACATGACTACTGGAAAAACCATAGCTTTGACTCAATGGACCTTTGTTGGCAAAGTAATGTCTCTACTTTTTAATATTCTGTCTAGGTTGGTCATAGCTTTTCTTCCAAGGAGCAAGCATCTTTTAATTTCATGGCTGCAGTCACCATCTGCAGTGATTTTGGAGCCCCCCAAAATAAAGTCTGTCACTGTTTCCACTGTTTCCCCATCTATTTGCCATGAAGTGATGGGACCAGATGCCATGATCTTAGTTTTCTGAATGTTGAGCTTTAAGCTGGCTTTTTCACTCTCCTCTTTCACTTTCATCAAGAGGCTCTTTAGTTCTTTTTCACTTTCTTCCATAAGGGTGGTGTCATCTGCATATCTGAGGTTCTTGATATTTCTCCTGGCAATCTTGATTCCAGCTTGTGCTTCATCCAGCCCGGCATTTTGCATGATGTACTCTGCAGGGTGAGTTAAATTAGCAGGGTGACAATATATAGCCTTGATGTACTGCTTTCCCAATTTGGAACCAGTCTGTTGTTTCATGTCTAGTTCTAACTGTTGCTTCTTGACCTGCATACAGATTTCTCAGGAGGCAGGTCAGGTGGTCTGGTATTCCCATCTATTTCAGAGTTTTCCAGTTTGTTGTGATCCACACAGTCAAAGTCTTTGGTGTAGTCAATAAAGCAGAAGTAGATGTTTTTCTGGAACTCTCTTGCTTTTTCAATGATCCAACGGATGTTGGCAATTTGATCTCAGGTTCCTCTGCCTTTTCTAAATCCAGCTTGAACATCTGGAAGGTTCACATACTGTTGAAGCCTGGCTTGGAGAATTTTGAGCATTACTTTGAGCATTATTTTGCTAGCATGTGACATGAGTGCAATTGTGTGGTAGTTTAAACATTTGTTGGCATTGTCTTTCTTTGGGATTGGAATGGAAACTGACCTTTTCCAGTCCTATGGTCACTGCTGAATTTTCCAAATTTGCTGGCGTATTGAGTGCAGCACTTGAACAGCATCATCTTTTAGGATTTGAAATAGTTCAAATGGAATTCTATCACCTCCACTAGCTTTGTTCGTAGTAATGCTTCCTAAGACTCACTTGACTTCTCATTTCAGGATGTCTGGCTCTAAGTGAGTGTTCACACCATTGCAGTTATCTGGGTCATGAACATCTTTTTTTCTATTTCTGTGTATTCTTGCCACCTCTTCTTAATATCTTCTGCTTCTGTTAGGTCCATACCATTTCTGTCTTTTATTGTACCCATCTTTGCATGAAATATTCCCTTGGTTTCTCTAACTTCTTAAAGAGATCTCTAGTCTTTCCCATTCTATTGTTCTCCTCTATTTCTTTGCACTGATCACTGAGAAAGGCTTTCTTATCTCTCCTTGCTATTCTTTGGAACTCTGCATTCAAATGGGTATATCTTTCCTTTCCTCCTTTGCCTTTAGTTTCTCTTCTTTTCTCAGCTATTTGTAAGGCCTCCTCAGACAACCATTTTGCCTTTTTGAATTTCTTTTTCTTGGGAATGGTCTTGATCACTGCCTTCTGTGCAATGTCATGGACCTCCGTCCATAGTTCTTCAGGCACTCTGTCTATCAGATCTAGTCCCTTGAATCTATCTGTCACTTACACTGTATAATCGTAAGTGATTTGATTTAGGTCATACATGAATGGCCTAGTGGTTTTCCCTACTTTCTTCAATTTAAGTCTGAATTTGGTAATAAGGAGTTCATGATCTGAGCCACAGTCAGCTCCTGGTCTTGTTTTTGCTGATTGTATAGAGCTTCTCCATGTTTGCTGTAAAGAATATACTCAATCTGATTTCGGTATTGACCATTGGTGAAGTCCATGTGTAGAGTCTTGTGTTGTGGAAGGGGGTTTGTGTTTTGGAAGAACACCCTGCTATGACCAGTGTGTTCTGCTGGCAAAACTCTGTTAGCCTTTGCCCTGCATCATTTTGTACTCCAAGGCCAACTTTGCCTGTTACTCCAGGTATCTCTTGACTTCCTACTTTTGCTTTCCAGTCCCCTATAATGAAAAGGACATCTTTTTTGGGTGTTAGTTCTAGAAGGTCTTGTAGGTCTTCATAGAACCATTCAACTTCAGCTTCTTCAGCATTACTGGTCAGGGCGTAGACTTGGATTACTGTGATATTGAATGGTTTGCTTTGGAAATGAACAGAGATCATTCTGTCGTTTTTGAGACTGCATCTGAGTTCTGCATTTTGGATTCTTTTGTCGACTATGATGGCTACTCCATTTCTTCTAAGGGATTCTTGCCCCTAGTAGTAGATATAATGGTCATCTGTTAGATGACAGTTCCAACGCACTGTTAAAAGACCAAGGAGTGGGCAGTGGCCCAAATTCTAGAATCCACTCCTTCCCCAAAATGGTTGGAGTAATCCCCTCACTCATTAGCATATGAAATTACTCAGCCTGTAAAAGCTAACCCCACCACATCTCAGGGCCACACTCGCCCTCTGCGAAGGCCTGCACTGCCTGTGGGGTGTGCTTCCTCTGAGTCTGAGTAAGTCCACTTCTGACCTGTCTCTCAATGAATTCTTTCTGTGATGAGACATTAGAACCTGAGCTTCATTAAGTCCTGAAACCAGGTACCATGGTTTTTTGCTGGGTTTGAGTCCCAGCCACGTGGGTTCAGGTCCCAAGCAGGGTTTTGGCTGGGTTTAAGTCCCAGCCACATGGATTCAAGTCCCAATCCGAGGTGAATGGTTCACCTGAACCTGCACACTGCCCTCCTGCATTAGGGAAGAATGATTTCATTTTTCCCCTTAAAACACCAATAAGTAAACAAACTGCGGGTGTTTCATTGGCCTATAGTAATAGGTGTTTCTCAACGTTTATGTACTTTCACATATTCAGGATTGTTTTCCTGTTTCCCTCTCAGGAGACCCCTCGGTCCAGTGACCCTCATCAGCAAGTCTCACTCAGTTTCCATGAAAGGATGACCACTCTGACCATCTGCTGTTTGACTTCAGACCACGATATGGAAAATCTTCATTTTAGGCTCTTTCTAAAATCTTTGCTGGCTTCACTGGTGTGCTGTAACTAATAACCAGTTTGACAAGGGGGGCAGGAAAGGCTCTGGTTTGCAGCGTTTCCTGGCTTCCATGGTGTAAGTTTCCTGGTTTCCACTGGCTCCTGGCACAGCCGATCCCAGCTGCCAGTGAGAGATCACTGCATAAGGAGTAGCATGTCACTGTAAAGATGTAAGCAGACTCAAGGAAAGCATAATAAAGTAATTAGGACATGGTGGATTTTCAGTAGCTTTTACCTTTTGAAAGATAATTTAATTAAGTGTAAGTTTATATAGGTCCCCCCCTCCGGTGGCTCAGCAGCAAAGAATTTGCCTGCCACGCAGGAGACCCAGGTTTGATCCCTTGGTCTGGAAGATCCCCTGAAGGAGGGCATGGCAACCCACTGCAGGATTCTTGCTTGGAGAATCCCATGGACAGAGAAGCCTGGTGGGCTACAGTTCATGGGGTCACAAAAGAGTCAGACATGACTTATCGACTAAACAACAACAACAAAGTTTATATAATTTAGTTTTAAATAATGTTGTGTTTAATAACTGCAAAATTCCTAAAAATAAACAGTTGGCTTTCACAAACCAGTGCTGGGCGTCTCCAGCAAACCACTGGATGGTCATCAGCTACCAAAATTGAGAAGTCCATTCATTTCTTTACAATATAGATTTTATACTTGGATCACACTGGGTCATTAGAGAACTTTGTATTTGGACCATATAACTCCTTTTGGCTGAACAATATTCAAAGCTCCTTCCATGTCAGGGGACGTCCCCTCTCTATGAAGCAGGGACCCCTCCCGTGAGAGAAGGGGAAAACATCTCTCTCTTCCTTTGCCACTCAGATGTGCGCTCATGACCCAGGTTTGCCGATTAGCCAGGGTCCAGAGAGGAAAGGTCTTAGACGTGACTTATGAGAAGCCTTAGAAGGCAGGGAAAGGCCAGTTCTGCCTCTATGTTGGGTTTGCGTGGTGGCTCAGACAGTAAGGAATCTACCTGCAGTGCAGGAGGCACGGGTTTGATCCTGGGTCAGGAAGACTCCATGGAGAAAGGAATGGCAACCCACTCCGGTATTCTTAGCTGGAGAATTACATGGACAGAGGAAACTGGTGAGCTATAGTCCACGGAGTCAATACAGATACAACCGAGCAACAGCAATGGCTTCCTTGTTGGAACTGTTGCTTTGACTTGCTTTTCTTTGCTGTTGCTTTTATAATCATACATAATGGCCCGCCTCAGAGAATCCTGCCCCTCCGCCTAACTGTTAAACTAAAGTGCCTTTGTTCAGAACCGTGTCCACCTAGAAAGAAATTAACACATCTCCTGCCTAAGGCTTGACATTCTAGGAGGTATTTGCAAGATTAATGGCCTTTTTGGGCTTCCCTGGTGACTAAGTAAGGGATCCATCTCCAGTGCAGGAGACCTAGATTCAATCCCTGGGTGGGTAAGATCCCCTTGAGAAGGAAATGGCTACCCACTCCAGTATTCTTGCCTAGAGAATCCCATGGAGAGAGGAGCCTGGTGGGCTACAGTCCATAGGGTCGCAAAGAGTTGGGTACAACCGAGTGATTGACAACAATGATATTTTTACTTTGTTTCCTCACCTCCCCCACCTCTGATCTAGAAAAGAACCTGGCATCCAGACCCCAATAAGACGGCTATTTTGAGACATAGACTAATGTCTAACGTCACAGACTAGTGATCTTCTTGGTCACCTTGTCTCTTAGAGTCCTAGGGTTTTGTTGTGCAGGGAGCAGAGTGAGCTTGCACTTGTAAGAGTGTCAGAGGGCTTCTCTGGCAGTCCAGTGGTTAAGATTCTCTGCTTCCAAGCAGTGGGCATGGGTTTGGTTCCTGTTGGCAAAATTAAGATCCCACATGCTGCATGACTCAGTCAAATTAAAAAAAAAAAAAGAAAGTGACTACCATTAAGTAAGTTGTGGACATGCTATGTTTATACTTAGAAATGGTGCACTGGTATCTTCAAGGGACCAGCTCTTGACGGGGGCATCATTCCTCCAAGTCTGGTCTCTGATCCTCCTGGAGATTCTGAAAGCTACCTGGCATTCTTTCTCTTCCTTATTAAAAAAATAAAACTTTAAATTTTCGATTTACAGAAAAGTTGCAAAGATAAGTGAGTTCCCGTGTCCCCCATATCCAAGTTCCCTTGCTGTCTTCCTCTTACTACAGTACGTCTATCACCACCAGTGAACCCGTGTTGATACGCTGTCAACCTGAGCCTGCCTCGGGCTGAGACAGTTTCCCAGACTGCCCTTGTTTTCGATGAGCTTGACGACTTTGCGGTGTACTGGTCTGGTGTTTTTTAGAACACAGGTCAATTTGGGTTGGTTTGACGTTTTTCTCATGGTTGGAGTGAGGGTGCGCGTTGGGGAGGAAGACCTCACGGGTGAAGGGCCATTCTTGTCACCCACATCAAGGGGGCATGCTGCCACCGCGACTTGTCCCCGCTGGTTCTCACACTGACCCCCAGGTTTCTCCTCTGCAGATACTGACTTTTCCTTCTTTCGTCTGTTTTTTGGAAGCAGGTCAATAAATTTAGTGACACTTAGGGGTGGGGAGGTAAGCTCCACTTCTCTGAGGGGAAGAATTTAACAAAGTTAACATTTGTTTGTGTCAGTATTGACTCATGAATATTTATTTTATGCTTTGATTCTAACCCAATACTTTGCTACTTATTTTTATGTTCAAATCAGTTTTGCTTTAACTCTCAGGTTGGTGCCTGTGTCCCTCTGTCATACCCCCCACACCTTTATTGTTTTGGGTTTTGATCACCGTTTGGTTTTTGTGTTTGGCTGTGTCCCGCAGCTTGTGGGATCTTAGTTCCCCGACCAGGGATCGAACCCAGGACCCTGGCAGTGAGAGCATAGAGTCTTAGCCATTGGACTGTCAGGGAACTCATTGATTACTTTCTTCTTTTCTGGCACTACAAGATGCTCCTGGCTTATCTTGTATATTTCTTGCCTCAGCCCTAGAATCAACCATTTCCCCAAGGAACTTTGGCTTTTTATAAGAGAATGGAAGTAGGGACCAAATTGTGGCCATCTGTCTATCTATGTATCCATCCATTTGGCCTATCTGTCTGTCTATCTATCCACCATGTCTGTCTATCTATCCATCTGTCTATCTGTCCATCGTGTCTGTCAGTCTATCTATTGTGTCTGCCATCTGCCTACCTTCTATCTATCTATATGTATCTATCCATCCGTCCATCTGTCCTGTCTGTCTATCGTGTCTGTCTCTCTGCATCTCCTCTTTGCTCTTTCCTCTGGAGAGGCCTGAGCACTACACCGCCGCCGCAGCTCTGGGCAGAGGGAGCCTGGACTGACCAGTAGGCTTCAGCACGTATTCAGGGACACGCAAGGGTGGGAAAATTTCAGGGGAAGGGGAGGTGAGTGGTTAGGTCAGAGTTTCCAACAGAGAGGAGTTCTAGAAGTTCTCCTCCCTGTCACCCACGATGAAGTCAGGCTGTGGTTTTATTGCATGGCAAGGGGCAATTGTGCAAGTCACTCAGTCGCGTCTGACTCTTTGCGACCCCATAGACTGTACAGTCCAAGGAATGGTCCACAGCACAAGGGGCAGTTGTGCTGTGGGAAGGACAGGACTTAGTGACCAGATGGCCCTGGGTTCGAATGTGGACGGTGTGAACAGGTCAGGTCCCTTACTCTCCTCTCAGGGTCTTCAGCGGTAAAGCAGAGCCAACAGAGCCTCCTTCACAGGCTTGCTGTGGTGGTTAAATCACGCACTGCACGCAGGACGCCAGGAGTGGGGTGGTTTTCTACAGAAGCTAGTTCCCGCCCCATCTCTCTCTCTCTCTATCCACCCCCTCCCCTGTCACCTCTCTCTTTCTCTCTCATGCACACATTTAGTTCTTGACCTAAGAAAGATTTACTGAGCTCCTGATATTTGCCAGGCACTTGCTTGGTGTTGGAAAATAGTGAACCAGACAAATTAGACTGGACAGAAGACAAGCCCATACACAAACAATAGTCATGTTTAGAGGAAAAGAGAACAAGGTGAGGGGAGCAAGCATCTGGGTTGGTTTGTGTTGACAACATTGACGCTGCGATGCTAAGTGAGGAGGGCACAGCCGCGACCCATGGGAAGTCAGTTCTGGACAAAGGCAGTGGAGGCGTGGTGGGGTTGCAGCGCTGGGCACGGGAGGGGCCCGGGGTCCCTAGCGGTCTCAGTGAGGAATTAGTGTTTGGTTCTAAGTGAGCTGCGAAGCTGGGGGGAGGTTTTTCTGTTCAGTGTGGATGTAGGAGTTTTCATGCCAGGGTAGAATTCCGTTTCGTGAACATATCACAGTTTGTGTTTTTCACTGGGGAGAGACAGCTGGCTTGCTAGTAGATTTTTGCTTGTTTATCTCTCCATTGTGAGCACTTAGATAAGGGAAAGAAAGAAGCCCTTTAACAGAGGCGGGAAGGAACTCGGGTTACACGTGAACGTTGCTTGGCTGGGTTTTGTATGGGGCATAAAGACAAAAAAAAATTGGTCTCTATGTCCTTATGTCTTAGAAATTTGATCTCATTGTGATCAAGTAAGAATCAAAGCAAGGTCTAGTGGAATGAAGGAAACCATCCCAAATCTTGGCAGGTTCAAAGATGCGACGTGATAGTGAAAGCAGAGCACACAGCAAGGAGCAGTATTCTCATCTGTGGACACATAAGTCATCATGGTGAACACACTGGCAACGACCATACAATTATCTACATCAGTATAGATATCTGAAGATTTACTGAAGTTTGAAGAAGCCTTTGGGAAATTTCTCAGGGTAACCAACCTATCAGCTAATATCCACTTGTGAAGCGTCTATGTTTGGCAAAGCATTCTAATAGATATTGGGCTCCCCTGGTGGCTCAGTTGGTAAAGAATCCTCCTGCAATGTGGGAGACCTGGGTTCAATCCCTGGGTTAGGAAGACCCCCTGGAGAAGGAATGGCTACCCACTCCAGTATTATTCTGGCCTAGAGAATTCCATGGACTGTATAGCCCATGGGATTGCAAGGAGTTGGAGATGACTTTCACTTTCACTTCTTCTTTTCTAAGAGTTTTGTAGGAAGTACACAGAAGTTTATAGAGTGCAGCAAGAGATATTGCAGACCTCACAGAGCTTGTACTCTGACTGTGAGTGGACACAGATATGTGAAATGCTGAGATGAAATACAAGGACGTGTGTTCGAAGTGTCAGATGACTGCTGTGTGCCCTCGGTTCTCTTGAACTCTAAGCTCCCCCAGAGCAGGGACTGCAGCCATATTCTTTCCATTGTGTGTTCACGTGTTTGAATGAATGAGTGAGTAAAGAGACTGGAATTGCCCAGGAAAGACTTTGTGGGTAAGGAAGGTATTAGTGTGGAGAGTAAGGAGTGGTAGCTCTGAATCTGAAGAGGAGGAAAGAGGGCATGGAAGTGGTGAATGTTCTAGGTGCTGGCAATGGGAAGACCCAGGGGGTTGGTGAGAGGAGGAAGCCAAGCTGTAGGAAAGGGCTCTTTAGGCAGAGAAGTGGGGAGAACTTGGAAGGACAGGATGGGCCCTCAAAGTCAAGGTCTTGAGTGCTGGTGAAGGAGTTTGATTTTTGTTCTACAGTTAATGAGAACACTTGCAGTGCTTCCAGCAGAGGCAAAAAACTGTGTTTGGGGGCTTCCTATTTTAGGGGGATGCAGAAAAGCGAGTGTCAGCTGGGGTGACAGAGATACCTGGGCTACCCCCTCCAGCTAGGCAGGACGATAATACACAGCGGCAGTCAGAGGGTGCCCAGGGGCCGTCAGAGGGGCAAGCCCAAACACACAAGCGCTTCTCAAGAGCACCCTATTTTCTGATGTCCCTTTGGCCAAGGCAAGTCACATGTTCACACCCAGATTTAAGGGGTGGAAAACAGGCTCTGCTTCTTGCTAGGAGGAGGGGAAAGCCACCAGGCAAAGGGATGAGAGTAGAGGGAAGAGTTTGTGGCTGTTTTTGAGGTCTACTTCCCTGGTCTTAGTGTGGTAAGTACCAAAGACAGGGAAACAACTCAGATCAAATATAAGTGAGCCTCTGCAGACAGCTGCATAAAAGGAAATTAAACGGTCTAGATGGTTGGAGTGTTGAAAGATCAGAAATGCCACATGTATTGACTTTCTGGAATATGTGTCTAAATGTCACACATCTTAAATTGGATCTCATTAATCTCTGCTTTGGAGAGGTTACTCCAGAAATTATCCAGGTTATTTCAGGCAGGTATTTAACTCAGCTCTCAGAAGCTGGGTGTTCAGAAAAATAGATACTTCTTTGTCTTTCCCTGGTTCTTTAGGGCACTGAGACATACAAAATAAAGATGTGCACAGGATTTAACTAGTTGGAAGTAGTTCCTGGTTTCTTATGAGCCTGTGGTAGTAGCAGTACTGGCTCAGGACAAGTTTCATGCTCTCCAAGTTCTCACCGCCATTTTCTGGCATGAGGCATTCTATGCACAGTATTTGAAGGCCTTAGAAGCTTTTCAGGGGCCATAAAAAAGAGTTGGAGTCACGAAAAAAACTTTAATTCAAAATCACAAAAAGATATTTCAAAATAAGTACATCATAAAAATAATCTGCAAGCAATCTGTAGATTGTCTCGTTTCCTAAGAATTCTTAGAGATGCCAAAAGCTCACAGGCAATAGCAATTTAAGTGGCTTTCTTATACTCCCAAAATCTAAAAGTAAAATAAAATATTCCTTTGAAGTCATCTTTATTGTAAAACAACAACAACAAAAAGGTATTTAATGCAGAATGGGGGTAAACTACAGTAAGGCCCCTACATCTGAACCTTCCAGTTGTGAACTTTCAAAATGTGAACCTTTGTTCACATGTCCAATCACGTAAGTCAGTTCATATGTCTGGCGTACACAGTTCCTTGTGTGCATCCGGTACAAGTAGCTGTGCTCTTGTGTCTTTACCACACAGAATTGTGTAGAGCACAGTGGTACAGAACTGTTTTAAGCCCAGGACCTTCGGAACCAAGTGTAAAAGCAGTGGTTGTTGTGTGTTAGTGGCTTAGTCGTGTCTGACTCTTTGGGACCCCTTGGACAGAGGAGCCTGGAGAGCTACGTAGCTATGTAGCCCACCAGGCTCCTCTGTCCATGGGATTCTCTAGGCCAGAACACTGGAGTGGGTAAACATTCCCCTCTCCAGGGGATCCTCCCAACCCGGGGATCGAACCTGGGTCTCCTGCTCTGCAGGCTGATTCCTTACCGTCCGAGCCGCCAGGGCAGCCCCGGAAGCAGCGGTATACAGCCGACTGAGTTAGCGGGGCACCGAGAGTAACTCTGTTGGCCTTAGGGACTGCGTACCGGGAGGAGAACTTTCGTAGGGGACTGACACCGCCCAGGGAACTGGCGGGGCTGGTGCTGGTGAGGGGAGCGGACTGCAGCTGCCATGCAGGACTATAGATGATTGGCTTCCCTGGCGGCCAAATGGTAAAGAATCCGTCTGCAATGCAGGAGACCTGGGTTCGATCCCTCGGTCGGGAAGATCCCCTGGAGAAGGGCATGGCAACCCACTCCAGTATTGTTACCTGGAGAATCCCATGGACAGAGGAGCCTGGTGGGCTACAGTCCGTGGGGTCACAGAGTCAGACACGACTCTGAGCGATTAACTTTTTAACTTTACCTCTGTTTGGAACCCTGGAGGGTCCTCAAACTAACTTCTGGGTGGAGGGACTCCGGGGGACCCGAGAACACCCCCGCCCTCCGATCCGGCAAGGGCCGCACATGCAGGGCTATTTACATCTTCCCGGTGGTGAGGTCCAAGGCCAGTGGCAGCCCGACCGCTGGTCAGATCCAGTGAAGCCAGGTTTCCGGGCTTTCCGACCCTTTTACTTACTTGGGCGGAGTGACGGTTCGCGCCGGAGACCTCCCAGCGGACACCGCCCAGGGAACTGGCGGGGCCGGTGCTGGTGAGGGGAGCGGACTGCAGCTGCCACACAGAGTCGTCCCCGGCGCGCCGTCCCCGCCCCCTTTAGCTCGCGCTCACGCGAGCCCCCACCCCAACAGCGAGCTCCTCGCGGGGCTCTAGGCGGGAATTTGCGGGATCCCGCGAGGGGCGTGGCCCCAAGTCCCACCCGCCAGGCCCCGCCCCCGGCCTCACGCCCCCCCTCAGGGGCCCTCGGCTCTCTCCTCTGACGCGCGGCGCCTTCCTCTGACGTCAAGCCCCGCCCCCCGCCCCGCCCCGGCCCGCGAGGCGCCAGCCCTCAGCAGACCGAGCAGCTTTTCCTCAGGCGGTGGTTGAGACGGCGGCTGTGGCAGCAGCCGGGGTTGTGGTCACCGTCAGTGTAGCGGTCAACTGCCCGCCCACTCCCGTCCCGGCCGGCGGGGCGGCCGTCCAGCCCCTCGAGCCGGTAGGCGATGGTGCGGCGGAGCGCGCGGGCGGCGAGGCGGCGGGCATGAAGGAGGATGGAAGGGCAGGACGAGGTGTCGGCGCGGGAGCAGCATTTCCACAGCCAAGTGCGGGAGTCCACGGTGAGCGCCCTCCGCACGCCTCGTCGGCCTCTCCCCGCCTCCGCCCACCTTTCCTCCCTTGCCCTCCCCCCCTCCCTCAGGGTCCCCGCGGCGCGCCTCTTCCCCGGGCTGCGTCCCCCCCGCGCCTGCCTGCTCGCTATCCTGGCGCGGTTCCGTCTAGTCACCTGTCCGCCCCCGGGAGTGCTTCGGTGCCACCTGCGTCCTGCTCGCCCCGGGCTCGTCTTGGGCCGGTCACCCTCCCGGCGGTGGACCACGGCCCCGCAGACCATCCCGCAGCCGTGGCCCGCAGCCCCGTGGCCCGGCACGGTAGGCAAGTGTGCGGTCGGGTATCCGGCAGGGCCTGGGTGGCCCTCGCAGGCGCCGGGCAAGGGCCGAGCTTGGTCTCCTAGCCCGGCCGGGTTCCCTCTTCCTGGTTAGCACACACCTTTCCGAAACCTGACGTTTGGGTGTGAAGACCCAAGGTCGATGGGATTGAGGGCCCCGAGCAGAAGTCCTTTGTGCCCTGGAAGCAGCATCTGAAGGGAGTCATCCGTTGTTGGTCCCCTGTCCTTCTGTGCTGCTACCAGGGGTCGGGAAACAGGCTTGGCCTTAGCAACCTACTTTGATGTTTTCACCTTTTCCTGTTTGCACTGGAGCATTTTATGGTTGTGTGTATATGTGTTTTTATAACAATGTAAAATATGTAAATTTGGGTGTATTTGTGTTTACCTCTTCTTTCTTCTAACTACTTTCTCTCAAACTCAGTCAGTCTCTTGGTTTTAGGTGGAAAATGCTGGTTGAGAATTGCCTAGTTTGTGTAGTTACTGATCTAGAAAATTGAGAACACTCTGCCAAGTCATACCTTGAAATAAAGAAATAAAACGTCTGAACCGGTGGACTCTGATACAGCATATTTAGTTTGTGACTTGAAGCTGAAATAAACAGAAGTACATAAGCACCCATGCCCAGCCTGAAGCACTTTAAGCACACTGTTGTAGTCCTGAAACACAGACTGAGAAACAATATGGCTAGCATCCCAGAGGCCCATCCGGTTTCCTTGTCTGGTTCCTCTGTTCCACCAAGAGGAACCACTGTCCTGGCTTTAACAGATGAGCTTCGTTTTGAACTTAACATACATGGAACCTTATGGTATGCACTGTTCTGTGTCTGATTTCTTTCACTCATCAGCATTTGTGTAAATTCCTCTGTGTTGTATGTGGTTGTAATTCATCCATAATGCTGTAGTTGTGTGAGTCTAGCATAGTTCATTTTTATTTTACTGTTGGTGGGCGCTTCTATTGTTTTCAGGTTCTGTTTACCAGCATTCTTGTATATGGCTTTTGGTGAATGTGTGTATGCATTTGTTAGGTCTGTACTTTAGAATGGAACTTTTAGATTATAGGTTGTGGGTTTGTTCATCTTTAGTAGATACTTTTAAGTAGTTTGCCAAAGTGGGTTGTACCAATTTACACTTCCACTGCCACTGTAGGAGAGGTGTGATTTGCTTCTCATCTGTACAAATACTTAGCATTAAAAAAAAATTTAACCATTCTGATAAGTGTCATGGTATTTATTGCACAAAAGATTTTATTTTCATTTCCCTGATGATAAGAATTTGAGCATCTTTTCATATTTTTTTTGGCCATTTGGAAATCTTTTGTGAAGAGTCATCAGGTCTTTTCCCCATTTTTAAACGTGTTTATGTTTTTAATAGCGATTTGCAAGAGTTCTTTGTGTTTCTGGATATGATCCTTTAGTCATATATATGTATATATATATGTGTGGGTATATAGGAAGTCTTTTTTTCATTCAGTGGATTCCTTTTCACTTAATGATATCTAATAGCATACATTCTTAATTTTAATATAGTTCACTTTATCAGAATTTTTTCTTTTATGACTAGTGATTTTTTTATGTCCTGTTTGAAAAAATCTTTGGTTACTCCAAGGTTATGAAGATGTTCTCTTGTGCTTTTCTCTAAATGCTGTATTGATTTACTCCTCCTATCATCTGGCCACCTGATGCGAAAAGCTGACTCATTGGAGGGGACCCTGATACTGGGAAAAATATAAAGCAAAAGAAGAAGAGGGCGGCAGAGGATGAGTTGGTTGGATGACATCACTGACTCAAGGGACATGAGTTTGAGTAAACTCCCGGAGATAGTGAAGGACAGGGGAGCCTGGCGTACTGCAGTCCCGTCATGGGGTTGCAAACAGTAGAACACGACTTAGCGACTAAACAACAGCTACCTCCTATTTAAACCTACAGTTCATCTGGAATTTATTTTTTGTGTATGTTATAAAGTAGGAGTTGTATTTTTTTTTCTCACTTGGATGTCCAATTGCTTCAGCAGTATTTATGATCTTAGTCACAAATTGAAAGTCACTCAGTCGTGTCCAGCTCTTTTCGACCCCATGGACTGTAGCCTGCCAGGCTCCTTTGTCCTTAGAATTCTCCAGGCAGGAATTCTGCAGTGGGTTGCCGTTCTCTTCTCCAGGGGATCTTCCCAACTCAGGGACTGAACCTAGGTCTCCTGCATTGCAGGCAGATTCTTTATCATCTGAATCACCCGGGAAGCCCGATCACAAATTAAGTAACTGTATATTTGTGGGATTTAATTCAAACTCCATGCAGTTCCATTGGTCTGTTTTGGCTGTATTTTAGATTAACCAGATATTCTTTTATTTGGATTGAGAAAAGTACCCATATTTCAGTAGCCAGGAGCTTTATTTTTTTTGTCCACTATCCTAGAAACAACTCAGTTTTGACACTGATTCTAGAATTCCTTAGTTCTGCTCCTCCTCACCCCTACCTCTCCTGGTCCAGGACCCTTGGATGGTAGATACACTCTGTTGCTGCAGAACCAGTGCAGACAGTGACCAGGCTTAGTGAATTTCCAATCTTTGGTTTTCCTTTCTTGAAGTATTCATATTTAGAGTGAGTATAAATGCTTGATTTTCTCCAGGACTTGTCACCAATTTTTTTTTCATTTATTTGTAAAAGTAGATTTGTTTTTGAAGTCTGTGAGTTTGTTTCTGTTTTGTAAATAAGTTCATTTGTATCTTTTTTTTTTTAAGATTCAGCATATAAGTGAAATATGATATTTTTCTTTCTCCTGACTTCAATTAGTATGATAATGTCTAGGTCCATCTATGTTGCTGCATATGGCATTATTTCATTCTTTTTTATGGCTGAGTAGCAGTCCACTGTGGAGGAGGCAGTGGCAACCCACTCCAGTGTTCTTGCCTGGAGAATCCCAGGGACGGGGAGCCTGGTGGGCTGCCATCTGCAGGGTCGCACAGAGTCGGACACGACTGAAGCGACTCAGCAGCAGCAGCAGTGTTCCACTGTATATATACACCACATTTTCTTTATTCATTCCCCTGTTGATGGATATCTAGGTTGCTTCCATGTCTTTGCTATTGCAGATAGTGCTGCAGTGAACATTGGGGTTCATGTGTCTTTTCAAACTGATTTTCTTTGGATAGCAATGGGATTGCTGGATCATATGGTACTGTTATGTTTAGTTTTTAAGGAACTTCCATACTGCTCTTCATAGCGGTCACACCAGTTTACATAACCCACCAGCAATGTAGGAGGGTGCCCTTTTCTCCGCACCTTCTCCAGCATTTACTGTTTGCAGATTTTCTGATGAGGGTCATTCTGATCAGTGTGAGGTGGTGCATAAATGTAGTTTTGATGTACATTTCTCTATAATCAGTGATATTGAGCATCTTATAATGTGCTTTTTGGCCATCTGTATGTCTTCTTGGGAGAAATGTCTATTTTGATCTTCTGCCCATCTTTTGGAGGAGGAAATGGCAACCCACTCCAGTATTCTTGCCTGGAGAATCCCACGTACAGATTAGCCTGACAGGCTACAGTCCATAGGGTTGCAAAGAGTCAGACATGACTGAGCAACTGAGCACACCCATTTTTAGATTGGGTTGTCTGCTCTTTTGATATAGAGCTCCATGAGTTCTTTGTACATTTTGGAGGTTAATCCCTTGTCCATTGCTTCATTTGCAGACATTTTCTCCCATTCTGTGGGTTATCTTTTCATTTTGTTTACGGTTTCCTTTGCTGTGTAAAAGCTTTTAAGTCTCATTTGTTTGTTTTTATTACTCGAGAAGGTGGATACAAAAAGATGTTGCTGCGATTTATGTCAGAGAGTGTTCTGCCTATGTTTTCTTTTAATAGTTTTATAGCATCAGCCTTATTATGTATAGCCCTTTAATCCATTTGAGTTTATTTTGTGTATGGTGTTAGAGAATATTCTAATTTCATTCTTTTGCATGTAGCTGTCCAGTTTTTCCAGCAGCACTTATTGAAAAGATTGTCTCTTCTTTATTTTAGATTCTTGCCTCTTCTGTCATAGATTAACTGACCATAGATGCATAAATTTATTTCTAGGCCTTCTATTATGTTCCATTGGTCTATAGTTCTGTTTTTTTGTGCCAATACCATATTGTTTTGATTCCTATAGCTTTGTAGTATAATTTGAAGTCAAAGAGTCTGATTGCTTCAGCTCCATTTTCCTTTCTCAGGAATGCTTTGGCTATTTGGGGGTCTTGTGTTAGCATACAAATGAAAAATTTTTTTGTTCTAGTTCTTTGAAAAACGAAATTGGTAATTTGATGGGGATTGCATTGAATCTGTAGATTGCCTTGGGTGGAATAGTCATTTTGATAGTATTGATTCTTCCAATTTAAGAACATGGTATATCTTTCCATCTGTGTCATCTTTGACTTTTTTCATGAGGGTCTTATAGTTTTCAGAGTACAGGTGTTTTGCCTCCTTAGGTAGGTTTATTCCCAAGTGTTTAATTCTCATTTCTATCTTTTGTTGTTAATGTACAGGAATACAACAGATTTCTGTGTATTAACTGGAAATACAGTAATATATCTTTTGTTACCTGAACATTATTGACTGGAGATGTATTGATAGGTTTTTAGAGAGTGATATAATTAACATTGGAGAAGGAATAGGCTACCTACTCCAGTATTCTGGCCTGGAGAATTCCATGGACTGCATAGTCCATGGGGTTGTAGAGTCGGACACGAATGGTTGACTTTCTCTCTCTCACACACACACACACAATTAACATCACTGTGCAAAGTTGCTGGAGCTTAAAATTAATCACGAGTTCATTATACAACTTAATGATTGTCATTATCATTCACATTTTGCTTTGTTAGGTTTTTGTTCCAACTGTGTGTTTAACGTAAAATTTTCAAAAATGACGCATTGCAAAATTTTGAGTGAAGAATTTTTCAGTGAATTTTATGCAGATATTTTCTCTGATTGTTCAAGCAATATATATATTAGTGCCTCAGAAGATGATCATTCTTCAGAGTTTAGTTCTGATTCAGATGATGTGAATGTTGGATGAACAAAAAGACAGAAAACCTCAGTGATTGATTCTGATATGGAAAGTGAAAATGAAATTCATGACGATGGAGAGAATGAGCCTTTGCTTCTATAGAATTGTGAATTAAAGAAAACATTTCATGAAAGTTAGAAGACTTTACCGGTGTGTCAGGTGTAACTATTGATTGTAATAACCTGCAAAGTGTTAGTGAAATAACAGAATTTTTGACTGGCCAAAAGAAAAATTGCCGGCCACAGGCATTAGTTTCTGCAAAAATTCCCTGGCCAGTAATGGGTTAATTTTGTATCCTGCAACTTCACTAATTCATTGATGAACTCTAATAGTTTTCTGGCAGCATCTTTATGATTTTCTATGCATAATATCATGTCATCTGCAAATAGTGACAGTTTTACACTTCTTTTCCACTTTGGATTCCTGTTAGTTTTCTTCTCTGACTGCCATGGTGCCAGTTCTTTAAATTATTCAACTTTTTTTGTTTTGCCAAAAAGATAAAATACACATAACTTAGAGTTTACCATTTTAAGTGTGCTGTTCAGTGACACTAAGTACATTTGCATTGTTGGAATCACCACCATCCCTCTCCAGAACTTGATCGTCATTCCAAACTGAAACTGTCCCCTTTGATCAGAAACTCCTGGTTCCTCTCTCCTTCCAGCGCCCAGTAACCACCATTCTACCTTCTGTCTTTCTGAATTTTACTATTCCAGGTAACTCATATAAGTGGAGTGATACAATATTTGTCCTTTTGTGTCTGGCTTATTTCACTTAGCATGATGTTTTCAGGTTTCATCCATGTTGAGGGATGTGTCAGAATTTCCTTCCTTTCTAAGGCTGGATAAAATTCCATTGTGTGTACATACCTTGTTTTGATTATCCGTTCATCCATCAGGGGACATTTGGGTTGTTTTCTGGCTACCGTGAATAATGCTGCTGTGAACATGGGTGTATGAATATTTGTTCCAGGCCTTGCTTTCAATTCTTTTAGGTATTTACCCAGAATTTGAATTTCTGGATCTCATGGTAATCCTATGTTTAATTTTTAGAGGAGTGCCATACTGTTTTCCACAGTGGCTGAACCATTTTACATTCCTAGCAGTAATATGCTAGTGTTTCAGTTTCTCTGTATCTTCACCAACACATGTTGTTTTCTGTTTTTTTAAAAAAAAGTAATAGTTATCCTACTAGGTGTGCAGTGCTATTTCATTATGGTTTTGATTTGTGTTTCCCTGATGGTTAGTGATGTTGAGCATTGTTTCATGTGCTTTTGGACATTTGTATATGTTCTTTGAAAAGATGTCTATCTAAAGTCCTTTGCCCATTTTTGAATTGGGTTATTTTGTTGTTGAGTTTTAGGAGTTCTTTATATTTTCTGGATATTAATCCCTTTGTGATTTGAAAATGTTTTCTTCCATTCCATGGGTTGCCTTTTTACTCTATTTTTAGTGTTCTTTGGTGGACTAAAGTTTTAAATTTTGTTGAAGCCCTGTTTATTTATTTATTTATTTGTCATTGTTGTCTGTAGTTTTGGTGTTCTATCCAAGAAATTATTGCCAAATCCAGTGCTATGAAGATTTTCCCTTATGTTTTCTTCTAAGAGTTGTATAGTTTTAACTGATATTTTTGAGCTCTTTGACCCACTTTGAGTTAATTTTTTGTATGTGGTATAGTATTTAATTTTTAAAAGCTCATGTAATAATCTTACATTAGTATTATGAATTTGTAATATTATGAATATCTCAGAGTTCTCTTGTCAGTTACTAAAATGGTCACATTTAGCTGCCACTGTGAGGTGGTAATGATCCATTTCCTTTCTTTTTTTTGCTGTCTTTTTATTTCCTTTTTCTTTTGGACCTCAGGTGCACAGATTAATCTTTTGAAACATGTGTTTGTTTACTTTTGGCTGTGCTGCGTGGTCTTTGCTGCAGAGCCGTTTCTCTAGTTGCGGTGCCGTCTTCTCATTGCAGTGGCTCTCTCGCCGCAGAGCACAGGCTCTGGGGTGGACAGGCTTCAGGAGCTGCCGCCGGGGGTCAGTAGGTGCAGCTGCCTGGGTCTAGAGCACAGGCTCAATAGTGTGGCACACACGGGCTTAGTTGCCCTGAGGCGTGTGAGATCCTCCTAGACCAGGAATCAAACCTGTGCCTCCTGCTTTGGCAGGTGTATTCTTTACTACTGAGCCACCAGGGAAGCCCTATGACTGTACCTCTTAATAGATCATATGTAGAAAGAAAAGCCCCTGGAATAGGAAACGGCAAACCACTCCAGTATTCTTCCCTGGAAAACTCCATGGACAGATGAGTCTGACAGGCTGCAATCCATGGAGGAGCAAAGAGTTGGACACGACTGAGCAGCAGCACACAGAGTGAGGCTCGTGCTGCAGCTGGTGAAGATGCGAGTCATTCATGTCGGCCAGGGTTAGGGGTGTCCGTCACTTTTATGATTTGGACAGGGTTCACACTTTCTGTCTTTGTTCAGGCGTAACTACAGAGTGGTCTTATTTGTTCTTTATCCATTACGGTCATAGCGTGGCTTTCTCTGATGCTAATGTTCTTTGAAGTTGTTTATTTTCCATGGGAGAATCATCAAGTCCTAGCTGGGAGTACCTGGCTGTGAGTTGCTAGCCAGTTTCAGAGTTCTAGTTACTAACAGAATTTGATGTAGCTTTGTTAACTTAATGTCTAGATCTTAAAAGAACGAGGTGATGGGGACTTTTTCCTTCATATTCTGTAGTTGCTCTCCAGGAAGTTCCGTGTTTTCAGATTTTTCCAGGGCTGGCTACCTAAGTTTTGGGGCCCAGTGCAAAATGAAAATACAATTTTCATAGTCAAAAAAGCAGGGGAAAATGCTATTAAGGTTACAATAATCTTGTATTAGTTTCAATCAGTTAGTAATGCTAAGTAATTCAGTTATATCTATCTTTTCTTATTCTCATTCTTTTCCATTATTAGGTCATTGTTGTTGTTTTGTCACTAAGTCATGTCCGACTCTTTTGCAACCCCACGGATTGTAGCCCGCAAGTCTCCTCTGTCCTTGGGATTTCCCAGGCAAGAACACTGGAGTGGATTGTCATTTCTCCAGGGGATTCCTTAACCCTGAGCCTCCAGGGAAGCCTATTATGGGTTATTACAAGGGTTGATTTCCTTTAGGATTGACTGGTTTGATCTCCTTACAGCACCGCGGTTCAAAAGCATCAATTCTTTGGTGGTCAGCCTTCCTTATGGTCCAACTCTCACATTCATATATGACTGCTGGAAAAACCATGGCTTTGACTATATGGACCTTTGTCGGCAAAGTGATGTCTCTGTTTTGTAACATGCTGTCCAGGAAACAGCTATAAAGAAGCTGAATATTCTCCTCCTGCTACTTGCAGCGGTGCTCTGTTGGATCTTTGTACCGTACCCCCGATGACAACTTGGGGCTCATCTTACAGCTTTATAGTCACTTTCACATATTGAACAGTTGAGTCCAGTCTCATCTAAACTCTCAAATTTCATCCAATTCAGAGTGTGTTCCCTTTTCCCTGATCATACCTGATTGAGGCTGAGGAATTAGCAGTGGGAAGGGAGTGTGATTTACTCAGTTTATTTTAAAACTATTTATCAAGGCAGTCAGCAGGATTCAGGAGATTGTCAAGATCGTTCCTATTTGTGTTAGTACCTCCAATATGCCTAAAATATATTAAATATTATATTATACATAGTTTAGGAGATTTAGGAGACAAGTTTTATTTCCATGAAGCATTTAGTAGAAATCATTGCTGTACTACAACTTGTGAACGAGGGGTTTGTGGGGATTCAGGAGGAGGGAGGCTGTGTGGTTAGAATGGCTCTGAGTGGGAAGAAGAGCCAGGAGGACAGATAACACTGTCCTTCCTTTGTGTTTTCTCAAACGGGTTTCAGAATGGATTTAAAGAGCTTTTTGCTCATGACTTGCATTGTAACAAAGTATAGAATCTGAAAAATCTGAAGAACAAGTAATAAAGTGTAGTATTGTAGATGACATTAATGAACCAGAAATTTGCTGTGTTCATCTTGAGAGCTGGAATATTTACTCCTTGTTAAATGTCTCAGTGTTATTTTTTTTGTGAGGAGATACTGTTTTTTCTTTGTTAAAGCACAAGTTGAAAGACATTGGGCAATTTATTGTGATAGGGCTAGTTAGTAACTGTTAGAAGAGTAGATATTAGCATGTGTTTTGTATTCAAATTAATTGTGGAAATAGAGCACTGGTCATTTTGTCTTCTTTGTTTTGAAAGGTGGTTTGTTGCAATTACAGTGAAGCAATAAACATCTTTGTACATATATCCTTGGGTACATGTGAAAGTGTATCTGAACAGAATGCTTGTAGCTGCTAGCAACAAGAACACAATGTGTTTTTCATCAAATAGGGGTTTATTTTTCTATAAAAAGTCTGAAGGAATGATGTATTTATACATGTTGCAACATGGTTTAACTTTGAAAACATGCTTAGTGGAAGGAGCCAAACACAAAAAGTCAGATATTGTATGATTCTTCTATATGAAATATCCAAAATAGGCAAATCCACAGAGCCAGAATTTTCTCATAGTTGTGAGGGGCTTGGGAAGTGGAGTGCTAGAATATGGGGCACTTGGGGCTTCCCTGCTGACTCAGTCAGTAGAGAATCCGCCTGCAATTCGGATTGACCTGGGGTCAGTCCCTGGGTGGGGAAGCTCCCCTGGAGGGAGGGCATGGCAACCCACTCCAGTATTTCTGCCTGAAGAATCCCAGGGACAGAGGAGCCTGGTGGGCTACAGTCCATGGGGTCGCAAAGAGTTGGATATGACTGACTGAAGTGATTTAGCATGCTCGTAAAATAGTGCTTTATTATTTGTTGCATATTTAGTTTTTAAAAATGTATTTTGGTGCTGCGCCTTTTGATGCATGAAGATTATTTCCTCATTATGGGTTATCCCATTGTCGACAGAGTGCCCCAGTTTGTCTTAACACTTTGTCTTAACTCCGCAGCCTTGTCTGAGGGGAAAAGAATGTGACATTGTAACTATCTTTGTTGTTAGCATCCACTTGGTGTGTTTTTGTATATCGTTCTGTTTTCATGCCTCGAGTCACTTTATTTTAGCTATGTCTTAATCTGAGAGTTTCCTTTTATAGTTTGTTTTATTTACAATTATGATTTTAATATGTTTCATCTTTATTATGTTATTTTTGTAACTATTTGTGTTTTGTGTTTTACTACATAGTCTGGCTCTTAAGGTAATTTGAAAGAATTATCATTTTAATTTTCGTTACCTTTTGGTTCACTTAAAGGATACTGAGCATCTCTAATTTCTGACTTCGCAACTTTAAGGTAAAGCCAGGTCTGTTGCTCTGCTAAAGGATGAGATTATTGGCTTAGTTACAGTTTACTTGTGTCCTCTCCCAGGATTTTGTTAGAAACCCTTCAGTGGTAGCTCTCCTTGAGGCCATTTGTACCCATTAGTCTTACGATATTTGTTCCTGTAGTCATCTTAAATTAGCAGAAGCCCATCAGTCTTAAATGAAAAACTTGTAGTACAGTTTGATTCTAATGCACTAGTTTGAATTTAGATTCAAATCTTTCACCTGGAATTTAAGTATATTTGCTTGTAACAATTTAATATTATAGAGTTTTTCCAACTTGTGAAAGAAAAAGTGTCCTAGGAAAGCCTTCCTAAGCTGAAATGGCACAGAGCAGAGAAGCAGTCACTTGCTCACAGACACACAAAATAAATCGATGAAGCCCAGATGCTCACAGACACCGTTCCCAGCTGTGACGGCTCAATGCAGAGAAGCTGAGTGTGGTCCCGGGGGAGGAAGGAGCTGGGTGGGGCTGCTCACGGTTGGGGTGGAAACTGCCTCTGTAATGCTTAGTAGGATATGCTGAGCTGAAGGAGATTTTCGCTTTTCACTTTTTTTTTCTTTCCAAAAGCTGAAGTGATATAAGGCAAACTTTAGGAATACCTCTATTAGGTTACCTGTGACTGGGAACTCAGCTTCCAGATGCCTAGCCATTCTTGTTCAGCATCAGGACTGAGGCCCCAGTGAGGGCTGCTGCGGGGCAGCTGGCAGAGAGCTGAGGTGCACGTGCTGCTGTGGCAGGCTCGGTTAGCCTTGCGCCCCCCTCCTGTCCGGGGGAGAAGAGCTCATCTTCTCAGGGGGCCGTCCTCTCCCTTTTCACCAGCACGCCTCACCTTTAGAGCTGAGGAGCTGCGGTGACTCCTTGTTTGGTTAGGCATTTCCTTTTGTCCCTCTGGAGGGAGGAGAATAGGAGGCACTGCCATGCCTTGTTCTCATTTCATGCGTCCCTGTGGGTCTGTCTCTGCTAAAGATGTGCTCATCTGAGAAGGAGCACCTGCTCCTGGTCCCATCTTTGGAGCTAGAGAAATAGTCTGAACAGTTCTGTGATTGTTTTGTTCCAGTTTGATACAGTTTATATTCATAGAAACTTTTATTTCCAAAGTAGTAGAATGTACATTTGTTTTTATAATTGTTAGCCTTACTCTACTCTCAGATGGGTTGCTTTCCATTAGTCTTTTCCATCTCATGCCATGCATTTTGGTTCCTTGATTTCTGTTTGTCCATTAACGTTCATGACTTCTCATCTACCACTTCGCTGCAAAAACATCTTGGGACTCCTGAGACTACTCTTCTATACCAGCTTTACTTACTAATTAAAAAGAAATCCTGAAGCATGCTTTAATCACAGCTTTCTATTCTTCCAACTTCCTTGGGCAAGTCCTTTTTCTGCAGCTGCTTCTTTCCCAGGAACTCTGGATTGGCATGTCCACTCCTGTCCATCACTTGGGTTCACTTTTCTCCCAATCCATTGAGGTTTTGTGGCCCATTATTTCACTCACTCTTGCTAATACCCTAAACCAGTGGTTCTCAAACAGTGGTCTAGGGGTTTCTGAGGCATGGTGGTTAAAACCCTGGGAGAAGATTCTGGCTCTACAAAGAAATCACAGACAAGAAGAATGTTTGAAGGCCGGCAGGAAAGGGGAAGCCAGTTAGTGATGGAGTCTGGGAGCAGAGTCAGAGAAGGAGGAAGATCGCTGCTGTCAGGGTGCTGCTTCAAGGGCAGGTGAAATCATGAAGTGTGGTTTGGCTGCTGGTTCATCACTGACTGCTGCCAGACGTGCTTTGAGTTGTTAGGTGGGTGTGAAGTGAGCTAAGTGGTTGAAGAGTGAGTGAGTGGTGGTGAAAAGTGCAAGTCCACAGGTAGAGGCCATAAAGCGGAGGAGAGAGAACAGGGTTTGATAGGGAAAGAGGAATTGGCCAAGTTGTGATGGTCAGGCTCTCCTGTCCTAGAGCCTCTCGTTCTCGCCCCCATTTTGTAAGTACATGGTTATGTAACAGCCCAGAGCACTTTCAGCAATGCACAGGCGGCCCGAGGTACCCGCTTGGTCGTGGGCCCCTTCTGTCCTGTAAACATATGTAAGCTCTACCTGAAGAGCCCTTGTGCGCGTTATGGCTGCCTTATGGTTGCTGGGCCTGCCGTTAGAGAGCAAACATGTCTGCAGCTCCTACAGCCCCTCGAGCTTCCTTCCAGCTTCCCGCTCGCACCTTGCCTCCCCTGGTTCAGCAAACAGTGTGACCAGCGAGGCAGTTGGCGTAGTCAACAGGATACCCAGCAGGTAGAGGAGCTTTAGGCCACCACAGAGCATGTGGTACCAGGTGGCCGAGGTCCTCTCGGCATGGCCCCTTGTGGGAGACTGGGAAGCAGTGGACAGTTCACTGGTTACCATTTAGAAGGTGTTACAGGCGGGGAGTTCCCGTTTGTTCAACGAGGTGGCATGGCCTGCTGCTGGTGCTAGCTTATAGCTTAGCCCCCAGGATGGTAGCTGGACCTTGTCTTGGGATTCTGGACGAGCCCCCAGGATGGTAGTGATAGCTTACACATGCAGTGAACGGTATTCCAACAGATTCATGGTCTCCGAAGAAGATTTAACCCTGGGACCAAAGACAGTCTCAGTCACTCAGAGCTTTGTGTAGTAGAAATTTTATTAAAGTGATAGTGACAGAAAAAGTTTCTGACATAGACATAAGAAGGGGGTAGAAAGATTACCTTCCTTGCTAGTTTAGGCAGAGCATTATATACTTTTCTGCTAGCTGCTGAGAATAGAAAAAATACGTGAAGGCTGTAAAAATTTTGCCCAGACCTTTTCCCGTAACATACATCCTGGGATGACATCAGCACAAGATTAGCCAGAAGGAACCGGTTAACCCAGAGCTCAAGGCTGTGGAAGTTTTACCTAGACTTTCTCCGTTAACGTACCTTCTGAGTTACAAAAAAGCCTGTCTTTGAACAAGAGATACTGTATGTGTCCAAGACAAAAGAATGTGGAAAAGAAAGAATGTTTGCCTCCTCCTTAAAGGGGCCTTCTGCTTCGACTCTTTACCAGCCTGCCTGAAGGGAGCTCTCTCACTGGCACTCTGCGGTGGGTGTTCCCGACCGCCCTGAAGGCGGGTGTGGACGGTGCCCTCTGTGATGCCGCACAGCTGCACGAGTTGCAGAGACTCGCTGGAGCAGCGTCTGCGTGCGCTGGAGCACGAGACGCACGCCCTGAGGACCCAGCTCCCCTGACAGGGAGGTCATGAGCGACCGTGACCACGAGCATTGTGAGACCCGCGCGTCCCTGGTTGGCAGTGAGGCCTGCGGTGCAGCAGAAAGGGAAGCACGAGAAGCCTGTGGCCCAAGGGGCATCCTCGAGGGGGCATCCTCAAGTGGCCCCCAGTGTGAGTGAGTTCACAATGTATCGACCATATGCTCAGGTGGAGTTGGTCGATTTGGGTAAGTGGTTGCGGCAAAGGCAAGGGGAATCCTTGGCAGCATGGCTTTTGTGAATCTGGAATCAGGGGTGAATGGTATTGTTTGTTCTGGGGATGAAATAGACTGGTTGGTGTCTATCACCACTCACCCCTCACTGAGACCGAGCGTGTAGAACTTTGTGAGACTGCAGATCCCTGCCTGTTAGTGAGGCCCATTGTGCAGCTGGGAGTGGGGCGGCAGTATCCGTGCCCACAGCAAGAGGTTGGGTGGGCACGCGGGCTTGCCATGCAGGCCGTGACCCCGGAGACACAGACTCGTGATGTGAGCTGCGAACGCCACAGAAGTCCCCTTTCTGAAGGTGAAGGGGTGGGCCCAGTGCCTGTGGAGGGCTTTGTGGGTCCTTACTGAGAGAAGTGGTGGGATAGCATGGGAGACCCCATTTTGAAAGTGTGAAGAACCCGAAGGGGGCCTGAGCTGGGAGGGGCCCCCTCTGGGATAAGTGTTAGTCACTCAGTCGTGCCCAACTCTTTGCGATGCCATGGGCTGCAGCCCATCAGGCTCCTCTGTCCATGAGATTTTCCAGGCAAAGATACTGGAGTGGGTTGCCATTTTTTTCTCCAGGGTATCTTCCCAATCCAGGAATTGAACCTTGGTCTCCTGAACTGGAGGCAGATTCTTTACCAACTGAGCTACAAGGGAAGCCCATGTACATGGATACAAATGTGGGCTGATTGATGCAGAGGTATACTGTGAAGGCCTGTCCCAGACCTAGAGCCGTGTACTGTGGAGGCCTGTCCCAGAGCTGGAACAGTGTACCGTGGAGGCCTGTCCGAGACCTAGAGCCGTGTACTGTGGAGGCCTGTCCCAGAGCTGGAACAGTGTACCGTGGAGGCCTGTCCCAGACCTGGAGCCGTGTGCTGTGGAGGCCTGTCCCAGACCTAGAGCCATGTACTGTGGAGGCCTGTCCCAGACCTAGAGCCGTGTACTGTGGAGGCCTGTCCCACAGTTGGAACAGTGTACCCTGGAGGCCTGTCCCAGACCTGGAGCCGTGTACTGTGGAGGCCTGTCCCACAGTTGGAACAGTGTACCGTGGAGGCCTGTCCCAGACCTGGAGCCGTGTACTGTGGAGGCCTGTCCCAGACCTGGAGCCGTGTACTGTGGAGGCCTGTCCCACAGTTGGAACAGTGTACCATGGAGGCCTGTCCCAGACCTGGAGCCGTGTACTGTGGAGGCCTGTCCCAGAGCTGGAACAGTGTACCGTGGAGGCCTGTCCCAGACCTGGAGCCGTGTACTGTGGAGGCCTGTCCCACAGTTGGAACAGTGTACCGTGGAGGCCTGTCCCAGACCTGGAGCCGTGTACTGTGGAGGCCTGTCCCACAGTTGGAACAGTGTACCCTGGAGGCCTGTCCCAGACCTGGAGCCGTGTGCTGTGGAGGCCTGTCCCACAGTTGGAACAGTGTACCATGGAGGCCTGTCCCAGACCTGGAGCCGTGTACTGTGGAGGCCTGTCCCAGACCTGGAGCCGTGTACTGTGGAGGCCTGTCCCACAGTTGGAACAGTGTACCCTGGAGGCCTGTCCCAGACCTGGAGCCGTGTACTGTGGAGGCCTGTCCCACAGTTGGAACAGTGTACCGTGGAGGCCTGTCCCAGACCTGGAGCCGTGTACTGTGGAGGCC
This sequence comes from Odocoileus virginianus, assembly GCF_023699985.2. Classification (NCBI taxonomy): domain Eukaryota; kingdom Metazoa; phylum Chordata; class Mammalia; order Artiodactyla; family Cervidae; genus Odocoileus; species Odocoileus virginianus. The sequence continues at coordinate 1,560,199 of NC_069674.1, forward strand.
TGTCCCAGACCTGGAGCCGTGTACTGTGGAGGCCTGTCCCACAGTTGGAACAGTGTACCGTGGAGGCCTGTCCCAGACCTGGAGCCGTGTGCCGTGGAGGCCTGTCCCAGACCTGGAGCCGTGTGCCGTGGAGGCCTGTCCCAGACCTGGAGCCGTGTGCCGTGGAGGCCTGTCCCAGACCTGGAGCCATGTACTGTGGAGGCCTGTCCCACAGTTGGAACAGTGTACCCTGGAGGCCTGTCCCAGACCTGGAGCCGTGTGCTGTGGAGGCCTGTCCCAGACCTGGAGCCGTGTGCTGTGGAGGCCTGTCCCAGACCTGGAGCCATGTACTGTGGAGGCCTGTCCCAGACCTGGAGCCGTGTAGTGTGGAGGCCTGTCCCAGACCTGGAGCCGTGTGCTGTGGAGGCCTGTCCCAGACCTGGAGCCGTGTGCCGTGGAGGCCTGTCCTGTGAGGTCCGGGTTGCTCGCCAGGGGAACACTGTGGAACACAGGCTGCATGTAGACTGTGCAGTTGAGAGGCCCTGCGGGGGTGGAATGCAGGGAGCGAGCAGCTGGCCAGGTGGCAGTGGTCAGGCTCTCTGGCCCCACGTGTTGTAAATACATGCTTGTGTAACAGCTGAGCTCACGGACAGCACTGCACGTGCACACCACGATGGGCCCGCCTGGCCGCCGGCCACTGTTGTTCTGAAAGCATATGTGAGCTCCTCCTGAACAAGCCCTTGCCGTATGTCCTGGCTGCGTTTCGGTGTGTCCGCTGGGCCGACCACGAGAGGAGAGGGGACCGCACGTCCGCTGCTGCGGCTGCTCTGCCAGTCAGGAGAGCACAAATGTGCCTGCGGTTCCTGCGACTCCTTGAGTTGTCCTCCCGCTTCCCCACTTGCGCCTGGCCTACCATGGGTTCAATGAACCAGTGAGAATACAGTGAGACAGGTACCTGTTCCAGTCATCACGCCTGTGATGGGTCATGGGCGCTCAGCCCACACCTGCCTCAGCATCTAAGGATCAAGCTCTCGTCTCACATTGTGTAGCATCGTCAGGCTTCCTGTGTTGCTTCGAGTTTTGGCTTGGGCTTGTCTGGAACGTTAAAGACCATTTCTTTAAACATTTGTTTAAACTTTAAACACCACTTCTATGGTGTTTCTCCACGACATTTACCTCCGATTATCCTGTGTGACCTGCATATGTCTTGCCCCACCCTCATGGGTGATTCATTTGATGTGCTTGTTTCTCTTTCACTGAGAAAATAGAAACCATTCACGCTGCCACCACCATCTACTTCCGGCCTGCAGTGGGACTCAGATGTTCTCGGCTCCTGCCTTTCCTCCTCCTCCTTTTTACTGTGCATAAATTTGTGTCTGTGGCCCCTCAACTTGAGTACCTTTCTTCAGAGATTCTGCCTTTGTTGCATTAGTGAGTAAGCAGTAGATCACTCCAACAATTGTGTAACTTCTCTCATGTTAAAAAAATCCCTGTCAACAGTCTGTTTCACATTTCCTTTGTTTGCTGCCCTTTATTATAAAACTCCTGAAAAGAACTACTTTGATTTTGTTCCATTTTTCTCCCTTCTTGATCCATTTCATTTCAGTCAGGGTTTTGTCTCCACCCTTCCAGAAAAACAGCTCTTGTCAAGGTCGCCCATGACCTCCATGTTGCTAAATCCAGTTGTCAGTTCTCAGTCCTCATCTTACTTGACCTGTCAGCAACATTTGACACGGTCGATAATTCTGTTTTCCTAGATAAACTCTCTTCACTTGGCTTTCAGTACATCAGTCTTTTCTTTACAGCTGCTTCTCCATCAGCTTTTGCTGTTTCCTTCTGTCGAGCTGGCTTCTAAATACTGGAGAGCCCAGGGCTCTGATCTCAGACCTCTCTTCTCTCCTACACTCCCCACTACAGTGGAAAGCTCACCTAGTCTGATGGCTTTAGATACTGTCTCCTGCTGCTGAGTCTTTTCTTCCCCTGAGCTGGGCCTCTCCTCCTGGACTGCACAGATTTTTTATATCCAACTGCCCATTCAACCTCTCCTCTCCTGGGTGAATAATATATGTTGAGAATTAGACAGTGTAAACTCTGCTTCTTATTTCTACCCCAGAAGTACTCCTCTTGTAATCTTCCCTGACTCAGGAAATGGCAACTCTGTCTTTCCAGTTTCTCAGGCCAAGAACCCGATGTTTATCCCTGCAAGTCCTGTCAAGTTTGCTTTCAAAACCTCCCTCCTCATCACCTGCACTGCAGAGTCTAGGTGACCTCTCCTCTGGATTACTGAGTGGGTCCTAGTTGTTCTCCCTGCTCCTGTCATCTCCCCTCCTAGTCTAGTTTCCACACTGTGACTGGTTGTTCTCCCTGCCCCTGTCATCTCCCCTCCTAGTCTAGTTTCCACACTGTGACTGGTTGTTCTCCCTGCCCCTGTCATCTCCCCTCCTAGTCTAGTTTCCACACTGTGACTGGTTGTTCTCCCTGCCCCTGTCATCTCCCCTCCTAGTCTAGTTTCCACACTGTGACTGGTTGTTCTCCCTGCCCCTGTCATCTCCCCTCCTAGTCTAGTTTCCACACTGTGACTGGTTGTTCTCCCTGCCCCTGTCATCTCCCCTCCTGTCATCTCCCCTCCTAGTCTAGTTTCCACACTGTGACTGGTTGTTCTCCCTGCCCCTGTCATCTCCCCTCCTAGTCTAGTTTCCACACTGTGACTGGTTGTTCTCCCTGCCCCTGTCATCTCCCCTCCTAGTCTAGTTTCCACACTGTGACTGGTTGTTCTCCCTGCCCCTGTCATCTCCCCTCCCCTCCTAGTCTAGTTTCCACACTGTGACTGGTTGTTCTCCCTGCCCCTGTCATCTCCCCTCCTAGTCTAGTTTCCACACTGTGACTGGTTGTTCTCCCTGCCCCTGTCATCTCCCCTCCTAGTCTAGTTTCCACACTGTGACTGGTTGTTCTCCCTGCCCCTGTCATCTCCCCTCCTAGTCTAGTTTCCACACTGTGACTGGTTGTTCTCCCTGCCCCTGTCATCTCCCCTCCTAGTTTAGTTTCCACACTGTGACTGGACTAAACCCTTTGCAGTGTGTCAGATCACATCACAACCCTGCGCAGTGGCTATTTACTGCCTAGTCCAAGGTCGTTCTCCGTCTTATGGCCACCAGCCCTTCTTCAGAAATCCATGCACAGGGGAGATCTCTCGGCTTTATCATCCCCTGGAATGGTTTCATTTGAGAGTCTTCAAAATATTTCTGGTATGGTCCACAGTTGCATTAAGCCTTTATTTCAAGCATATTTGGTCGTTAACTGTCATGAGGTCTCCCATTCCTTCACCCATCTTTTTTGCCTGCCATACCCGAGATAAGATAGAAATTAAAGGACTTTAATATTGAAAAACTTTTTGTGCACCTGCTGTTTGTTTTGATATGTGGTATAATTATTGAATAATCCTCAGCCCCACATTGATTTGTGAGGCCTCTTGTTTGTATAACCATGGTATGTAAATTTACAAAAATTAAAACAAATTCTTTTTGGATTTTGGTTGTGCGTGGGGCTCTTTGTTGCTCTGCGTGGGCTTTCTCTAGTTGCGGTGAGCAGGGGCTGCTCTTCGTTGTGGCAGATGGGCTTTTCACTGTGGTGGGTTCTCTGGTGGGGCATGGGCTCCAGGCACTCGGGCTTCAGCGACTGCAGCATATGGGCTCAGCGGCTGTGCCTCGCAGACTCTAGCGCTCAGGCTCAGTACTTGCAGCTCCTGGGCTCAGAGCGAGGGTGTATGGGCTTAGTGGCTCTATGACACCTGTGTCTTCTGGACCAGGTATTGAACCATGTCGTGTTGGCAGGCAGATTCTTATCCACTGTAACACCAGGGAGTCCACATTTTTCTATAATTGAATCTAAATCTTTGATCTGTTAGGTTTCGGTGCCAGCATACTCTTTAAGTGTTATTGAAACTTTAGAGTGTATTTTAATATTTGGTGGGGATAGTAGCATCGCATGAGTTTGCTTTTCAAAATTGCCAGTGATGGTCTCGTTCTTAATAGTTCCATGATTTTAAAACAACTTGGTCAAGTTATGAAAAGAAAAATGTCCATTGGGCTTTTTTTTGGGAATGGTTTTAAACTGACCTGACTAGCTTGTATAAGTTAATACTTCATAATACTTTTTATTAGCTAAAATTTTTACTATGTAACAGATTAAATTATTTTTCCTTATAAATGCCAAAGATGTGTTTTGTTTTACCTAAAAAGGTATGCAAAAAATGTAAATGTGTTAAATTTGTTTTGTTTCAGATCTGTTTCCTTCTTTTTGCTATTCTCTACATCGTCTCCTATTTCATCATCACAAGATACAAGAGAAAATCAGGTGAGCAGACACACTGTGATGAACGCTCTGCCTCTAATGCCATGTGGCCTAGACTTGTTCCGTGGCTGCACGCTACGCATCAGCACGGTTAGTGTGCTCATTGTGCCTGCGATTGAAGCAAGCAGTTGCCTGATACTAAGAGCACTAAAAATAACCTCCAGGGAATCTGACTACTTGCAGGGTCAGTAGTCAGACCCAGGTCTACTTCTTAGCCCTGAGCCCTTGTTTATCCTCCTTCTTATATTCAACTAAGAATAGTCCAGGGCTCTTCAGTGTCTGGGAAATTCCAGACTTTATGAGGATGTTTGGTTCCTCGGCTCTGAATTTGAACATACTCACCCCCATCACCCCCACCCCATTCTTTCTCTCACTACCAGAATACTGTTGCTTTCTAAAGTGGTATAGAATTTAGAGTCTCCATAATACCCTGATGGTGCTAGTGGTAAAGAACCCGCCTGCCAATGCAGACATGTAAATACGACATAAGATTCGATCCCTGGGTCAGGAAGATCCCCTGGAGGAGGGCGTGGCACTCCAGTATTCTTGTCTGGAGAATACCTTCGGACAGAGGAGCCAAGGTGATTCTGGTGGGCTGCGGTCTACAGGGTCACAAAGAGTCCCATGTGACTGACGCGACTTAGCACGCATGCATAATACCATTTAATATTCAATTATGTATTATGTTATTGTTTTATTTTTTCATATGTATCCTTATCTCACCAGGGGGACCATTATATCTTTTTTTAAAATGAATTTTGTGCTGACTTATTCACAGATTTGTATGCCAGAGTTTTGTAAGTAACTAACCATTGTTTTTTTTTATAAAATAACTAAAGTAGTTACTTTACTGAAGTCTGTTAAATTTGAGCTACTTCTTTGAAATCACAAGATTTCCACTTGTGATGCTAATAGTAGGTGCCATGTGAATATTTAAGGGTTTCGTATATTAAAGATTCCTTATGTTATCATATTAAACTTTAAGAATTTTTAAAGAAATCAGGAAATAGTGCTTGCTGTAGTGCACTGCTTGGCTTTGTGACTGCACTGAAATACTCTTTGGATTCCTTAATCTCTCAAAATTTTGACGACCTGGGATCCAAGACAGTATCTTAGCTGCTTTAAAAGATATCTTGGCATCTGGCTTCATAAACTATGTGCATTGAACGAGAGAGAGGGAATGAATGGACAGTGTGTTGTTTTAGAGGAAATGAGGGGATGATGAGCGGGAAAACAGGAGACTTACTAGGTGTGTTTAGAGCAGTCACAGAAGAGTGATGCAGACCCTGGGCCGGGTGGTAGAGTGTTGGCGATAGAGCTGAAATGTATGTGAAGCTGTTAAAATGCTCTTCAAGGTGTTGTGGTTGATTAGATGTAGGTGCAACAATATAAAAATTAATTGTGACAATGATACTTTGTGGTCTCTCTGGTTGTAGAAGTATTTTGTGGTCTCTCCAGTAATTAAGAATAGAGTTTGGACTAAGAGAATGGCCCAAATATGCCCTTGTCACTGAAGCAGGTGGGCCCTCAGAATTCCAGAGACCCACACAGAGAGCCTTTGAGGACAACCCCAGTGAGGTACTGAGGAGAAAGAAGGGCTGGGGTGTTGTGTAATATTTTTGTAATTGGATCATAGTTTCCTTAGCTGGTAAGATTATGTGGGAGGACTAAAAAGATGGCCAAGCGCCATGAGAGAGGGAGAGGGTAGGGTGAGGAAGTACCAGAGCAAGGGCCATCTGCTTCTTGAAAAAGACAGAGTGTGGTGTATTTCTCTCTGTACCTGGAACAAGATGATGCCGTGTCGAGGCAGTGGTGTGCAGCGTGGTTTAGGGTAAAGTCCTTATTCTTAACATTACTAACAATAGGCTCAGATTACAGAAAAGTGTGTCAGTTCTGAGATTCTGAATTTTAATTTTATAGTAAATTTTTTTTGGCTATTATCAGCCAGGGGCTTCCTTGGTGCCTCAGATGGTGAAGAATTTGCCTGCAATGCAGGAGACCTGGGTTTGATCCCTGGGTCAGGAGATCCCCTGGAGCAGGGAATGGCAACCCACTACAGTGTTCTTGCCTGGAGAATCCCATGGACAGAGGTGCCTGGCAGGCCACCGACCAGGGGGTCACAAAGAATTGGACACAACTGAGCTACTAACACACATTATCAATCATAAAATTTCATTCATTAGCAGTTTCACTGACTTTGTATTAATAGTCAACCTGAATGTGGTTCCAAGGTTCTGCTGAGTTTTATTTCCCTGAGCACTAAGCATTTGGAAGATTTTAATTTACATATGGGAGTTCTGTTAATCTGGATTTTTTTATCAGTCAAAAGACTCTTCTTGTTCTTTAACCATGTTCTATCCTATCTGATTTAGTGAGATTTAGATTTGGAAAACTGCTTCTTCAGGTTTATATTTTATGTTTTATTAAATTAATGAAGCATTTTGTTGGAAGATAAAAATATTAATGCCTTGAACATTTTTGCAGATGAACAAGAAGATGAAGATGCCATAGTCAACAGGATTTCGTATGTATTTTAATGTTCAGTTCTTGTGTTTCTAATTCTAGAGTCCTGAATTTTCAAAACTTAATTCTGCCCTTTGGGCAGAAATATTGAAAAAATTCACCTAAAGTATTACAGCAACTTTAAAGTATTACAGCAGCTTTTTTAAGAAACTACATGTAAGCAAACACATGGATAATTCTGGACTGATTATCTGTTGAAATTTGCTTGCTTAAGGAGCCAACAGAAGCTCTTGGTCATCTCTCAACCTCTCTCAGCCCAGACCATGAAGTCCTGTTGGCTCTGTCGTCAGAGTGTGCTGCATTTCAGAAGGTGACGTTTCTAGAACTGCCTTCAGTTCTGAGGAACACTTTTCTGCCGCTGTATAAGCAGTCACCATGTCTGCATTTTCTAGCTTGACTCAGGGCCCTACTTTGAGGACGCTTTGTTGGCATTTAGCTCTGCCACATCAGCCTTTTATGGATAGTTCTCATAGCCACTCAAGGGCAGCAGATGGTATGACCCTGTTTTGTATCTCTAAGGCCAGTCACAATACCTTCTAGAAGGTTTTTGACGTAAGGTCCACTGTTATATTTATGGTGACTATATATTCAGGATTTCTGGGTAACTTTTGATTTAAAAAACATTTGGTGTCCTCATACACTTACTCCTTGGTCACATACACCTCCCAGCTTTAGACTTGGAAGCCACGGTGGGCCTTTACAGCTGGGCTGCTGGCCAGTGTGCTGAGGGCCAAGAGGGAGAGGGGCTCGGAAGGCTTCATGGGGCAGAGGACACAGAGGGGCCCCGAGGGCGGGGGCTGGCTGCCCAGACACCCGGAGCCTGAGAGCCCGCTCCCTGTGAAGAGGCGGGTGAGCCTGACAGTGTGTGGGCCCTGTCGTGGCCAGGGGAGCTCGGGGGGCTGGGCTGGGAGTCTCGTGCAGGACCTGGGAGCGGGGCCTGTGGGTGTCAGGGACGAGCAGTGTGGCCGTCACAGTTGGAGGGCAGAGATGCAGGTCACAGGAGGTTACTTGGGGTAGGTGCCTGAGTTGGCAGTGCACCTGGGATGATGTGTCCCCACTTTTCCCAGGAAACAGGCTGCCTGTCCAGCAGAACCACTTTGTAAGCCTTCTCCTGTGTTTGAGTTGCACTGTATTTTTGACAAGTATCATATGGTCTACAGTAAGAAATTTATCAGTGATTTGCTAAACAGGGGAGGTTATCTTTGGCTTTTAAGTAGGAAAACACTTCTCTTGGTTGCCACAAGATGGCACTGGCCTCAAAGTTACTCTATTAGATGTGTTTTGAGCATTTAGTATGATTTTTTTTTTCTTATATTTTCTTACATGTATTTTCACATTCTTTCTACATTAAATTTAATGGAAGGGATATTAAAATTTCATCTCTCATTTTAGTGAGGGAGGTTCCATTTTCCTTTGCCATTTTAGTCTTCAAAAAACTTTAAAAATTAGATATAAAATTTTAAGCATTTTGGACGTGTATAACTGAGAAAGTGAAAGCCCCTTATGGGCCTTCTCCTAGGCGTTGTTATATATTAAGCTAGATTTTTTTAATGTACCTCTTTTCCTGTGTGAAAATATACATGTTGGGGGAAGGGGATGGGAGAGAGCATGGTTTATATTTATTGTCTGTGCTTTTTCTTTTTAACTTAATTTTAGACATTTTCCATATTACACATTTTGAGCTATATTATTTTTAAAAATGACAAAATCATCTTTTAAATATTGTTTAATAGTTTCCTACAATTTATTATAAATTTATTTAACCTTTACCTATTTTAAGAGATAGTAGACCAATGGCTTTGTAAGTTTTTTTTCCAGAAATAACCCTTAAGTCGTTTTTCGTACTGTTTTCACAAGTATTTTTTTCACCTGAAACAGTTGTTGCGTTGCTCTTAGCATATATTGCCAGCATTGTTAATTAAATGCAATTGTGAAACAAATACTTAAATTTAAAAGAAGAATGAGGCTACAATTTATTCTTCACAAAATGTGTGAAGTACTCTGTCTCCAGTCTATGTCTGCTTTAGGCCGACTTGGTAGACTTAATGGTCTTTTCACAGAGTAAGTTTTAGAGTTGGTCTAGTTTAACTTCTGGGACCGTAGGTATATCATTTGTTTTCCAACTGCATATACTCCATGAAATGCACATTAATTCTTTTTGGATTTAAAAACTTGAAGAGTTTGGTTCTGTTCTTTTTGAATGACTTCTGTAGTCTTTGTTTTTTCCAGTCACTGGTGACATTGACTCTCCTCTTCCAGGTTGTTTCTGAGCACGTTCACTCTGGCAGTGTCGGCTGGAGCAGTCTTGCTTCTACCCTTCTCAATAATCAGCAATGAAATCCTGCTTTCTTTTCCTCAAAACTACTATATTCAGTGGCTGAATGGCTCCCTGATTCATGGTTAGTATATATGTCTTAATATAATCACAATTAGTGTTTTTATTTTATACTGTACTATATTTAAAATTTTTCCTTTTCTTATTTTCCATAAAAATATGGGTCTTCCTTCAGTTAACTATTTGAGTCCTTCAGAAAATCAGAAAATCAGATTTTACTTACTAGTCTGATTCTTAGTTGTGAAAAGCTTTTCTATAAGAAGCAGCGTTTATACTGTGATTTTGATAGATACATTTTCATTTAATTATTTAGCAAGAGAATTTTGATTTATCTGGATATGTCAGAACTCAACCTCCATTTCAGACCTTAAAAAAGAAAAACTTACCATAGTTTCTATTTTATTTATTTGCTGTTAATTTCTTTAGTCATTTCAGAATGTGTGATAGAAGGGGGAAAAACTATTCTGTCAAGGACAGACTTTAAAATTTGTTTTTGTTGTTGTTCAGTTGGCAAGTCTTGTCTAACTCTTTGCGACCCCATGGCCTGCAGTACATCAGTCTCCTCTGTCATCCACTATCTCCTGGAGTTTGCTCATACTTATGTCAGTTGAGTCGATGATGACATCCAACCATTTCATCCTTTGTCGCCCCCTTCTCCTGCCTTCAATCTTTCCCAGCATCAGGGTCTTTTGCATTGAGTCAGTTCTTCTCATCAGGTGACCGAAGTATTGGAGTTTCAGCTTCAGCATCAGTCCTCTCAATGAATATTCAGGGTTGATTTCCTTTAGTATTAACTGGTTTGCTCTCCTTGCTGTCCAAGCGACTCTCAAGAGTCTTCTCCAGCACCACAATTCAGAAGCATCAATTCTTTGGCACTCAGCCTTCTTTATGGTCCAACTCTTACATACATACATGACTACTGGAAAAACTATAGCTTTGACTATGTGGACCTTTGTCAGCAAAGTGGTGTCTCTGCTCTTTAATATGCTGTCTAGGTTGGTCATAGCTTTCCTGCCAAGGAGCTGCAGTCGTTGTCCACCGTGATTCTGGAGCCCGAGAAGATAAAATCTGTCACTGTTTCCACTTTTCCCCCTTCTGTTTGCCACAAAGTGATGGGACCAGATGCAATGATCTTTGTTTTCTGAATGTTGAATTTTAAGCACCAGCTTTGTCACTCTCCTCTTTTGCCTTCATCAGAAGGCTCTTTGTTCCTCTTGGCTTTCTTCCATAAGAGTGGTATCATCTGCATATCTGAGGTTATTGTTATTTCTCCTGGCAATCTTGATTTCAGCTTGTGCTTCATCCAGACCAGCATTTTGCATGATGTACTCTGCATATAAGTAAAATAAGCACAGTGACAACATATAGCCTTGATGTACTCCTTTCCCAGTTTTGAACCAGTCCATTGTTTCATATCTGGCTCTAACTGTTGCCTCTTAACCTGCATATAAGTTTCTCAGGAGGTAAGTAAGGTGACCTGGTACTCCCATCTCTTTTAGGATTTTCCCATTTTGTTGTGATCCACACAGTCAAAAGCTTTAGCATAGTCAATGAAGCAGAAGTAGATATTTTCCTGGAATTTCCTTGCTTTCTCTATGATCCAGTGAATGTTGGCAATTACATCTCTGGTTCCTCTGCTTTTTCAAAATCCAGCGTATATATCAGGAAGTTCTCTTGTCATGTACTGTTGAAGCCTAGCTTGAAGGATTTTGAACATTACTTTGCTAGCATGTGAAATGAACACAGTTGTATGGTAGCTCTCAGCATTTTTTGGCATTGCCCTTCTTTGGGATTGGAGTGAAAATTGATTTAAAAATTAATGTGGTTAAAACAATAATCACTTATTTTGGCAATGTGGTATATTGCTTTGAAGCAAAATAGATCTAAATTTCAATCTTGGCTCTGTGAGTTTCTGGACATGTTTAATGAGGTAGAACATTTAAATTTGTAAAACATATACAGAGATCTAATACATATATCTTTTTTATGTGTTTCATTGTCTTTTGCCCACTTTTTTCCATATTGAATTATGTTATCTCTTTATGTGTGAAACGCATCAGCTGTTTACCAGATTTTTGTAAATATGTTTTTCTGGTTATTTTACTTTTTAATTTTGTGTTTTTGGTTGCAGGCTTTTTGCTTTTTATGTGTCCAGTCTTTTTCTTTCTTTGGTTTCTGTAATTGTTTTTGTATTTAGAAGATGATCTCCCTTCATGAGATGTGACAAATACTCCTTTTTTTTTTGTTGTTTAAAAAATGGTTTTATTTGCACATAACTGTTTAATCCATTTGGAGTTTATACAGATAACTACCTTTATTCTTACCCCTTTGTGTTTGTGTTTAAAGAAATACATATTTGCTGTAGAAAATTTGGAAAGCAAAATTTGTAGTGAAGAAAATTAGTATTACATTCTCACAATCCAGAGAATTACTGTGAATACTGTTACCTAAACCCTTGGATATTGTGTGTGTGCATGTGAACACATAACTGAATAAATAATGAAATGGAACCCTAATGGAATTCAATAGATGGGAAATTTCCCCTTTTAAATTTACATTTCTTTAATTACTAGTGAGGGTAGGCATTTACAAAGCACATTTATTGGTCATTTGTATTTATTCTTCAGTAAATTGCCCCCCTGTATTTCTTGTGTCCATTTTTGCAAGTTTTTAAGTATTAACTGTCAGGTTAATTGCAAATGTCTCCTTCCCAGTTGTCTGTTAATACTGCTTATCCTGTTTGTTGACAAGAAGAATTTTGACACTTTAGTCTGTCGGGTATTTTACCCTGGGCTTGTGCTTTCTGTCACCTTTGGAACTGGAAACAAATGGAGTCACTGATGCCTGAAGACAAGATGAAGTCAGTAAGGTTAGGACTAGTTGTCAAGTGAATAATTACTCCGTTTTTGTTGCTTAGCAATTGAACTCAAGCAAATTAAGGTCTTTACTGAAATTGATACAAAAAGTAAGCCATCTACTGGAAAGTCACTATGAAAGGTAGAAACAACCTGGAAAGTAAGGTGAGTTGTATTTCTCAATGGCAGGTTCAAAAATGTATTTATCAGTGATTTTTCTGGTGAATTACTTTCAGATAACAGTTTGTTACTAACAAGTAGTTAGATAATATATGATTTGCAAATGTTTTTGGCACATGTTGTCTGAAATGCTTGTTGAGGACTCTTCCCTTTGGCCCTTGCTTTCCATAAGGCTGTCGGTTCTGTGGTGCATGCATTTTGAGGATTGGGCTCCAGGTGTTTTCCCAGAAGTGCAGGTCTCAATCCAGGCTAACCATAATTATGAGGGAACTGGCTTTTGTTTCCAGTTTTACCAAACAGAAAATGCACGATATACTTAATGACCTTTAGATAATCTAATCATAGCCATTTGTTTATTCTTTTAATGGACTGAAAGTAAGAACTATCAGTACACTATGTGCTATGTATTTATGCTGGAGTCTTAACGTTGGAAGTAAATGTATTTGTATTGGTTGCCTTCTGGTTATAATGTAAGAGGTGTAAGCTCAGGCATTGTTTTTTGTTTATGAATTAGGGCTTAGAAAAGTGCTTCCCACGTAGTGGTAGCCCAGTAAACGTGTGTTTAATGAGTGGGTAAGCTGTAAACAGTAGCTTTAAGCTCCAGTGACCACGTTGGCTGAAAGTTGGGGAGCTAGAGGAGGAGCCCCTAAGTTACGATGTTGCTTCTAGATACATTCTCATGGTAGGCCTTAGGAAGTCCTAGCCGCCAGTGCTGGACGTTGTTCTCGAGGGTTTCATGAGCCTCACTCTGTTTCTGCTTCTGGTTTTTTGGTAGAGCTGCTTGTAGTGAATTTCATAAAGTTTCATATTTATCTTTCTCTTCTGAATTCGTAGTTGTGTGTAATCTTGTGGATGACATCCAAGGAGTGTTTGTTTCTTTAGATTGTCTTGGGGTTGAAGATTTGTCAGCCTTAGATATGCTTGCTTCTTTGTTTTTTTAAAGTTACAAGCATTATTGGGGCCAGACTGTCACAGCGGAGCATCCAGGGTGTAGTTCAGCGTGAGGCTGAAGGCAGTGGTGACAGGAGCCGGGTCGGCTGTGGAGAGTGTATGTCTGCGTTGCTGTGGCTGCACGTAACCTCCGTCCTGGGCACCGTGGCCACTCTTTCGTGCACTCCCTGGGTGATGGCAGGTGGCTCCGGGAGGAGGCTGATGGGTTCTGTGAGACTAGGACAAGGTCATCTGTCCACTTTACTATGATAAGACTCCTCTGTTGAGGTCTCCTTTTGATGGGATGCAAATCAGTTCACATTTTTTTCCCATTCAAAGTGGACTGTCTGCACCCCTCTTTTCCAAATCTCCTTGTTACTGGTTTTCCAGTCATGCTCCTTCCAAGTCCCTGACCTTCCAGCTGAGCCACAGGCCAGTATGAATGTATAATCATGTGTCTGGCTGTTCCTGAGCAAAGTGAGTGGTCAGGTGCACTGCCCAAAGTCCTGTCCAACGGGAGGATTCTCCATCACTGCTGGCCTTTGTAGATGTCCCAGGGAGGGCTGTCCCCCTGGGGGCGGTGTCTGCATGTTTGGCAGACCCGTCTGCAAGCCAGGCCCCATCTTCTCTTCCTCTGCCAGCTGATCAGAAGGAATGCCCACCAGGCCACAGGTACAGTCCAGCTAGGGGAGAGAAGTGGGGACTGTGGGCATCTGGGCCACTTTCATGTGGCTTTCTCATGCCTTCAGGGCCTGCTCAGGCACGATCACCAGTTGCATCTGATGTTGGGGTGTTGCTGTGCACATCGACTTTATGGCTTGGCACGCCCACCAGTTCATGATGGCTCACTCAGGTTGCATGGTGACTTGGTGACCCACAGTTAAGTGTTCAGTCTCTACTAAGCCTGACAGCAAGCCAGTAACTTTCTCAGAGGGAAGGTAGTAGTTACCTGCATGGGGGTGGCAGGACTTTGTCCCGAAATCCCAAGGGCCTTTGCTGTGATTCCCCTCCAGGGTTTGTCATGGGCTCTGAACATCATCCTCTCTGCTGCTGACACTTCCAGCACCATTAGATCTGCTGGGTCATAAGGCCAAGGGCAAAGCAGCCTGCAGAGCTGCCTGGACCTGCTGCAGAGCCTTCTCTTGTTTTGAGCCCTGCTCAAAACCAGCAGCTTTCTGTATCACTTAGCAGTGGGCCAGAGCGACGCACCCATGCAAGGCGTATGTTCCTTTCCAAATCCCAAGAAGGCCCCGAGCAGTGTGCCTCTCCTTGGTGTAGGAGAGGCCAGGTGCCACAGCCTAGAAGGGCTGGGACCTAGACCGCTGGGCCCTGGAGTGTCTTCCGACAAGTCTAGAGTCGTTGCTGCTGCTTGCTCACTAGGTCTGACTAGTGTACTGTCATCTGTGTAGTGGAGCAGTGTGCAGTCCCCTGGAAGGGAATGGTGATGGAGACCCCCCAAACTCAGTTGTGACATAGGGCCAGGAGGAGCTGGGCCCCGAAGTCAGGACAGTGAAGATGAGTTGTTTGCCTTGCCAGCTGAAAGCAGACTGCTTCTGGTGGGCCTCATGGGTGGGCTTTCCCAGGTGGCCCCAGTGGTGAAGAACCCGCCTGCCAATGCAGGCCTCATGGCCAGGGATGGAGAAAAAAGCTTTTGTCACATCGGTAGGCATACCAGATACCAGGACATGTATTCATTTGCCCTCACAGTGAAGCCGTGTCTGCCGCAGCAGCTTCACTGTAGCACCCCCTGGTTGAGAGTCGCTCACTGGTTAAGCTGCTGAGAACCCACAGTCATGCTCCAAGGTCCCTCTGGGGGATGTGAGAGTCAGCCCCCTCTCGTCTTTCAAGTCCTCGATGGCTGTCCTAATCCTCGCCTTACCTTTAGAACATGGGGTTTCTGGTGGGTTATGGTTTCCAGGTTAGAGGTGGCTCAAGTGGCTTCTGCTTTGCCTTTCTCACTGTGATAGCTCTTATTCTGCAGGTTGGGGAACTGTGTGGGGATTCTGCCTGCATTTGAGCATGTCCGTTCCAGCTAGGCATTCCAGAACTGGGGAAAGAACTGCAGCACAGGTTCAGGGACCCACTGTGAGACGTGTGCAGCCTGAGCTAAACTCCCTTGACCCCCTGACCTCCACAAGCCCCTGCTCTGACCAGGGTGATGTTTTGGGTCCCCTGGAGGTAGTGTCATTTCAGAGTCAGAGTTAGCAGTCCCCGAATGTCTGTTGATTTCTCTTACCCCAGGGCAGTGATGGTATCCGTATTCATGTGTTAATCATTTGCCATCTTGTGACATTTGCGGGATTTTCTTGAATTATTTTTTGTCTTTTTTGTTAAATGTTTTGTAAATTTATGCTAAATTCTTTGAGGCCTGGGAACATGTCTTAAATTCTCTTTTTTTTTTCCATTTATTTTTATTAGTTGGAGGCTAATTACTTTACAACATTGCAGTGGTTTTTGTCATACATTGAAATGAATTAGCCATGGATTTACATGTATTCCCCGTCCCGGTCCCCCCTCCCACGTCCCTTAAATTCTCTTAATCTCCCATGAGACACCTGTCCCAGTTCTTACACAGGGACAAGTAAAGATTCATTGATTGGATGAGTAACAGTTATTAGTTGTATTATTAGGAATACTTTGCTAGAGTGGACTTAGTTTGAAAACAGATTTAACGGCTTATTCTAGAAAATTATCAGTATGGAACGATTGTGCCTTTAATGTGTAAATCACATGAGGATTAGAGGCTAAAATATGTGTCGACGGTGCTTTGATATCTGTAAATGTATTCAGTTTAGCTTGAAGATAGTGTTTGGATCTTGGACATGTGTTTGAAATGTTTCATGTTAACTATTACCTTGGAATTATAGGGTTCTGGGCCAGAATTTAGTGACATTAATAAATACAATATTCAACTTAGTTCTAAATCGCCATCCTGCAGTAAGATGTAGCTCTGTCTACAATAAGAAAATTATTAAGACATTTTCTTCAAAAACAGAAATGATATTGGAGCTGGAGTGGTCTTTTGCTCATTGATGGTTTTAGCTGGGGCCATTTGTCACTGTCAGCTGGATGCTGAGAGAGATGGGGTTCATTGTTCCCTTGGTGTGGGCCATGACATGCCAGTGATTATAGTTTATTATAGGATGGTACAAAAGGGACTGAGAGGACAAATGAAAATCATAGCTAAAGTTTGTATTATTTTTAATTCTAATTTATTGTTACAATTATAATAGGGAAAGAATTAAAATAGAAGACAGTGTCTGTGGTGTTCACTTTCTGTGTCTTCACTATTAAAAAGTAAGTAGAGAAGCACGGAGTTCTCCAGATGAGCTGCCACGCAGCTGCTCAGTGGCTTTCCCTTCCTGAGCGGATGACAGTGGCCGCACAGCGCTGTTCACACGCCAGATGCCACTGAGTGGTCCGCTTCAACATGACACTTCGTGTGTGTGAGTTTAAAATGAGCATAAAAGTGGAACTCTCAGATACCTTTGGATATAATCACGTTATAACCTTAAATAAGGAAATAATTCTTCAGTTTTTGAGGTATTTTCTCTCAGCTAAGCTATCTGTACTCACTTGTGACCAGACAGAGATACACATGTATAGTATGATTGACCATTGTAAGATTCAGCCTGCTGAAAGAGAACCACAGTGAATCTGGCTTGACTTTGCAAGGTGTATGTGCCTTATTTTGATTTGTCAGCAAGAAGAGCCAGTATGATATTTTGGACATGATGCAAGAACAGCCCCAAATCCATCTTTGTTTTATACATTTTCAAGACCCACAGAAGGTCAAAAAATTCAAACTTTTAGATTATAAGCAATTAAACTTAAAAAGGAAAAATAGGTATCATGTTTACTTATGTGTGAACGTTAAATCAAGTCAGTTCTTACTAAATTTTAAGGTATCATTTTTTAGTTAAATGTTACTAACAATTTCTAGTTAATTGATCTCAATAATTCAATCATTTATTATAATGTGCATTATTCTAGTTGTATAGTTACTTGATATTTATTGTTTATAATGGTGAAAATAGAAAACAATCTAAGTAGGAAATTTGCTTAAATTTTGGTAGATCCAAACAGTGGAGTGCTTTTTTACCATTATAGATGATGATATAGATGAATATTTGTTTATATAGAAAGATGTTGAAAAAAAAGTTTTTCTTTGAGTGGTAGGATTATATAATATAGAAAATTTATATTTTATAAAAAATTTTGTTTTGGTGTTTGCATTTATAATATTTCTACAGTAGATTTGTATTGCTTTTTTTATTTTAAAAACAAAGTTAAAATGTTTCACAGCTTGTTGCTATAATTGTTCTTTTTGTTTCATTTTCCTTCCAAGTACAGAAGCAAAAGCTATACTTGGGAGGTTCTCACAACACTCACTATTCAAGAGAAAACTTGTAGTCTTTCCTTTAAAGCGTATACTTTCTTAGAATTTTTTTTTATTATATGTCACTTTTTGGCAATTGGATTAGATCTTCAATTCCAGGGAAATATAGTTTTAACTTAGTTTTACCACTTTGGAAATTATTGATTATGGCTGAACTTGGATTAATTTTCTAATTTAAATGAATGAAGTTTTTTGTTGTGTGATTAAAAAGTGATAGTTTTTTTTGCTTCATAGTGTTATGTTTTGTATTGAAATATTTTGTGACTCCAGCAGATGGAGCTAGAAGGTAATGTTTCCTTTGGTGATCTGGCAGTTCAGTTTGGTTGGGTTGAGTTTTGAACTAAGTATTCTGGAATTGTTCCATAGCTTTTGTTTGTTTAGATACCTCTTTTGAGGATAGACATTGAATATCTTTCGAAACAGTTGTCATTGCAACTGATTTAGATAAAACTGCAAGTTTTCTGAATTTTTAGGGTTCTACTGTGTTGGAGCATATGATTTTAGTTTTCTGAAGTAGAGAAATTTAGCTAACATTTTTTTCTTTTACAAATTGATAAATAATGATATATAATACAATAAAGGTGGTGGTAGTAGTATGCTTTGTGCTTTAGCCCTAATTTTTAATTTAAGTATGTTTTATCAAAATTATAGCATATTCTTAAGAGATATTTATGTGTGTATGTCTGATATATGTTTGCAGAATGCTGAAAACTTGTTAAGTTTTACAGCTTTCAAAAATAAAATGACAACTTAGGACTGTATAGTAGCTTTATTATTTTTCTAATTAAATGTTCTCATAGTAACTTTAACTTTCTTATATGTTGCAAATTTGATAATTAAATTAGCATGAGCTAAGTGTGAAGCTTTCACACTTATTCTGGTTAATAAATTTAACTTTTTGCATTTAATTATTTAGGTTTTTTAAAAAGCTGGTTATTTACATAGGTGATTATGCTGTTACCTAGTATATTACCATCAACTCTCAAAATCTTTGTGTTAAGTGAATTTTTTTTACAAAAATAAATGTGGTAGAGGTTATATCTCTTTTTGCAGTTGTGGTTGGTAGAACCATCAGCAGTAATGTTGACTTTCCTGGAAAGAGGGAAGTGGGGGAAAATTAAAAAAATTATATGTGTTATTAATGTATAAAGTTCAGTACATAAAAGAAGACCCCAATTTCATTACAAACTTAAATGAATTGTTATTCAGAATCTTTGTGATCATCCTGACTGTTTTCTTCACTTATTGATAAAGATTTCTTTATTAAGACTTTCATGACTATCCTCATTTTAAGTGTGTTGGTTAGTTAGACTAGATATTTTTCCTAATTTGTGATCTTTTGCCTAAGGCAGACTTTCATTTTTCAACTTTTGATTTCTGGAGAAGAATTTGAATTTTTTTTTTTTCACTACATGTAAGGGACACATAATGATCAGAAGGACAAATTCTAGAAGTATATATACTTTTTATATTTAGAATCAACATTAATGATGTCTGCTTTATAACATGGATGATAATTGTTTCAAATTACAAAGCCTAAATAAAAATTTCCCCCTGATTTTATAAAAGTATAGTGAAGCATTCAAGGTTTATACTCAGGGTTGAAACTATTTGAGTGCACCCTCTGAAGCTGCTGCCACTCCATAATTTGTGATTTTGCAGAGGGTAGAATGTGGATTGTGCTTAGCGAGGCTAGAAAGTAAGCAGACTGAGATCTGTGACTGGCTGGGGGCCCAGTTAGCATCTGCATCTCAAGAAGCTTTGCTGCTCTCTGCCCTTCTTAGGCATTTTGTGGGGAAGTTATATGATACAGTGGTGTGGAGGATTTTGAGTTTCACAAAGGAGTTTAAATATGATTTTTAAGAGTCTTGATATGCCCCTTATAGAAGGCTTAGAACGTGTAGGCAGGCCAGTGGGAAGAAAAAAATCATCCATAATTCTACTATGTTCACATTGTTAATAATTTGGTATATTTCTTTGCAGTTTATTTTCTGAGCCTGTTTTTTGTCCTTGTTATTTTCATATATTTTTAATGCCATATTAGAATACAGAGTATTGTTGTGTAAGCTTTTTTTGGTGTAATTAATGAGAATTGTTCTTTTAAGGAAAGGGTTGAGAGCTGCAACCCCATGGACTGTGGCCCACAAGACTCACCTGTCCATGGGATTCTCCAGGCAAGAATACTGGAGTGGGATGCCTGCCCTCCTCCAGGGGATCTTCCCCACCCAGGGATTGAACTTGCATCTCTTATGTCTCCTGCATTGGCAGTTGGTTTTTTTTTTTTTTTAACCACTGGCGCCACCTATCTGGCATAATTGCTGATGTGCTTTGGAATTTTCAGGATTTTGGACCATTTGCATTATGTTGAGACAGGGTGGGGAGAGGCACTGATGATAATTTAACATTTTGGTATGTTATTTCTCTTCTGTTGTTCATGAGTGCTCTGTGAGTTAAGTTTTAGCACATTTTATACATGAACTAGGACAGCAGTGGAGAAGGCAGTGGCAACACACTCCAGTACCCTTGCCTGGAAAATCCCATGGACGGAAGAACCTGGTAGGCTGCAGTCCATGGGGTCACACAGAGTCAGACACGACTGAAGCAACTTAACAGCAGCAGCAGGACGGCAGAATTCAAGTCCCTTTTCTAGGTTTTGTATAGCTGTAGGTGCAAACCCAGGCGGTCAGACATAAAATGCCCCTCACTTGGACATCTGCTGCCAGGCCTGAGAGCGTCTTAAATCATGAGCAGTGTGGATGTCTTGTGCACTAAGTACACAGGGTCCATTAAGCGTGTTGTTGAAGTAAGTTCTGTTAAAACTTTCTGCATTTGAAAGACATATTGGTATCTTTAGGCTTGGATGTACAAAGGTGTTCTGTTTTAGTGTTTTCCAAACTGGCCAGAAGCTCAGCTAAGTGTTTTGTTTTACTGAGATGGATAGAATTAATGGGCTATCATATTCTCAGCTTAAACATGGCCCTTAGGAAAATCTTGTGAAACAGATGTTCTCTTTGGCAGACTAAAAAAGGGCCCTCATGCTCTCATGAGCCCTTAGGATCTCATGAACTGAAGTGAAGGTTTTCCAAGTTAGTATATTTATTGGAGGCTCTGGGGAAGAGTTTGCTTCCAGGTTCATTCAAATTGTGGCTCAGTTTGGTTCTTTGTTTGTTGTGGGCCTGAGGCCCCCGTTTCCCTGCTAGCTGTTAGCCAGGTGCCAATCTGCCCTGTAGGTTACTGGCCTCTTTTCTCAGGTTTTTCATGTGACAGCCCCCCCGCCCCCCCCCCCATCCCCAGCAAAGTTGTGTCAAGTCCTTCCCTGACTTACCCTTCTGCTGCATTTCTGACTCCTCTGAGAGAAAGTTCTCTGCTTTTAAACGCTCCTTTGGTTAGGTTGTACCCACCTGCCCTATCCAAGATGGTTTCCCTGTCTCTCTTTATTAAAGTCCACAGCCTTAATTGTATCTGCAACATTCTTGTCTCCATGTATATTGGGTTGAAAGTGTTTCCCCCAAGTTCACATTTGGTTAGAACCTCAGAACATACCTTATTTGGAAATAATATCCTTGCTGATATAATTAGTAAATTAAGGCCAGGATGAATTAGGGTGGGCCCTAGTCCAATAACTAGTGTCCTTACAAGAAGATAAAACAGAGACTTACACAGTGGGAAGAATGTGAAGACAAAGGCAGAGGTTGGAGTGCTGCGTCTACGAGGCCAGGAGTATGCCACCTCTAAGGAAGGAGTCTTCCTAGAACCTCTGCAAGGAGTGTGGTCCTTCTGACACTTTGATTTTGGACTTTTAGCCTCCACAACGGTGGGAGAATAAGTTCTCATTGTTTGAAGCTGTCCAGTTTGTGGGACTTTGTTACAGAAGCCCTAAAAACGAATATACCATGTAGCATATTCACTAATAATACTGGATAACAACTCCAGGGATTAACGCATGAATATCTGGGGATTTGCTCTGCCTCCCATGAGCCTACAGCTGAGTACAAAGCAGGAAAATACAACCCATAATGAAGAGAAAAGTCAGTCAGAACTTGGAATTGACACAGATTCAAAATTAGTAAATAAGAACACTGAAACATTTCTTGTAATTCTGTTTCATTTGTTCCAGGAACTGGAGGAAAGACTGAACATATTGAGACATGGAAGATGTAAAAAAATAACCAAATAAACTTCTAGAGATGAAACCTGTAATATCTGACATGAAATGTACTGGATGGGATAAAAGCAGATTCGATATTACAGAAGAGCTCAGTGGATTCTAAGACATAGCAATAGAAAACTGTCTAAAAAAGAAACAAGCCAAAAAAAATGACTGAAAAACCAGGGCATCAGTGATACAATTGATGCTCCTGAAGGAGAGAGGGTTAAGAAAAATATTTGAAAAACTAATGGCAGAAAAATTTCAAGATTAGATGAAAACTGCAAACCCTCTTATCCAAAAAAGCTCAACTTGTCCCAGTTACAAAAGACCTGTCAAGATATATCATCAGATTGGTCAAAACAAGTGATAAGGAGAAATCAGAGAAAAAGAGATAAAATACAGAGGAACAGTGATGAGAATTACAGCATATCTCTTGTGGGAAAAAATGCAAGACAGATGACAGAGTAGCAACATCTTTGAAGTACTGAAAGAAAAAAGCCCTGCCAACCTGGTTTTATATCCAGTGAAGATATTTTTCCAAAACAGAGTCAAAATAAAGACAGTCTCAGATATACAAAAGGTGAAAGTTCATCACTGCAGACCTATACTACCACCAATAAGAGACACCCTCCAAGCAGAGGCAGAGTGGTAGAAGACAGAAATCTAGACCTTATAAAACAGAATGAAGAGCTCTAGACATAGCTAATTTGTGGGTAAATATAAAAGAGTATTTATCATATGTCTTATGAAAAGAGAATTGGCTGTTTAAATAAAAAATAGTAACAATATATTTTATAGTGTGCAAGTAAAAGCACATGCCACCAGTAGCACAAGGGTGGGAGGAAAGCCTTGGAAGTAGACTGTGAGGGCCATAAATGCTGAATGTGAAGTGCTGTGCCTCTCGCAGGCAGATTGCGATGGTTTAAAGGTGTCTGTGGCGAACCTCAAACACCCCTAGACTCTCAGAAAAGAGATGTAGTCAGTAAGCAAGCAGAAGAGATAGAATGGTGTCATAACAATGGTTAATCCAAAGGATCACAGAAAAAGCAGGCGCGGGAGGACCAAACAGCGGGGCGAGTAGTAAACCGAGAGCAAGCCGATGGACTTAAACCTGGTCATGTCAGCGACCATCAGTGGTCTGAGCATTCCGATTTAAAGGCAGAGATCATTACGCTGAATGAAAAAGAAAGCACAAATATATGCTGCCTGTAAGAACCTGCTTAAAATGTACACACACATACTGGTTAACAGCAATAGGAGATAAAAGATTTACTATACTAAGGAAAAGGAAGATGAAATAATTAGTCTATTGTTATCAGAGAAAGGTAAAGAATGTTAACAGGCATAAAGATCATTTCATAATGATGAAGAGGTTCATTCATTAAAAGGACATAGTAATAAACTTACCTACTGAAAAAATGCCTATTTACTATACATAGCTATTAAATGCATGGGCTTCCCTGTTGGCTCAGATGGTAAAGAATCTGCCTGCAATGTGGGAGACCTGGGTTCGATTCCTGGATTGGGAGGATCCCCTGGAGGAGGGAATGGCTACCCACTCCGGTATTCTGGCCTGGAGAATTCCATGGACAGAGGAGCCTACAGTGGGCTACAGTGCATGGGGTTGCAAAGAGTCAGACACGACTGAGCGACTTTCATTATTAAACAAATGAAGCAAAAACTTAAGAAAGGATTAATGGTCAAAGTTACAATTATGTTCAGATATGTAACTATCCCTTTTTCAATAGTTGATGGGACAAGTAGCCAGGAAAAATTAAGGATATAGAAGACCTGAATAAAACTAAGTATATTGGCCTAAGTTTTATTTATGGAACACTGCCCAACAGTTGTGGAATACACATTCTTTTCAAGTACTCTGGGAATGTGAACCAAGAAAGCCATATTCTGCGCCATTAAACAAATCTCAATACTCAAAGTCATAAAAGGTGCTCTGTAATGACAATAAAATTAAATGGGAAATCAGTGACAGCGACATTTGGTAACTAAATAACATAATTCACAGTAACTCAAAGAATAAATCAAAAGGGAAATTTGAAAGTCCTTTGACCTCAATGAAAATGAAAGTGAAGCATTCCAAAATTTATGATACAAAGATACCTATTTTAGAAAAGGAAATAAAGGTCTCGTACAGTGTCCACCATAAGAAACTAGGAAAAGGAGAGCAAATGAATCCCAAAGTAAGGGGATGGGAAATAAAAAAGATGAAAGGAGAAATGAACAAAATAGAGAACAGAAAGCATAGAGAAGATCAATGAGGTCAATAATATTGGTAAAGATTTAGCCAGATTGATCAGAAAAACAGATACCAGTTATCAGTATCAGGATATCACTACAGATTCTACAGCTGTTAAAAACATAATTAGTGTGTATTATGAATACCTTTATGTCAGCAAATTCAACAACTTAGAGAAATGGAAAAATTCCTTGAAAGGCGAAAACCACTGAAACATTCTCAGGCATTATGGTAATGTTTCAAACATTCTCACAAGCAAAACTCTAGGCTAAGAAGACTTCATTGGTAGTCCTCCCAAGTATTTAAGGAAGAAATAATGCCATTTCTACACAGACTTTTTAAGAAAATTGAAAATGAGATAATACTTCCCAACTCTGAGGCCAGCATTACCCTGATACCAAACCAAAACCAGATAGACATATGTGAAAACTATAGGTGAATATTGTTCGTGAACATAGATGTATAAATTTTAAACATAATTTTAGCAAATCAAATATAACAATATATAAAAAGGACAATATATCATGACTTTTGACAAAAGCAGTGGATTTAATTTACCATATGCACATACTAAACCAGGAAATTCATATGGTCACCACAATATATGCAGAAAGAGCATATGACAAAATTCAGTGTCCATTCCTGATAAAATCTCTCAACAAAGTAGGCATGAAAGGGAATTCCCTCATCTTAATAAAGAGCCTCTGAAAACCCTACAGGTAACATCATACTTAATAGTAAATGTTTTTTACCTGAGCTTCCCCTCTTACCACTTCTGTCCTGGTGGTTTTTAAAGAATAAATGAGATTGCAAAGGAAAGAGTAAAACTCTCTAATAACAGATGACATGACTATTGAAATTCTTTTTTTTTTCTTTTTTTTCCATTTATTTTTATTAGTTGGAGGCTAATTACTTTACATGTATTGAAATTCTGATGGAAATTATTCTAAGAAAGCTATTAGAACTAATCAGTGAATTTTGCAAGGTTGCAGGGATATAGGATCAGTGTATCAAACACCATTGCATTTCACTAGCAATGAATAATTGGAAATCAGTTTAAAAACCAATGCCATTTATATACAGTAGAATAGAAAATGTGAAGTGGTTAGGGATGTGTGAGGCCTGAATACTGTAAACTCATCATCACTGCTGAGGAGAGTTAAAGTGTGCTGAGATACATGGAGAGGTGTGCGGCTGTGCTCATGGCTCAGAAGGCAGCCGTGGTAAGGAAGCCCATTAATACGCCAGTTCTCCCCACACTGATCCGTAGATTCAACACCATCTTAAAACACCAGCATGGTTTTTTTGGGGTGGGGGGTGGGGGTAGAAATTGAAAAACTGACCTAAGACTTAGATGGGAATTTAAAGGACTTAGACTAGCCAAAACACCTTTGAAAGAGAACAAAATTGGAGGACTGACTGCGGGACTCAAAGTTTATTTTAAGGCCGTAGTAACCGACATTGCTGTTTGCATCAACACAGAGATGGACAGATAGGCTAACTAAATGGAGTACAGAGTCCAGGAATCCGTCCAAACATATTGTACATTTGTTTGCAACAAAGATGCAAAGGAGGTTTGGTGGGAGAGGCTGTTTTCAGTATATGGCGCTGGAGCAGTTGGGCAGTCATAGGCTTAAAATGAGCTTCAGTCCATGTCTGGCACCACGTGTAGAGAGTGATTCAAAAGAACCAGAGACTAACCCTTGGAGAAGGACGTATAGGAGCAAGTCTTTGCCATTGGACTAGACTGTAATTTCTTGGGCAAGATAGCTAAAGCATGATCCGTAAAGAAAACATTGATAAATTGCACTTTGTCAACATTAGGAAATCTTGTTTTTTGAAAGACAGTGTTAAGAAGGTGAAAAGATAATTCACAGAGTGGGAGAAAGTATCTGGAATCATACGCCTAATAAAAGACTTGTAATCAGAGTATATAAAGAACTGCCAAACTCAGTAAGTACAACCCAATGAAACAGTGGGAAACAAATTTGAAGAGACATATAGCAAAGAAGTTGTAAATGGATGGCAGATAAGTTCATGAAAAGATCTGACATTATTATCCATGGGGGCAATGCAAACTAAAGCAATGATGAGATACCAGTGTGCACCTGTGAGAGCAACTGAAACTGAAAAGACCATTTTTTTGTCAAAATGTGGATGAGACGTCAACTCTGCTGGTGGATATGTGAAATTGTATACCCACTTTGGAAAACATTTTGGCAGTTTCTTTAAATGTTAAGAAACACACCTACTTTATGACCCAGACATTGCATGCTCACATATTTACCCAAAAGATATGAAAGCTTGTGTCTGTATGAAGACTTGTACTTGAGTGTATAAAACTCATTTATGTATAAAGCTGTGTTGTATAAACTACAACTTTAGTTGTGAGACGCGACTAAACACTAGTTGTGTAAAACACAACTTTAGTTGTGAGAACCACAGCTCAGATAGTTTGCAGGGACATGGTTGAAGTGTGGTTAACTGAATCCAATCTGATACAAAGGGTCAGGCTACCGATGCGCCACAGCATTGAAAAAAATCTCAACAGAATTGTGCCAGGTGACAAAAGCCAGACAAAAACAAGAGCATATACTACATTTACCATGTATAGAAAATTTAAGTTTTTTATAAAAAATATAGTTTTTTATAAAGTGTAGAATCTGACTCTTGGAGTATGGAGTAGGGTAGAGAGTGCAGGAGGCAGTGATTATAAAATGGTAAGGAAACTTGGGAGTGACAGTTGCATTTGTTATCTTGGTTACAGTGACATAACTGTCAAATTTTATGACATTGTACACTTTATGTCAATAAAGTCATAAATTGTCAATAAATTGTACACACTATGTCAATAATAACTCAGCAAATTTGCTATAGATTAACATTTTTGCTTTTTATATATGTCGTGCTTTTTTACCAAGTGAACACGGGTGCTCCGAGAGTCTGGTAGCTTGGTAAGGGAGCTAATTAGCACCGTGTGTTAGTAGCCTCTGGGGATGTGATGGTTATTAAAAGCAAAAAGTCATTAAGTGCTTATTTTGTGACAGACGTGCTTGTTGTCCATGCGTTATTTCCTTGAATTCTCAGTATCACCTATAGACATGATCCTCAGCCTCGTGTAGATGACGAACCTGTGACTTAGAAGGGCTGTCACATGAAAGTGCAGGGGCTCGAACCCAGGTCTGTCTGGAAGTCTTGTGTGTCCATTTGGTCACCAACCTATGTGTCTTTCCTGGTTATTAACACAATGCAGTTGGCTGTAACTATAACCCCTCTGATTGAAGAAGAAGAGAAATATTTTTAGCATCCTTATTTTTTTTTTAAGACTGAAAAGTGTTTAAGTATTTTAGAACAATTTTTATTTTTAAAAGTACAAATTAAATTTTTTCCCTCTGAAAGATATGAGACATTGTTTTTGAAGACACTTTGTAAAACATTCTGTTTCCTGCTAAAATAAATATATACTGTAGAATTATTTAACCTATTTAAATTTTTTAATAAGAAACTGCAAATTGATTTTTAATTATATCACCGTGTTTACTAAAGGAAGTACATCTCTCTAGGTAACGTGTACAAGTGCTGCAGTCGTTCTTTTTGTTTCTATTCCATGCTATTCCGAGAGGATTTAGGGCTGTTAGGAAATGTGCGCATGGATCTGTCACCAGGGCGGTTGGGAGCTGGCTGCTCTGGTTCCCTGAGAGCTCAGTGTGTGCCCTCCATTGTCTGAGACGGGAGGTCCCCGAGGGCAGAGGTGCGTGTCTCCTTCACCGCCACACCTCCAGTGCCTGAAACAGTGCCATATAAGTAAGGGACTCGAAAGGACATCAGCTGCCCGTTTTCAAAAGCATTGGATTTTAAATGTATGTAGTGTGTTGAATTTATGCTTAGCATAATTTTTATCTTTGTATAAATTTTAATGAAGATTATAGCCATCAGTTTTAAAGTTGAGTGTGTTACTATAAAAAGTGAGCTGCTGGTCCAAATATCCCAACGAGATACCTAAAGTTCTGTATTTTTAAAAATCAAGTCTTACTATCATCTCAGTTGCTTTTTATTGTGATTTTATGAGTGTAGAATGTGCCAGAAAGGGAAAAGGTGATGTGAACTCGCTTGCCTCTCAAGTTTTCTTTCCCAGTTGGAGTTGGTTACTAAACTTCTGTGATGCGGTCGTTTTTAAAAATCCTAGGAATTAGTGTAGCTCCTTGCAGGCTCTGCAGGCTGGGCGGGTTTTATATAACCAGCCTCTGTCATGTTGGGGGATTGCTGTGAAGACTAAATGAGTTTGTATAATATCTGTAAATCATTTAGAACAGTGCTTGGCACATGAGGACTCAGTAAATAAATGCTAATTATTACTTTTAGGGTTTTATGAGGCTTAAATTAAACAAGATAATACATGTAAAATGGTTAGTAGAGTATCTGGCATTTATTAAGTGCTCAATAAATGCTGCTGGCTCTAATTTAAATATTCAGGTGCCAATATGTCTGAAGAGGCTGTGTCTTTGGATTGCTGCATATGTCATATGTTTAGTGAATTTAGAGCATGAGGAAAAATCAGTAGTTTCTATATTGACTTTTCCCAATAGTACAGGCTGCAGAGTTGTAAAAATTTTACAGAAATGTGTAATTATTATTCTGATTTCTAAGTTTAGGTCCTTTGTTAGGCCTCTCTATTAAGTTTATGTTTAGCTTTTACTATTAAAAGTACAGAGCTTTGACTGATAGCACAATTTAGCACAACAGTTTTCTTTGACAAGGTTGTCAATGTCTAACTCATCTTTCCTTTATTGTTATCCTCATAGGTTTGTGGAACCTTGCTTCTCTCTTTTCCAATCTTTGTCTATTTGTGTTGATGCCCTTTGCCTTTTTCTTTTTGGAATCAGAAGGTTTTGCTGGTCTAAAAAAGGTAAGTAAATGATGTTTTAGAATTAAATTTCTTAAATGAAGAAGTAAATGTCATTCATTGTTGAAATAGTAGGCTTAAGCAACTTTTACTGAAATGTGAAACATTTAATAATAGCAATGCCTTGTTAATAATGCTTTTACAATAATGTTAATAATATTACACATTGAGTTAATAAAAGTGTCCACAGGAAGGAAGTCATCGTTTGACCTTTGAATGCTTTTGATAGTATGTGCAGAGTGGGTGGAGTGTTCTTTTGTAGAATGAATAAGCCTGATACAACAGCTATGGTTCTTTCCCTAGATACTGTCATTTAGTGTAAAGCGTGACATGAAGCTGTATCTTGATGTAGAAGTGGTTTCACACCCAGTGTTTGCAGGAGGGCAGCATGTTACCAGGCTGCCCTGGATTGTCAGGTTCCCAGTATCCGTGACTTACTGCGAGATGAGTGTGGGAGGCTGAAAAGTGGGCAGAGAGCAGACTGCCAGAGCATCTTAGACAGCTAATCCAGACCTGTAAGAGGAGTCACTCCCTCTGTCCTTGAATAGTAGGACGTTTTAAAGTGAAGGGAACAACATCTCCATTTATAGCTTGTGGAGTTCTTTGCTGTAAAAGCTTGGAATATAATGGAAGGATTTCGGTAGTTAATACTTTTTGAGTGACTTTTAAAACTTGATGAAATGAGGTCTAGCGTTATAGTTTATAGACATATTACAGCTTTTTAACTTTTAGTTAGAGTTATTCGTATTCATACTGTGGTATATGGTTGGTTTCATATTTGGTAAATCTACT
Source organism: Odocoileus virginianus (assembly GCF_023699985.2). Taxonomy (NCBI): domain Eukaryota; kingdom Metazoa; phylum Chordata; class Mammalia; order Artiodactyla; family Cervidae; genus Odocoileus; species Odocoileus virginianus. Next base: position 1,589,849 of record NC_069674.1, read on the forward strand.
GAGATCAGAGTGGGTGGTTGTGTATGGTGGTCAAACCTGCATTAAGAACACTGGCTTTTATATATTTGATTTGTTTTTTATAATGATATATGTAAATTATTTAAGTCATCCATGTAATGGGAACAACTTGTAGTTTCAGTTTAAACAAATAAAAAACATAACAATTAAAAAATAAAAAAAATAAGTTTCTTGAAGAATTATAGAAAGTTTTGCTGTTGAAAGGGATTTACTTCAAACTCTTTTTATATCAAATGGTATTAATGTTACTAAATTGTCTAAGAACCTCATATCTACTACTGCAGAACTCAAACTAAGACCCAGGGCGTGCTTCTTACCTTCCCAGAGTGTGCAGTTCTTCCCAGGTCAGCACCGTGGGGAGCACAGGAACAGCTAGCAGGGTGCCTGCTGGGCGGTGGCCGGCCAGGGGCCCAGGGGCCCAGGGGCAGAGGCGTGCTGCAAGGCGGCAGGGGTGCTCTGCAGGGGTGTGGCAGGTAGAAGTGGACAGAGCGGATGTGGTCTGGAGACCGAAAGACAGAGCTCTCAGAGGCTGGAACGTAGAACAGAACGTCACAGGGGACGCAGGGAAAGAACGTGGTCACGGAGAGGAAAGAGGTCATCGGAGACACCTGAGGAAGCAAGCTGTGTGGAATGTGGGGGCCCTTTGATGGGCGGTCGTTCACTTGGCAGAGTCTTACTAGGCCCTCACTGAGCAGTGATTCCTGTGCTGTTAAGAGGGGCTTGCTGGGTACAGGAAGGAAAAGACAGCGATCTCGCCGTCAAGGGGCTTACACAGGGAGAAGTCAGAGGTGCTGGAGGAGCTTTTACATGGCAGGCTGCTCGGGGAGGGGTGTCTCGGTTTGCCTAGAGAGTCGGGAAGACTTCAGGGAGGAGCTGTCCTGCCCTTGAGCTGAGAATTGCAGGTGAGCATCCAGGCTTGAGCAAAGGCAGAGACACTGTCTGAACTGAAGTAGTGGCCGATGCTTAGCTCAGAGTGGAGAACGGAGACAGAGCACTGGTCAGGATCAGACCCTGAGGCCCGAGTCCTCTGCCACATAGTCTGGGTTTTATGCTATAGACACCAGGGAGTTGGCACAGGATTGCTGATGAGACTTCTGCATCTACTGTTCTGCTTAAGCATGTTTAGAGATAAATGCGTGCATCAGAATGTCAGCATACATCCCTGGGGAAGGAGTGTATGCAGTGCACATGCAGAGTGCTCTGGTGGGGACGTCACCGCCCCGAATCAGTCATGCCCCTGACTCTCAAACAGAGTCACTGAAACGGCCTTGTCAATGCTTGCTTCAAACACGCAGAGTTCCCCACCCCCGCTCCCTGTCTGTCTCATGAATAATCTTATCAAGTGCAGAAACTACGTAAAGCTCAGTGTTATAAATGTATTTTCATATTTGGAGATTAAGGGTATGCTCCCTAGGTTATGCTTTATGTAAAAATCTGGTTATTAGTTAAATAGATTATTTTAAAAGCAGTGTGCAATATGGACAAACCTCTTGCATCCAGATCATTTTCCTCCCTTCTTGTGAACTAACCAACTGGAAAAGGGACTTGGCTAAATCTGTCGGAGCAGAGTTAGCACCATCTCTAGAATTAAAAACAGTTGACGCAAAAACCCAGTGAGGAGTTACTATTCTCCTGTTCCCCCTTGTCCACCGAGGTCAGAGGGGAGACAGCTTGAGGAGAGGTATCAGAAGGTAAGTAAAGATATTTTGCATCTACAATTACACAGCAGTTCTTCCTTCCAGTTTTTTTACTTCTAGTCTCTTTGTTCATGATTAAAAGAATGCCTTTTTTGAGTGCATTTCTGAGTATGTCTCCTCAGAGTCTCTCCAGCCACCAGCTACATTTCATGGTCTCCAAAGGGACTAATGTGCCCAGTGATTGTAGGATGCAGTGGGCGTGACCCATCCAGTTAATTCCCAGACACAGCCAAGGATTAAAAGGGGCGGGGGGAACAGAGCTCAGGATGGTTCCCATTTATGAGACTCTGGTAGCTGGGGGATGAATGGGAGTTGTAGAAACCAAATTAAAGTGTGTGGTCTTTAATAAATGCTGCTGAAGGAAGGAGGAAGGTGGGGTTCTGGCTTGGAGGAGAAGTGGTAGGATAATTCTCCTCTTAGTGTGCTGGCGGTGGGGGTGTGGAAGAGAGATTGCAGGACTGTGGTGGGAGAGTCTGTCTTTAGTGTCAGGCTGCCTGGGCTGGTTACATCATCTACACCTCAGGTTTTCTTTCTGTAGAGTGGGTCTAGTAATGATAGTTACCTCACTGTTCCATTTGGAAGACTGAGTGAGAAGTGATTGTCCACGTGAAACACATAACCCAGGATTGAACTCAGTAAATATTAGGGATTATTGTCACTATCTTAGAGCTTCGTGCATTTAACTGTTAAATATTCTAGAAAACATCAGTGTTACTTGCATAGATCATTAGGAAGCAATGAAATACAGCAGTCAGCTCTTAATTATCCACATGTTATTAGGCCATTTTATGATTCCACATTATTTTTGCCATTTTGAAATGGCATGTACTGAAGCAGAATCAAAACTGCCTAAGAGAAGGTACAGCTACAAGGAACTATACTCAATATTCTGTGATAAACCTAATGAGAGGAATTTGAAAAAGAATATATATATGTATAACTGAGTCACTTTGCTCTACAGCAGAAATTAATACAACAGTGTAAATCAAATATATTTCAGTAAAATTTAAAAACAATGTGCATCTATACCTTATTAGAAATGTTTAGAGAGCTTTAAAGTCTGAGTAATCATGGAATGTTATTCACAATATTTACCTTTTCCAGTTACATGGAAGTTTCAGGGGTCTATTATCTGTTTCGGTCTAAATGTGTTAGGTATGTTTGTGCTTGCAGTATTGTGCCATCCTGTTATATATGACCATTTGTATTTACTGCACAGATTCTGAACAATGTTTGGTAAGATCTCCAGTGCTGTCCACAGGTGGTATTACCATAGGTTGTACCACGGTGAGGAACTCCACTGCTCTGATGAAGGGGGTGGGTTGCTGACATTTGACATGGATCCCTTTAAAGCGCTTTGTTCATTGGTTGCATTTGACACATCTACTTCCAGGGCGACCTTGAGGAGAGCTTTAGAAAGCACCGTAATTGGTAGATTCAGCACAATAATTGGAGTAGTGACAGACTTGTAATATGGTTAAGTGAAGTTTACCTTTTTCCCTGCAGCCTCCCTCCTGGTGCTGTTTTACTGCGTCGGAGTCTGGTGGAGCCTTGAATGGCACATGGCCCCGCCAAACTCCCATTGATTCCCCTGGGCAGTCGATTTTAAAGCGGCCCCTTGCATATCGTGCCGAGATGCGGAAATTGGCCACTAGCCACGGCGGATGCAGAGCTCGAATTGAGAATCAAATTAAGCAGAATTCTCTACTTAGTTTTTAATTAAACCACTATGTTAATTCAAACAGGACATTTTAGGCCTGGGGGGTTGACCATGTCCTTTTAAGGGCCTTAAATCACCTTTCTTCTCTCTCCTGGCCTTGGCCTATGTTTCTTTTTTATTGGGCCCATCTCCTAGCTATTTCCCTTCTTTATAATTCTCAAGGGTAGGACAATATAAGTGGTTTTGATAAAGCAGGTTTTTTTGTTTTGTTTTTGTAAGAAGGTAACTTTTACCTTGGAATTCTGTTAGTTAAATATTAATCTAATTGAGATTATTTTGCAGTCACCTGTCTGTACTGTAGTGAGCATTACCTGTGTTCATGTGTATTTAGATTATTTTTCAGTCACCTATCTGAACTGTAGTGAGCATTACCTGTGTTCATGTGTATTTAGATTATTTTTCAGTCACCTATCTGAACTGTAGTGAGCATTACCTGTGTTCATGTGTATTTGAACCTGCCCTGTGTGTGCTTGCATCTTATGTTTCAGCTCTGATGAAGAGGTTGTGTCTGGTGGGTTCTGTTTTTGTTTTATGGTAGAGATGTTTTCCCACAGTTTTTGTCTTGGTGGCTCAGTCATACACCAGAGTGTGAGGGTCTCGCGGCTGCCTGCACTCCTGTTCCTATCATACTCAGGTCACCTGTGTAACTCTCTCTCCCCACGCTGCCTCTGAGGGAACTCTGGATTATTTCAGATGATGTCAGAAGATGTTTTTCGATTCCATAGTCAACTGGTCTAATCTCTAGCCAGGGTTTAAATGGGAATTAGGAATATGCTTGTTTTTCTTATTGTATGTTAACATTTTACTTTGAATTAAAATGTCATAAGGAAAATAAAGTGTCATGAGGAAAAAAATTTAACAACTTAGTGAAAGTAAAAAAAAAAATTTCTTCGATGACAGATTATTTCATGAACCAAAGATGTTTCTGGGAGTAACTTTATACTGTGCCTCACATTAATGCCTATCTTTGATTTGAAGTCGTGGCATAAAATTTAACATAAGTGACAGCAACATCCTGACCAATTACCAAAGCCATCCAGACATCCCCAAATGTCCAGAACATAGCACACGGTCTGTAGGATTAAGAGGTTAACTCCTCGAACTTCAAACAAAGTGCTTGATAATAAAAGCAGAAAGGACAAAATCTGAGGTAACTTCCTTTCTTAATTAATTAGACTGGCCAGGTGGAAGCGAAGAGCTGGGTGCCAGTGCTTGCAAGGTCCATAAAGCTGAGCACCGTGACAGCACAATAGAGGAGGAACAGACATCGCTTTAATATGTTTCTATCCTGTGTCACAGTTTGAAATTGTCCTGGTTTATGTCCCTTTTGGCAAACTTACATAAAAGTGACCTTGTACTGTATTTTATGACCAGATGACTTTTTCCCCCCAGTGGCTAATTTGTATCAGGCCTCCATCTTAAAAAGACACAGAAATGAGTAGGAAGTCCATTGCATTCTTTCATTATTTTTGCTCGTTTTTGCCACTGATCATCCATAAATTGTTGGAAATGAGTGATTAAGGAAGTGCTGCTTAGTGTTAGTGGCACATGCGCATATTTGGCCTGGTTTTTGTGGGTGAGAGGAAATCACATGCAAAAAGGGAAACTCCTGCTGAGGACCTTTCAAGGAAATTTACCTTGGGTCTCGTTTTGATCTTGGTGTTTATTACAGAAAATGGAGTCATATCTCACTAGCTATTGTTATGTGTTAATTTGATTTTGCCAACACCTTCAAGAAAAAAAAAAATCAGTAATTTATTAAAAGAATTCCTCTACCTTCCTTTAGTTGAGGGTCTAATTTTTTCTGTGGAAACAATATGGATAAGAATGATTATTCTCAAAACATTTGTTCTGCTAGTGTTGTTATGTACAGGGCTTCTTTTGGCATTGTGACTCTACTGTAAAAGATGTGGTTATAATAATATAAACGGAGCATTTCAGACATTGGAGCTTGACATACAGGGTCTCAGAGAAAGACGTATAAACGTATTTTGAAGAAAAGTTTGTATTTATTTAAAACTTATTTGAGTTTAAAACTGTTTTGAATTAAAAATCATTTAGTTAATGGGATGGTGTTAATTTCATCACTCAGTACAGTTGCACGATGGAGGCAACTAAATCATGATGTCAGTAACAGTATCAGTTCCTGTTACAGAGCAGCTGCGCATTTAGAGCACATTGCTCACTCTTGCACACTTTGTAATAATGGGATACTTTCCAGTTATCAGAAGAGGAGAGATTTCTACTGTATGGCCAGATTTTCTCTTTATTTGCCTAGTAGTACAGTGGCAACACTATAAGCTCTGGCATTCAGAAGACCCAGACTTAACTCCTGAGTCTTCTTTACTGACCTGAAAGTCCAGGCTGAATTCTTAGTGTGTCCGTCTGTACAATGGACTGTAGACTGACCTCGTCCTCCAGGTACTTCACCCAATGCGTGTGTAAAGCACTGAGATGCAGATAGAAGTGGCATTTATTATCAGAGGCTTAAAGGTACCAACTGTGAGCAAGTTAATGATGAAGCATCAGGAAGATTTGTGTGGGATTACTTCATACATGATAGCAAATGATATAAGAAGTTAGAGTGGCATCGACACAGCTTTATTTACTTTTTGAAATAGAAATGGTTTTATCTTGTAACAGTGTAGGTCATAAAAAAAGTATCATATTTAATAGGTAACTGAATTTTAAACTTTATTTTACATGATAACTAAATTACCAACTAATGTCTCATAATCTGTTAATTGAGAAGTTTTGGTACGGAGGAAATAAAAAATCACCAGGTTCAGATTTTAAACTAATTATACTTTTAATTAAACTGGCCCTAGTACTTCTGATATACATAAAACAGTTTTATAGGAATAATCATTATCATCAATTAGAGTTTCTTTTCTAAAACTTTTTTTGGGGAAGTTGAAAACTGCCTACCCTTGGTTGTAGTGAATTTTATTTGAAAGTAAAATTAAATGTCAGATTTAATGCGACTAGAGAGCGTCTTAGCATAATTAGGTCTGTAGGACGAGAGCTCACCCAAGCAGCTAGAGTTAGGATTGTTAAAATATTCTATTCTTTTTTGGCAGTTAAACTGATATTTATTTGGGCTTCCCTGGTGGCTCAGGTGATAAAAAATCTTCCTGCAGTGCAGGAGACCTGGGTTCGATCCCTGGGTCAGGAAGATCCCCTGGAGGGGAGGGCATGGCAGCCCACTCCAGTATTCTTGCCTGGAGAATTCCATAGAGGAGCCTGGCGGGCTGCAGTCCATGGGGTTGCAAAGAGTCAGACACGACTGAGCAACACTTTGTCTGTAAAGTCATTTATTTAGCCTGCCATAGTGAAATCTTGCGATCCCTATGAAATGTGCACAATGCACAGCGGGACTCGAGACCATCGCTTTACAGCCCGTTTATTTGGTCCACTTGTACTAGAATTAAAGTTGTGTGTTCAGACACGTCCAAAGCAATAGCATTGTTTGATGATTTTGACATGAAGTAATATATTAGGTTGTAGTATATCTACTTTTCTTTAAAACTTAAGTCATTAATAGTTATACTAGAAAATTTATTGGTTTGCACACTTTCTGGTAAGGAAAGGAAATTCTCATCTAGAAAGACAAGCTCATAACTATTATTACAGACTGATTGACTTTGAAAGTAGTTGAACTGTTAAGAAATAAATGTGTGTTCTTTTAGTCATTAAAAATAAGATGAGTAGACAAAAACAAAAAAATAGGTATATATCAACAGCAGAAAAAGAATTAAATGTACTGAAATGGTCAATTTAAAGGAAACATTTCTTATTATTTTTCTTGAAACACAAAGAAGAAATTCTAAGTTATTTTATACTGTTGGATTTAATTGCTTTTATACTTTGATATTTTACTGGGATTACTTGATATTAATGTTCCTCTTGTTAATTAACAAGTATTAAATTTTAAGCAGTCTGGTTTTAAACAGACTTGTGGAAGACTTAAATTTTTAAAAAAGTCCTTTTTGGAGTATCAGAAAATTTTGTCTCTTAATGATTTTTGATTCTTTCTTAAAGACCTAGTATTAAATGATATTTCTGATTTTTTAGAAGAAATTTAATGAAGTACCTTAGGTTGTGATAAAAACTTGCTGCATTGTATAACTTTAAAATATACTTTCAGTATCCTGAATAAGATTCTTACCTCTTTCTGTTACTACCTTAGTTCAGCCTTCATCATTTTTTAGTTGGATTATTTAAGCCACTGTCCATCTGTGTTTTCTGCTTCCAGTTTCAGTCTCCCACAAAGTAACTTCCACATTGCCTTCTAGCATTGTTTTTAAAATAATACTGTGTCTGTAACTCACTTCCATAAAATCTCCAAGGACCAAAATCAAACAGGCACAAGAAAACTTAAACGGTAACTGAAGAAGTGATATCGTATCAGGGGAGGGAGGTAGTTACAGGTGGTACAGGACATTCAGGCTGGGAGCTAAAACAAGCTCCACTGAAAGCTCTCAGCAAAAGGGCAGACTTTTACACACACGCACAGACACAGACACAGAGACACAGATGCGCGCGTGTGCGCGCGCTCGCGCGCACACACACACACACACACACACACACACACTTCTCTCTCTCTCTCAAAGGGAATGTCTGTCAGCCTTAGCTCTGAGCAGAAGCTGAAACAAGCTCCACTGAAAGCCCTCAGCAAAAGGGCAGACTTTTACACACACACACGCACATTCTCTCTCTCTCTCTCTCAAAGGGAATGTCTGTCAGCCTTTCTGAGCAGAAGTCTTCCCTGAGAGTCCACAGGCCTCTACCTCACAGGAGTTGGGGTTTTATATTACTACCTATATTGTTGAGGGATGCCAAGCCAAGAAATTAGCCTAACAGTTTTTTTCAGAGTATTATGTATCATTTTCAACATTTTATCAATTATCAGCTATCAAAAAACTAAGATCATGGCATCCGGTCCCATCACTTCATTGCAAATAGATGGGGAAACAATGGAAACTGTGACAGACTTTATTTTCTTGGGCTTCAGAATCACTGCAGATGGTGACTGCAGCCATGAAATTAAAAGATGCTTGCTCCTTTGAAGAAAAGCTGTGACAAACCTAGACAGCATATTAAAAAGCAGAGACATGACATTAACCGAAAAAGGTCCGTCTAGTCAAAGCTATGATTTTTCTAGTTGTCATGTATGGCTGTGAGAGTTGGACCATAAAGAAAGCTGAATGCCGAAGAATTGATTCTTTTGTTGAACTGTGGTGTTGAAGACTCTTGAGAGTCCCTTGGACTGCAAGGAGAACAAACTAGTCAGTCCTAAAAGAAATCAGTCCTGAATATTCATTGAAAGGATTGATGCTGAAGCTCCAATACTTTGGCCACCTGATTCAATGAACTGGCTCATTGGAAAAGACCCTGATGCTGGGAAAGATTGAAGCAGGAGGAAAAGGGGATGACAGAGGATGAGATGATTGGATGGCATCACCGACTTGATGGACATCAGTTTGAGTAAGCTCTGGGAGCTGGTGATGGACAGGGGAGCCTGGCGAGCTGCAGTCCATGTGGTTGCAGAGTTGGATGTGACTGAGCAACTGAACTGAACTGATGTCACTTTATCACCCAGCCTGAGGTATAATATCATCTTAGCATAATGTGTAATTAAAATTTAATTTTAAGTGTTTACAAATATATAATTAATGTTGGTTTCTAAAACATTAGAAAGTTTATTTAATGTACTTTAAGATTCGTAAAACATACAAAATTTTGAGCTGGTCCTATTAGTAACAAGGGGTATTGCCTTTCAGTTAATTGTATGAGAAAACTCAGGTAGTGTGTGTATGTGTGCTCAGTCATGTTTGACTCTTCGTGACCCCATGGGCAATAGTCTGCCAGTCTCCTCTGTCCATGGGATTCTCCAGGCAAGAGTACTGGAGTGGGCTGCCCTGCCCTCCTCCAGGGGGTCTTCCTGACTCAGGGATTGAACCCACATCTCCTGCCTCTCCTTCTTTGTCAGGCAGATTCTTTACTACTTGACAACAAACATAAAACTAGGTCAACAAAACCTGATTTCATTTTATCCTCACTTTTTTCCATTTTAAACTTACATTTTCTTAGTAATTTGATTTTGGTTTAAGTTATTAAAGTGTTATTATTCCTTCAAAGCCAAGGATGAGTAATATAGTCTATTCTGTTTTAGCTATCTTTTCTGTGAGTTTTTACAGAGATCTAATATTTAAATCTATCTGTAGTTAATTTTGTGAGGTGATTAAAAAGTGAATCTAAATAAATTTTCTGTTACTCAGTTATTCTAAAGAAATGTACATAGTAATATTACATTACCTATTATTTTTTAATATTAATATTTAAATCTTACTTATAATTACATACATTTTTGGACTTTTTGCAGCTTGTATTACCTAGAATCACTATTCTCTTCTTATTTTCATTCTATTTTTTAATAATTTCCTCTGGACATTCTCTATGGATTTGATCCCATTTGCTTTCTATCATTTAGGGTTTTCTCAACATTGCTACTCTGCTGATGGCACTCTTGTCTTCTAGCATTATTAGTTCATTTAGTTAATTCCCATTGACCACTTTTTGTATGCTAGGTACTATTGCTGCTACTGGGGACAGTACAACCGACTTATTATTTATTTATTACATGTTTTTCCTGTTTTCTGTGGTAAAAAATGTATGTGTTTGTTAACTGTCATCTTGAATTGATGTCCCTGATTCCTCTCTCTACCTATTAGCTTTACAGACCCTTCATCTAAAACTCAGTTACTATTTGTTAATTTTGGGGCATTCTTTCTTCATTTTTCCAGACCTCGGAGGTGCTGTGGTCTCTGCTTGGATTGGCTCTGATTCCATCAGCAAGTGTGTGGCACAGTCTTTTCTTTTGGCCTCTCCTCTTTAGCTTTATAGCTGTTTTGGCCTCTCATGACCTTATTGTTTAGTCGCTCAGTTGTGTCCGAGTCTTTGCGACCCCATGGACTGCAGCACACCAGGCTTCCCTGTCCATCACCAACTCCCAGAGCTTGCTCAAACTCATGTCCATTGGGTCGGTGATGCCATCCAACCATCTCACCCTCTGTCCTCCCCTTCTCCTCCTGCCTTCAATCTTTCCCAGCATCAGGGTCTTTTCCAATGAGTCAGCTCTTCACATCAGATGGCCAAAGTATTGGAACTTAAGCTTCAGCATCAGTCCTTCCAGTGAATATTCAAGGTTGATTTCCTTTAGGACCTTTAGGACCTCGTGACCTTAAAGTTGCTTAAAGAAGATCTTTTCCAATCTAGTGTTTAGAAATTCCTTCTCAGGATTCCAAGATGATTTCTGCAAATGTATATAAACCTTTCCTAAATGTATCTATATTCTAGGATCTTTAATGTTTCATTTTCCTGGTTCTTATTTGGTTGCATGAAGCATATTCACAAGGTTGATGAATTTGGTTGATTCTCCTGTATATCTTGACTTCTATCTGTTTTTCATTAATATTTTAATTATAATTTAAACAAGTTTAGAAAAAGCCAGTTAACCCCATGTTGTATTTTATATCGTTCCAAGTTATCTTTCAACATTTGTACTTGGATTATTGTGTAATCATAATTAGTGTGTGCATATATTTTATGTCCTTATTTTAATTATTTTTTGGTGCCTGGACAGGGACTTGACCCCTGGACCCTCAGATTAAAAGTCTGATGCTCTACCAGCTGAGCTACCCAGGCTTATGTCCTTATTTTAATAAATCATTTTGTGTACGTAAATTTTCTAGTGCCAGGGAAGATTGTCCAAGACTTGGAAATGGACGGAGGAGACCCTGGGTGTTGCCAGTGGGTGCTGGGGACTGTGTGACCCTGCAGGGGTGTGCCCCTTGGCTGGCGTTCTGTTGACCTGGCTGTGTTTCATCTCCTTAGGGTTAGAGTGAAGCTGGAGGAAGCTGGGCCCGATGCAAATTAATTTGTCTGATGGAGACTACAAGTGATGTCTTCCCGGTGCAAAAGATAGCACCCAGCATTCCATTTTATTGTCCCACAGGATGTTACCCAGTTTTGCATCTGTTAGCAGGTTGATTTTAATATTTCTGGATATCCAAGTATGTGTGTTCCTCAAATTCTTCTTGGACCTGGTTTTAACAGAAATTAAAACCATGTGCTAAAGGATGTGAAGAACAGGAAGGTCAGGGTGCTCAGAGAGGAGCTGCCGCCAGCGAGCTCCAGGAACACGTACACAAAGCCTGTGGTCCTGGGGGCTGAGCATCCGATAAACGCTTACAGGCCCACCAGGGCACAGGGTCCCGAGAGGCGTCACCCAGTCACTGTCAGACCCAGCGTCACCAGAGGCAGGAGGTGGTAAAGGAAGAAGCAGCAGGACAAAAAGTTGTGTATTAAAGATGAGCAGGGACTCAGAAGGTGACCAGACAACTGGGAAAAGTCAGCATTGTGAGAGGTACCAAATTTGATGTATTCCTCAGAGTTAATAGACAAAAAGAAGATTTCAGAGAGATTTGAAAATATTTGATGTAGCAGTTTAGACTTGTCTTGGCAAGGGGAATTAAGGATACCTTGTTCTCAGTATTGCCAGAAATGAAAGTTCTGTTAAGTCATTCTGATGAAAAAAAAAAGTCAAGACAGTTTCCAGGATGTTTCTGCAGACTTTAAAAAATGGATAACTATAATTGCATCAAATTTGTCCAGCGATCTGAAGATGGAACATGCACAGTTGTATTTTATGGAACTAGTATAATCTTGATGCTGAAAGCAGACACGGTTAGTATGAAAAAGGAACATTATAGCTATTCTTATTCATGAATTCTTATGAATCAGGAAATATTAAGCTGAATCCAACTATGTACACAAAAGATCATCATTCAAAAAAATTTTTTCAGGTATCAAGGTAGGTTTAACACTGGAAAGTTTGTGACTGTAATTCCTATTAGGAGAGTAAATGAGACAGAGAATCAAGTGAGCACCTCAGAAGAGACACAGAACACATCCATGAAATGGATGACCATCGTGGTTAAGAAGCGGACCAAGAGCTGGGGGAACAGTATCACTAACCTGATAGTGGGTGTCTACCCTAATCCCGCAACTGGCACTTCTTGGTAGTGAAGTGTTAAAAGCATTTACTTTATAGTTAGAACTGTCTTGAGTACTTTTATCTCTAGTAACAGACAGCACTGTAGTAGAGTTCTTTACCAGCCACAGTTAGGCCAGAAAAGGAAGAATTGAAAGGAACGAACAAAATAGTCTTGATTAACAGATGACATTGTCTTTTGAAAAATCTTGTAGAATCTAAAGAGAAATTATAATTCAAATAAGAAAATTTAGCAAGGAAGCTGGATATAGGATTAATACAGAAAAATCAATAAAAGCAACAAACATAAAATCTGATTACAGATATCTTTTATATAGTAAGAACGACTAAGGTATGTTGAAGTAAACCCAACAAATGATTTTTAAAAACTTGTTGAAATAATATATGGAAAGAAAAAATCATATTGAAAGATGTTAAAGAAACCTAGGTAAATGGGTAGTTTTTTTATGTTTATGAATTTCTTTATTTGATAACAATACCAGTTTTCAGGTGTTTTTTTTTTAGAGTCAATACAACTCTAATAAAAATTTTAAGGTTATCTTATAGCACGTGACAAGGAGATAGTACAATTCTATGGAAGGCAGAGAACCAACAATAGCCAAAACAAATTTGAAGAATGTGGTGATGGAACTTACTCTATCAAATCCTTAAAAAGGAACATTAGACTTAAATAGACACTGCTTTGAAGAAGATGTGCAAGTGGCCAGTAAGCACATGAGAAGGCCCTAATATCACTAGGCGTTAGGGAAATGCAAATCAAAACCACAAGAAGATCCTTCTCCACATCCATTTGGCTACTAGGGAAAAAAATCAGGACGTAACAAGTATTGGTGAGGATATTGAGGAACTGAAACTCTTGTACACTGTCAGTCAGACTAAAATGATACAGTCTCTGTGGAAAATAGTGGTTATTTAAAAAATTAAAAATTTGATTATCATATGATCCAGATATTCCAGTTCTGGGTATGTACACAAAAGAATTGAAAGCAAGGACTCCACAGATACATATATACCCCCATTTTCATGGAAGGATTATTTAAAATAGATAACCAAAGTTGGAAACAGCCCCAATATCCATCAGTGGATTAATAGATAAATTGTGGTTTGTGCATGCAGTGGAATGTTATTAGCTTTAACACGGAAGGAGATTCTGACATGCTACAACACAGATAAACCTTGAGAGCATTATGCTAAGTGACATAAAGTCAGACACAACAAGACAAATACTGTTAATGATTTCACTTATATGTGCATCCTAGTGTAGTCAGATTCATAGAGACATAAAGTAGATGGTGGGTGGGCTGGGGCTGGGGTCAGATGGAGAGTGAGGGTTTAATGAGTGCAGAGTTTGAGCATATAAGAAGCTCTGGAGGTGGATGGTGGTGATGGTTGCATGACTCTGTAAATGTACTTAATGTCACAGAACTGTACACTTATAAAAATGGTTAAAATGGTAAATTTTATGTTACACATTTTTGTTCAGTTGCTCAGTTGTGTCCAACTCTTTGCAGCCCCATGGACTGCAGCACGCCAGGCTTCCTTGTCCTTCACCATCTCCCATAGTTTACTCACACTCATGTCCATTGAGTCTGTGATGCCATCCAGCCATCTCATCCTCTGTCGTCCCCTTCTCCTTCTGCCTTCAATCTAGCCACTGTTTCCATTATTGCCCCATCCATTTGCTATGAAGTGATGGGACTGGAAGCCATGATCTTTATTTTTTGAATGTTGAGCTTTAAGCCAACTTTTTGACTCTCCTCTTTCACTTTCATCAAGAGGCTCTTTAGTTCCTCTTCGCTTTCTGCCGTAAGGGTAGTGTCATCTGCATATCTGAGGTTATTGATATTTCTCCTGGCAATCTTGATTCCAGCTTGTGCTTTATCTAACCTGGCATTTCTCATGATGTACTTTTCATATCAGTTATATAAATAAGCAGCCTTGACGTACTCCTTTTCCAATTTTGAACCAGTCTGTTGTTCCATGTCTGGTTCTAACTGTTGCTTCTTGACCTGCATACAGATTTCTCAGGAGGCAGGTACAGTGGTCTGGTATTCACATCTCTTTAAGAATTTTCCACAGTTTGTTGTGATCCACCCAGTCAAAGGCTTTGGTGTAGTCTGTGAAGCAGAAATAATACTTTTCTGGAATTCTCTTGCTTTTCCTGTGATCCAATGGATGTTGGCACTGTGATCTCTGGTTTCTCTGCCTTTTCGAAAAAAGTGAATGATGAGCACAGGAGTCAAATTGGTGGTGACCAGGTTGGTGCTGCAGGTATGTAAGGTTCAGAGGGCTACATGGGTGCACAGTGGTTGTGGTGATGTTCCTTTAAGTTGGGAGAATATCCGAAGGTATTTAATAGACAAACCTGTACCGTGTACAGACTGACAGCCTCAGAGACACTGTGAATTTGTTTCCAGACCACCACAATAGAGTAAATACTGCAGTAAAGCGAGTCACATGAGTTTTTGGCTTCCCAGGACATATGAAAGTTATGGTTATACTATACTGTAGTCTATTAAATGTGCAAGAATAGCATTGTGTCTGAAAAACAGTGTACATAATTTAAAAACAACTCTTTGCTAAAAAGATGCTAATCATCGTCTGAGTCTTTAGTGAGTCAGTATCTTTTTGCTGCTGGAGGGTCTTGCCTTGATGTTGGCTGCTGATCAGGGGGGAGGTTCCTGAAGGAGGGTGGCTGTGGCAGTTTCTTAAAACAAGATGGCCATGGTTGCTACCTTAATTGACTCTTCCTTTCTCTGCAGCATGCAGTGCTGTTTGATACCATTTGACCCATAGTAGGACTTATTTCAAAATTGAACTCAGTCCTCTTACACCTTGCTGCTGCCTCCTTAACTAAGTTTATGTAATATTCCGTTGTCATTTCAGCAGTCCTCACAGCATCTTCACCAGGAATAGATTCCATCTCAAGAAACCATTTTACCTGCTCATCCCTAAGAGGCAGTGCTTTTCTGTGAAAGTTAATCATGAGATTGCATTAATTCATTCACATTCTGAGGCCCCACTTCTAATTCTAGTTCTCCTGCTGTCTCCACCACATTTGCTGTTGCTTCCTCCAGTAAAGTCTTGAGCTCCTCAGAGTCATCTGTGAAGGTCAAAACCAACCTCTCCCAGTCTCCTATTAATACTGGTGTTTTGACCTCTTCCCGTGAATCATTAATGGCATTGAGAATGGTGAGTCCTTTCCAGAGGGTTTTCAGATAATTTTGCCCAGATCATCAGAGGAATCATCATCTATGGCAGCCGAAGCTTTACAAAGTGTATTTCTTAAATAGCAAGGCTTGAAAGTAAAAATTAACTCCTTGATCCATGGGCTGCGGAATGGATGTTGTGTTCACAGGTATGGAAACAACTTGAATCTCTTTGTACATCTCGATTGGAGCTCTTAGGTGACCAGGCACATTGTCAATGAGCAGTAATTTTTTAAAGGAATCCTCCCTGGTGGCTCAGAGGGCAAAGCGTCTGCCTGCAGTGTGGGAGACCCAGCTTCGATCCCCGGGTCGGGAAGATCCCCTGGAGAAGGAAATGGCAACCCACTCTAGTATTCTTGCCTGGAGAATCCCATGGACCGAGGAGCCTGGTGATTGCAAAGAGTTGGACATGACTGAGTGACTTCACTTTCACTTTCACTGTAATCTGAGCAGTAGATCTCAACAATGGGCTTAAAATGTTCGGTAAAGCATGTTGTCAACAGATGTGCTGTCATCCAGGCCTTGTCCCATTTACAGAGCACAGGCAGAGTAGATTTAGCATCATTCTTAAGGGCCCTAGGATTTTCAGATGGTCAATGAGCACTGCCTTCAACTTAGTCATCACTGGCATTAGCCGCTATCAAGAGCTTGAAGCTTCAAAGCCAGGCATTGACTTCTCTCTAGTCTGTAAGTCCTAGTTCAGTGTCATACGGATAGCTCTTCTGTGGTATCTTGGAATTCCTAGTGCTTTTTGTGTAAGTATACTTTTTGCCACAAAAGCAATATGACACTATTGCCTAAGTTATTATGTGGAATTGCTTTTATATTATAGTGTATCCTTTAGTATCTTATACATTTTACTGTACTAATGTAATATAACAATAAACCTAATAATCCTTCTTTCAGTTTGTTTGTATTGAAACTTGTGCCTGGGTGTTTTATGAAAGGACTAGTAAGGTAATGGCTACAATGTTGTGTTAAAGGGCTGAGCATTTGCTCAGCATGAAATGGAATTGAAAAAATTGGTATTCTGGTAAAAGAAGCTTTTGTGTATTTTGCTTTAGTTTCTTTACTAAAATTATAGGTTGCCTAAAACTGTTAGTGTGTTTTAAGCCTTCTCCCCCTACCTTATCTTTCCATCAGTTTGTATTTTAGGTCTTATTTCTGTCTTGTGTTGAGGGTAGAAAGCACAGGCTTCAAAAGCTGACAGACCTGAATTAGAGAGTTCTGATAGGCCTTGAACAGAGTGACTGTAGGCTGATTATTTTGTTTTTTGGGTGTGAGCTTTTTCATTTATAATAAATTTGCCTTTATTTTGAATACTCAGTGATTAAATATAAAGCAACTACATAGTAGGAGCTTTGCAAATAGTCCCCTTCTCTTCTTTTCCGTCAAGTTTTACTAAAGAATTATTAGATCAGAGTTAGAATTAGAAAAAATCCTTTCTGGCCAACCATTAGTTTATTTTGGTGTGATAAAGTGTACTGAGAAATGTTTTTTTCCCCAATTTAAAGTTATGTTTAAACATTTTGATGGAAAGTCCCTGCAGTCTTTTTACAGTTCAGTTCTTTCATTTACGTGTTGGAAATTCACTGTATCTATTTGTTTATTTTACTTGCAATCTGGAGGATTTTGTTTGTTTAAAATCCTGAGAATTTCTGCCCATTAATTTAAATCTAGTGAACATCTTAGTTCAATGAACTATCAATGTTGGTGTTATTATTTTAACTTACCCTAAAATGTTTCCTTTTAGTCAAGTCTCAATACCTTGAGTTTTAGCATTTTAAATTTTCCTACTATATGACTACATTAAATAAATATGTATATATATAATAAACTGCAGAAAATATTAACATTAAAAAGCATTTCATTCTGGAGTTTTAACAGTGCTTTCCATAAAGCTATTTTCTTTGACTTGGGACCAAAACTCTTTTTGTCTCTCCTTTTAATGATTACTTTGGGAGCAAAGGGGGAAATGTTTGACTCTCTAGGGATGCTTGTTTGTAGTTTTTTCATGGTTGAAAATAATTAATACCTGCCTTTATTTTCTGTTCTTTATTAGTACTTCTATCGATCTTACCCAGACGACTGCGTGTATGCTTGGTGCTGTCTTGATGTCATGCTGAGCAAACCTTATCTTAATGTTACTAAGAGACCCTTTTTGTTAAATGGAAACAATGGCTTGATATTTATTTTAAATGTTCTGTGAATGTAGAAATTTTTCCCAGGCTTTCCTGATGGGTGGAGACATAGTATATAAAGTGGTGTTTACATACCTTCCAAGAGGTCAAGATGTTCATGCAAAATCTTGTTTAAATGTTCATCACCATAGAAACATATCAGTTTACTATTAGAGCTTTTGTAAATATATTGTGATTTTCACTTCATTGATGTTCAGTACAGAGCATTTAATGTGTAATTGACCAGCACCAAAATTTGGTGTTTAGCCTTTACTAGCCTATTAAATCTGATTTAAACTGTTAAATGTTGAGATAGTTGTAATTTCCAGAGTAATACTGGTATGAAACTAAAGTAATTAAGTATATAGCTTACTTTTCTTAAAAACAATGTTTCCTTGGTGGAAATAAAGTAGTTTGTTTTGAAGTTTTATTTTACTTTTTTACTAATACACTGAGTACTTATTATACTATGATTTCAATAAAAGGGATGGTATTTCATTAAGGTAACTGAGATTTATGTTTTTTGGGGCTGGATTAGACAAGTATTTATAAAAATATTACAAAGTTCATGAAATCCTAGTACTGTATGGCATAGTACAATGTTCAGAATTCTGTGAGCAAGTGTTACTGTTGATGATGAGTAGTTCTGTGATCTTATATTCTGGAGACATTTCTTACTTTATAAGATGAACAGTGGGAACCTGCTTCCACTCTGACAATGTTTGCCGCTTTGTCAATTGCAGGATGTTTCAGTCCGTTATGCTGACATCTGGCACATCTTTTAGCTCAGTGTATGCAAGAATGAAGTTGATAGGGACCTTCCCCTGGGGGCGTCCTAGCCCCTGATTCTGACTCCTAATGGAAAAATGAGCAGTAGGCATAGTTTTTTGCTTATATGCTGTCCTGCTGGTGATTAATGGTAGTGATAAAAGCTCTCACAATGCTTTTCATTTCTTTGCAAACAGAACCACACACAAAAGTTTAAAAAACTACACACTACATGCCACAAAGCCTGTACTCTTTAGGCTTTGCACTATTTTAGTGTTCTAAAGAAAGGTAATGATAACAGTTTGTGTTTTTTTGAGACATGAGCCAGTCGATGCTAAATGAACAAATGAAGTCTGATTATTTATAGCCCCTTCACCCTTTCTCTCTATTCTGATTTTGTTGAAGGTAGAAAATGTGCCACATTGCATTTAATGAACAGATTTGTTATGTTTTTCTATTGGTTTTGCTAAAGTTCATAAGTGTGAAACTTAATTAATTTCAAATTAGGCTGATTTTATCCTATTTAATCATAAAAAGGGAATAAAATTAACAAAAGGAAAACAGTTATCCTAGCCTCATAGTGGATCAAGTCAGTATGACAGTTTTTTCTGATGACATCAGTCATCTTCAATATTTCATAAACAAGTATAATCATACTCTGTAATTTCAGTGACTTGCTCTGTGGCAGCCTTTTCTGTAATTCCTGAGTTACTCTTTTTAAAAAATTTAGATTAACTGAAAATGAGAAAATTTCTTTTTATGAGTTGTTACTTTGAAAAGAAATGGTGATCAATTTGAAATCAATTTTTGAAGAGTGCATGTGCTTTGACTGCAGAGGTTTATCTGGTTAAATGTTTCTTATTTGGCTGCTTAAGCATGTGAGTGTACATTTCAGACACTTCTTCTTGATTTTATTCATATATGTATAATAGAAACAGCATCCTCTTAGAATAATATAGCTTGTTTCTTTTAAGAAAAACTTTCACATATAATTGTTAATCACAGAGAGATTTGTTCAGAGAATTTTATATCAAGGTTAAATTTAGGAAAATGGCCAGAAAGTACTTGAGAGTACAGAGAGTACTGAGCATGAGGTTTTGTCAGAAGCAGATTATTAGCAGTCGCTCTGCCCTGTGTGTGAACCAGTAGCCGTGTGCGGCCATGTGAGTCTAAGATACTGAAACTCAGTAAAATTAAAGGTCAGCTCTTCCGTCACAGGAGCTGCATTCTGTTGTTCTGGCGTTCAGTGCGCACATACAGCTACTAGCTGTGCTATCGGACAGCACGGAGTAGTGCGCTTCCACGACCGCAGAAACAGCTGCTGGGCAGTGCTGTTCCATGCTGTTTAACCGTAAACAGTTTGTTTGTGTCGCTAGTTATTTTGCATACTATTTAAACAGCAGAAAGAAGAGCAAGGCCCAACTTTAGGGATGTACCTGTGCAGGACCTTAGGTGGAGAGTGGCACTCATGAGATTTGATCTTTACTGTTTGTTGTCACATTAATGCATCTGTTTCCCGGGTTAGCAAGTTGTGAGTACGTGTGGAGTGATCAGATTTGCATTTTGAGATGATACACACCCCCATGCGAGATAGGCGGCAGGTCAGGGAGAGAGGAGTGTAGATGTTGGGCCAAGATGTAGGTAGGAGGCTGGGGTGTCATCCAGACAGATGCTGTGGCAGTAGAAAGAGGTGGATGAATTTGAGTCGTAATTACATGGAAGAATCGAAAGGACTTGGTGCTGGACTGGACCGGGGTCAAGGTGTGTGTGTGTGTGTGTGTGTGTGTGTGTGTGTGTGTTGCGGTGGGGTGAGGTGCAGGAGGAAGGAAGTGACACAGGAGAATTGAGTGTGTGTGTGCGCACATGTGTGCTGTGTGTGTGTGCGTGTGTGTTGGGGTGGGGTAGGGTGTGGAAGGAAGGAGGTGACACGGGAGAATCGAAAGGACTTTGTGCTGGACTGGACCTGGGTCCAGGTGTTTGTGTGTGTGTGTGTGTGTGTGTGTGTATGTGTGTGTGTGTGTGTTGGGGAGGGGTGGGGTGGGGTGCAGCAGGAAGGAGGTGACACGGATGTTTCCAGAGTGTCTGGCAAAAACAACAAAGTGGATAATGGTGCCATTTATTGAGGTATGTGACAGTGAGTAGGAGCAGGTTTAGGGGATAAAATGATGAGTTTGATTTTAGGGTTCAGTTGAAAGTTGCTGTGAGGTATCTAAGGTGAGGTGGTGATTAAGATTATGGACCTTGGCCTCTGTGATGTGATTTAGACTAAAGGTATAAACTTGAGGGTTGTTGGCCACGTGAGGAGGCAGGATCATCCAGGAGAGAAGGGAGCAGTCTGTCTGGGGGACCACCTTCACAAGAATGGACCGAGGAGCCACAGGGGCTGGTACGCAGGGATTAACAAGCCCCTCAATAAATCTGCGCGTGTTAGTATTTGAGAAGCCCTGATACAGCTTGTGAAAGGCTGAACACTGAAGATTGTGCCATCAGAGAAAAGGGATCTGAGATACTTTCCTTTACAGAATGAAAGACATAGGAATGGGGACAGAAATGAAGGACGAGGGGAAGGGAGCCAAGGGGCTGTGCAGGTCGCCAGCTGTGTCTCAGTAAGGGAGAGGTAAGGTCAGCTGTCACAGAAGGATACTGGGTGTGAGGTTAGGACCAAGGCCAAGGGAGACATTTACATGTCTCTGAGGGAATTATTAGCCACAGATCAGCATGAGGATTGCCGGATGACATTGAGGTCCCACTTTGAAGGGTATTACCAAAAATTTCTCTTGATTCTATAAATTTCTTGATCAATGCTGTAGCTTCCAGGTAGAATTAAACTGATCTGGTGGAAGTTAAAGGGGCCAGGAATACTAGAACATTATTGATACTGAATTATCACTAAAATGTGCTAGTTCACTATGGGGTTTAGACCAGTGAAAGCAAGACTGGTTGGAAGGCTTGGGAGGCTCAGAAGAGGCGAGAGGATGAGGAGGAACACCCAGAGCTAGGCTAGAGGGTGGAGAGATGGCAGGAGACGAGGAGGTCCTGGACTGAGGGGGCCACTACCCCAGGTGAGGTCTCAGAGGTGGGCCCGAGAGATGAGAGGTTCAGTTAGATGCGTGGGCAGCCGCAGAGTGGAGACAGGGTTTGGTGTTAGCTTCTCGGGTCCTCCGGTGGCCGGGGATGTGATAAGAAGCTCTGGTGAACTGGGTGCTCACATAGCAAGGAAGTCAGGCTTGTTTCTTGTAGGTTCTACGTGGTAGATGGGAAAAGAGGAACATGCTGGCAGTGAAAGGTGGTCTCCATTTAATTGAGAAACATGAGTGATAGGTGAGTTCCTAAGTCTTGGAGATTCCAAACACAGAGGCAACAGTTTTGAGTCATGACACCAGACTTTGCACTCAGCATGTTGCACACGTTCACTCGTATAGTCCTGATAACCACCCATGAGGTAGGGGTGTCTTTATTTTATTTATTTTTTTCATCTATTTTTATTAGTTGGAGGCTAATTACTTCAAAACATTTCAGTGGGTTTTGTCATACATTGACATGAATCAGCCATGGTATAGGGGTGTCTTTAATAAACTCATTCTACAAGGGAGGAAACTGAGGCACAGCGGGGTTTAGGCGCTTGGCCAAGGTCACACAGTGGGTCAGGGATGGAGACAGGATTTGAGCCCCGTGGTCTGCTACTCTGGTTGGGGCTCTTAATAAGCCTGTTCTACTGTCTGTCTCAAACCAAACTTGGATATTTTAAAAAAGTTATTCTTTCGGGTTCCAGACTCTTGGACATTTATTATTTTAAGAAAATATTGAAAATTAAAGACAACATTAGTCTGTTTGCCTATATCTTAAGTCATAGACATCTACTCTAAAAAGTTTGAAAATATGACCGGGCACCAAGCGAATAAGAAGAGTAGTTCCCCGTCGCTGTGGTATGTGTAGGACGGTTCCTGTCAGCCGCCTTGCAGGGCTTGCTCTTGCATGTCACGAGAAGACCCCTTCCTGCTCCACGCTGGAGAGGGAGCTGCAGCAGGCCAGGGGCCAGCCCCTCGTGCGCTAGCTGTTGGGGCTGGGCGGCGGGGGGCTTCCTTCTGCCTGTCTGAGGCCTGGGTGAGAGGGTTCACGGCTCGATCCTGGCCCTGAACCCAACCGTGTGGGCCCTTGTCTGTTCTTCCCAGAAAGCCGCCCAAAGTTGTCTGAAACTGAGACATTTCAGATGTCTGGGATCTGACATTATGGTACTTGCAAGGTGACAGGTCAGTTGGCCAGCTTCACAGACACTGACTGTAGACACAGACTCCTGGCCCGACAGAGGGGACTTCACTCCTCAGCCTGCAAGTGCAGCAGCCTGCTGTTTCTGCCAGCTCCCCAGGCCCCGGGCCCCGTGGGGGCGACGCGGCCAATGGAGGCCGTCCCTGCAGGAGGCTTCTGTCACAGCTGCGGAGCCCTGCACCGAGGGGGCCCTGCCGCAAACCGGCCTGGCTTCTGCTCGGGGGGGGGGGGGGGATCTCCTCCTTCATGCCGTAAAGGAGGCAGGCCCGCTTCAGCTTCAGAGACACTGTCTCTGTCTTCCCAGGCCATTCGCTGTGTAGATATCCTTGAAAAGACAGTCTAGAATGAGAACTGCCTACCTCTGCTGGTGAGATAGATGCTCAGACGTGGGAGAGAACCACGGAGCGTTGCCTTCCAACACAGAGAAACAGATTTGATGAAAAACAAATTGAATTGCTAAGAAACAGTTCTCACCAGGGGCTTCCCTGGTGGCTCAGCTGGTAAAAGAATCCACCTGCCAGACTCAGGAGACTCAAGAGACTCTGGTTTGATCCCTGAATCTGGAAGATCTCCTATAAAAGAAAATGGCAACCTACTCCAGTATTCTTGTCTGGGAAATCCCATGGACAGAGGAACCTGGTGGGCTACTGTCCGTGGGGTCACAAGAGTTAGACACGACTTAGCGACTAAATCACCACCAGTTCTTACCAAAATGTCAGAGGAGGTATGTAAGTCTTACCGATGACTGATTCCCCAAATTTATTATCATTACAGTACTTACTGTAACTTAATGTTATGTTATTGTAATTGCTGGCTATAATAATTATAGCATATTATTGTAGTAAAATGCCCTGTTTTTGGATATCAAATCTCATAGTTCTGAGTAACACTACTGTTTAGCTAATGTATCTTGGCACTTCCGACACGTGTTATGTGTTTTGTGAGCTCGGATGTTCCTGTGGGCTAGTTGGAGGCTGGCAGGATTTGGGCTACAGTCAGAGGCAGGAAGAGATGAAGCTGAGATTGTAATACACTCCAGAGCCTACTCTTTTTATCTGTTTTATTTATAGGCTTTCCAGATCATATTTAAGGTGTAATTAAAAGATTCTTGCTTAGAAAGAGGAAGAGGGGGGAAAAGAAATCAGTGCTAAAAGGTAGTGGTCATGTTTTGGTATCCTAAATGGTTTGAAAGTCGTGAAGTGTGGGCTCAGAGAGTTCTTCTGAAAAGTAGAAGTGTATTTTTTAGTAGTTTGTTCTGTGACTGTTCTTGTTTTCTCTCACTGGAGTCACAGCTACTGTGAGAGCTAGTGTGTAAGGTCAGATGCAGGTTGCCGTCACTCTGGTTCACCAGCCTCCTTTGCTCTGAGCACATAAGGGGCACTGACTCTTAACTCTGAAGAAGTGAAGTGAAGTGAAAGTCGCTCAGTCGTGTCCGACTCTTTGCAACCCCGTGGACTATACAGTCCATGGAATTCTCCAGGCCAGAATACTGGAGTGGGTAGCCTTTCCCTTCTTCAGGAGATCTTTCCAACCCAGAGATTGAACCCAGGTCTCCCACATTGCAGATAGATTCTTTACCAAATACGTTTTAACCTGTGAGGGGCCACCCTGTGGTCAGGTAAGTCTGAGTCATCACTTCAGACTGGTATCGCTTGGCCGTGGCTTTATGAAGTTTCCTTTCTTATTGAATTTGAGGAGCTGTGATTTAACTGTGACCTGTTTCTGTAAATCAGAAATTAGAAAGTAACATTTAGAGCAAAATTGAAATAAGTCCATATTTTAGATTTTATGTATAGCTCATATCTTTAGACTGTTTTTAATAGGGAAGGAAATATTATGTGATTTGAGAAACATGGGTATACTTAATATTATGTTAGATGTAAAATAGTGTATTACAGTATAACATAACAATATGAATATTTACATTTAAGTACAGATTCAGTCATTTGATGACTTTCTAAGAATATGAGGAAGTTTTTCTTTTTTGCCTAGTCCCCTAGGTTTCAAATGTAAGTTGGCCTCTTGTTTGCCCCTGAGGTCAGAATTTGTCTTATATATTTAAAATCGTACACAATAATTATTTATTGTATTCCATCCTAGTGGATTTAGTGAAAAATTCAATCTAATGTGGACAAAGGAATGATGTTTAACTGATACGAATATTGATAGTGTCTGTCCGCATGCTTTCTGAGGTTGGGTCACCGTGAAGAGGCCTTCATCCGGCCACTAGAGGGCGCTGGAGGCTGTGGGGAGCCGGCAGGATTCCTGCGTTCTCCAGTAGATGGGGCTCTGTGCTCTCACTAAGTGGGGTGTTCACTGAACTGCTTGGCAGCATGCCTTAATTAGCTTTATAATCCCTTGATTAGAATCACAAATAAAAATTCGTTAATCTACTCTCGTGGTGGAAAGTGTTAGGAAAGTAATTGTTTAAAATGGCTCTGCAAAATGTTTTTTAAAGAATTTTTTGGGTACTTTCTTCAAAGCTTAATGGTGTTTTACATAATTTTCAAAAGAAAAGTCAGTCTGAACATTACAAACCATAAACAGTTAGTGTTTTTTGGCTTGCTGAGAAATATAAATTTCCTCCCCCTTCAAAGAACTTTTGTTTTCACATTGACAGAAGACTAATTGTTCATGTGATAAAATAAAAAAATTAAATCTTTGTTGTATTTTTCAGGGAATCCGAGCCCGAATTTTAGAAACCCTGGTCATGCTCATCCTCCTGGCCTTGCTTATTCTTGGGATCGTGTGGGTAGCCTCAGCACTCATTGACAATGATGCTGCCAGCATGGAATCTTTATATGGTGCGGATTGACTTGTTTAAACCAGTTTCTCTAAGGGAGACTACAGTTTGGAATATAATTACACAGTCACTTTTTAAAACATTTTAATAATTCTTTGTATATTGTTATGCAATAATCCTTGTATAGTTAATCCATATTGTTAATTTACAGAATTAAAGTCTTTTGACATGTTTAAGGAAAGAAATGAATGTTTATGTGTTTCTTGTATGTAGAGTGAGCAAGCAGCTTTTCAGACTTTTTTTTCCCCCTTCGGTTAATTGGTTTCTGTTCTTAAAATTCCATGGAGGCTTATTTTCTCCCTCTAAACAGGTTTTGCAAAAGTTATTTCCTGTTCTTCTGTTTTAGATCTTTTTATTGTACAATTTAGAAATTACATGGTTTAGTAGACTGAAATAGGCAATTATGATGTTTACTATACATTAATCTATAGTCAGTCTATGTCTTAATGCACAGTATTTTGGATGTACTAAAATATTTACATTTTTAAACAGATCTCTGGGAGTTCTACCTACCTTATTTATATTCCTGTATATCATTGATGGGATGCTTGTTACTTCTCTGTAAGTATTTTTCTAACAGAATATTGATGGTAAAGCAGAGTTGTTCTGTGTTCTAGAAAATTACGGGCAAGTTTCCTGATGAGATTCTTTTAACAACTTGGAGATTTTTAAAAAAGTTGGCCCTTAACTTTTTTTGCATGTTCAAGATAAATTTTGATAAACTGAAACCTTGAAACAATAAGATACCTTTGGTTTTCTCTAAAGAAAGCCTCTTTCACGGAGTTGGAGAGAGAAAGGGAGGGAGAGACAGAGTCAGACATGCTCCCCAACTCTCCCTGCTGTCCCTACCCCAGCCCTGGCCACAACACTGCCTTCTGCCTTTAAATGGTAATTGTCAAATTCTGTTTGATGAATTTGTGGTCTTTTTTTTTTCTTCACAATATGTTTTGTTTTACTTAAAGCATCACATCACATCTCAGAGATACTATAAGCGGATAATGTAGGTAAAACGATGTCAGTTTATCGTCATCACTTTCAGGTAGTCTTGTCTGGTACCCAGTTCAGTTAGTATTGACACTTGAAATGCAAACTGTTTTCTGGTTGGTTTTCTTTGATTTCTTTGAAGTGAGAGCCCTTGTTATTATTCAGCTGCTGGAGTCTGGCATCTCCTGCCCCTCCTTGGTCTTCACAAGTCTCCCTTAGGTGCAAGAATGCCCACCCTCCATGTGCCAGTCCCTAGAGCTTCTTTAGTGGTGACACTGAGGAGCCCTGTGACAGAACACCGAGAAAACCTAGGCTGCAAACAGGCGTTTTCTCACGGCAGTAGTCTCTGAGTTTGGCTAATTTTGGACCCGCGGTTTCTCTCCTAACTCTGAAGGAAGCTCTCTGTTCTGCAGTGTGCACTCCAGTCGGCCTCTCCCGCATGTTCACTGTCATGGGGCAGCTGCTGGTGAAGCCAACAGTGAGTATGTCGTCTGTTAAATAAACACTTTCACGTTTGCACATCTCTCAGGTTCTAAACCAGCATTCAGAAACAGAACATTTTTATATATTGATGCCCCAAAGTGCTATTGTATTGTTTTCATCTTTCTCATCTTTGACAACCAAATTTGTTTTGCAAAGTATAGGCACACAGGTAAAAAATGCTTCTAACAGATTTGAAGACAAAATGTACAGATATTTAGAGGTATTTTAAGTGTCCATTATCTTATATCTCATGGGGTCACAAAGAGTTGGACATGACTGAGCAACTGAACTGAACTGATCTTATATCAAATAGTAACTCTTTTATGTTTCAAACTTTACTATGTATATTCTTTGAATTATAAAGCAGTTATTTCCTAAAAATTTGTCTGCACATTATATCTTGATTAATTGAATTATACATTTCCCTTTAATATCAGAAATACTGTATATTCATTTTAAAATAATTTTCAGTTGATAGTAGTTTTGATGATTTTTTCCCTAAGTTGCTTTGGCTTCTGGGCTTCCACAGTGGCTCAGTGATGAAGAATCTGCCTGCATTGCAGGAGACACAGGAGATCCCTGGGTTGGGAACGTCCCCTGGAGGAGGGAATGGCAACCCACTCCAGTACTTTTGTCAGTAAAATCCCATGGACAGAAGAGCCTGGTGAGCTACAGTCCATGGGGTCACAAAGAGTTGGATATGACTGAAGCGACTGTACACACACGCACATACTTTGGCTTCTAGCTATTTTGTCAAGTATTTAACAATATGAAAATAATTCTTACCTGTATCTAGAGAGTTTGTCACGTCCATTATTTTCATGGATCATCATTGCCTACATACTCCAATGTAAACTATGCACATGTAAGAAGGCCTTTCACCCCTGTCCACCCTGAGTTTACCTGTAGCCACCCCTCCCGCTGTGGCCTCCCTGGTGTCTGTGATTCCAGTCAGTCTCCCAGCTGACGTGCTATGCCCGAGTATGCTGGATTCTTCCCCTTTCCCAGGCCTAGTGAGGGCCTTGCTCTCGCTGCTGCCTCCTGCCTGCTTCGGCCACCTGGTAGCGTCTGAAGCCCTGGCTCTGATACCAGCCCTGAACCCTGCCTCACTTCTCTCAGCTACGATAGTGAAGCTTCTCGCTTTGCATTTCCATATTCCCCTTTGTCTGTGTTTCACTAGTTGTACTTATTAAATTATCGTGGTTATGTGTTTTCTTTCCTGTCAGGGTGATTCATCAAAGGAAAGAAGCAGAGAATATCATAGTAGACATTCTTTTAGGAAATGTTTGCTTAATCTTGAAAGTTTTTTTTAATGGCAATCTTCATATTTTTAAAAAATAAAAACAGGTTTTTTTACCTGCTGTGTAAATGTGCACACACTCATATATAATACACATGCTATTAAATCTTGAAATTTGCCTCCCTCTTAAAGAGGTTTTGTGACACGGCATTCATTTAGTTTCTTACTAATTCTCTAATTGTTTTTTTGATCTTTCTCTCCGTTTCTACTTTCTGCCCCCTAAACTAGGCAAATGTTTCAAGTTCTATCCTTGGGCTAATGGGCTCTGCTCTGTTTTCCTGAGCATTCTGCCACTTCCACCTCCCTTCTATATGTCTAATTCTAGTGAGAAAGAGATAATGAATACAAACTACAGTATTTTTTAAATGCTTTAATTGAATACCCCATGGAGTTGAAAACCCAACAGATAAAGAATCAAAATACTTATCTATCTCCCCTCCCCAAACTTATTTTCTCCCAAACTTGTCTGTTATTAATAACATCTTCAGATTTTTCTTATTCTTAACATCTCGTAATAATGGTTATGTATTTAGTAATTAAGTATTTGCTGTATGTGTGCACTGAGTACTTCATTTAATTTCATTTTTCATAATTTCCTTTAATCCTGATGATAAGCCCGTAAGTTGGGTGATGGTGTTCTTACTTTATGCTTGAATTATCTGCAGTTCAGGGAGATCAGTTAGCTTGTACAAGATCACAGATCTGAGAGGATGGGGCAGGGCTTGAACCCAGAGGCTCTTCTCGGAGCCGGGACTCTGGGCCACTGCTTGTTCTACAATAAGAACAAGAGTTCGCGCCCTTCTGTTGCTGAGGGAACCTTTTACCTCCCCGCCCTGGTGTTCTGCTTGTCGTTTGCTCTGATCCGAATGCCTTTTCTCCTTTTGGTAAATGAAGCTACCAGGTACTATGCTACTGCCATCAAAAACATTTGTGAAGACTGTTTTCGTCCCAAACAGAAGCTGGGAATCTTTCTTCCTCCGAACTTCTGTAACATTTTATTTTAGCTTCATTTATGACTTTGATTTCAGTTCTATAATTTTTTTTTTCATGTCTTTCCTGAACATAGAATATAAGCTGTTTGAAGTCGAGGACTTAAGTCCGATCCATATTTAGGTCCCCATCAGCTCAGACTGGCTAAGAGCACAGGCTTTGAAGGCAGATAACTTTCCTTTGCCGGACCTTTGTTTGGTGGCATGTTACAGGGTGGGGTGAGAGCAGTCTGTTTGTCACAGGGTTGCTGTGGAATGATGGGATGAAGCACGCCAGCCCTCACAGAGACACCTGTGCTTCTTGTTGTCACTCACTCACACCAACACGTCCCTGTGGTGGCGAGCCGTCAGTGGGCAGCTACGCAGCGAGAGGAAATCCTTCGTGTGTGGTATTCTTTAGTTGCTCAGTCATTTCTGACTTATTTGTGACCCCACGGACTGTAGCCCACCAGGCTCTTCTGTCCATAGGATTTTCCTGGTAAGATTACTGGAGTGGGTTGCCATTTCCTTCTCCAAGGGATCTTCCCAGCCCAGGGCTTGAACCCAGTTCTTCTGTTTGGCAAGCAGATTCTTTTTGGCTGAGCCACCAGGGAAGGCCCCATTTGTATGTTTTAGACCTTGAGAACAGTGAAAAGTGTCTATTGTGGTCCAAACAGTAGAAAGTGGTGAGAATGTTGGTGGAAAAGGAACTTCATATTGAGGCCCACAGAGGTGTGGCCCATGCTCTCCCCATCCATGAAGTCTGCCTTGGATGACTCAGCCCCATTTACGGCCCCCATGTGGGTCTTCGCATGGACACACAAGTGTGTCGTGTCCTCAGCGAAGCCCTCACTGGCCCCATTCACGGCCTCCCCCTGGGGCTTCCATGGACCCGTTCTTCCTCCAGAGACTGGAGTGTTGGGGCCTCGGGTGCTGCGGGAGGGCCCCCCCTTCTTCCCATTCCTCCCGGGTTCACAAGATGGCCATCTCTTACAATTACTTGTTTCTTACTATATATTCTTATTTTATTATTTTATTTTGTTTTCAGCTCTTGGCCATCAATATTTGTTCAAATACTGGGAATTATTGGATTGCTTGATACTTGATAGGGATTGCATGATTGAAACTCCTTTTTCTGAAAATGCCTCATCAGGGTTCTGAAAGTATATCTGTATTAATATATAGGATTTCCATCCTTTTATTTTGTCCATCAACTCACAGTTTATTGTTTTGCTGAGAAATAAGTAGTTTGGGGTTGAAAGACACAACATTAATAACAGCTCTGGGTTTCTTTCAGAGTTTTCCCAGAGCTAGGAAGATACTTAGGATTGGCTCAGGGAGGCCAGCTGTGATCAGTTCAGTCGCTCAGTTGTGTCCGATTCCTTGCCACTCCATGGACTGCAGCTTGCCAGGCTTCCCTGTCCGTCACCAACTCCTGGAGTTTACCCAAACTCATGTCCATCGAGTTGGTGATGCCATCCAACCATCTCATCCTCTGTTGCCCGCTTCTCCTCCCACCTCCAATTTTTTCCAGCATCAGGGTTTTTTCTAAGGAGTCAGTTGTTTTCATCAGGTGGCCAAACTGATAATAAATTTCCCACCTGTGATAATAAAGCTTTTAGGTTTTATTAGCAATGAAGACAGTGCAAAGAATATCCCATATAAATTGGCTGTTGATGAGTGGGTTTTTCTGGTGGTTGTTTTTACTAGTGTTGTATGCTCTGGTAGTGAGTGTGTGTGTTCAGCACTCTGTCTCTAGGGTTCAGTCTGGGGGGTGATTTTCATAATCCCAGTGTTTAATATTTGTGGACATCTTTTGTTATATGAAGATGATGTAAATGGAAAGTATGAACGGTAGCGATTTCATTTATGGATTTCTTGTTCTACACATTATGCAGGTTAATGTATTAATAGATAAGAAACCATTATTGGACTGGGCTATCTGCTTCTTCCAGCTCCAGAGAATTGGCTTGGGCACGAAGAGATTACTGCATTCAGTTCTTTGGATGTTTAGAATGCTTGCATTTGTGTGCCTTTGAGAGAGTTGCAGAGTTCTTTCATTCTTTAAACTGAAACAACCCCAATTTAGGTGTATGTAGATTTTATGAGAATCAGCTTTCAATTTGCTTAGTTCTGTACTAAGACTTTTTACTTAATTGCAAATAGAATAGTTTTAGCATTTTTATTTTAGATTCCTATTAATTTGAATGGTTGTCTAAATTATAGGCCAAGTAGCCTAAATATTCTCATAAACACTGCTTTTGTAATGTATTATTCAATAGTGTGGTCTTTACATTTAGATTCTTGAAGACCTGGATGAGCAGATTTATATCATTACCCTCGAGGAAGAAGCACTCCAGAGACGACTCAGTGGTATGTATTTGTTATATTTATTACATATTTAGGCCAGAATAAAACATTAGTTAATTCTAAAAAGACGGATAATTGAGGGGAGAAAGACAAGCCCCTCAGTCCCTTGTGCTGTTGCCTGAGGCTGAGACGTAAGAGGAACACGTGAGCTTCCCAGGTGAGGGCAGGTGTGCTGAGGAGCAGCTGAGGAGCTGGGTCAGGTCCCCCCTCACTGAAAGTCGCTGTGATCTGGCAGGGTCAGTTCAGCGCCTAGACACTGGCCACTGAGGTGTGTCTGTCCTCCATCAGATCCTCACGCATGATGGGTGTCAGGACTTCCAGTTACTGGCGTGTTACAGGTTTGTCTTAGCAGCTGTAGCATCCCTTCTTTGTGTCTCTCCTGTTGGTAGAAAGCCGTGTTTCTTCCGTGTGAAGGGGCCAAATTAGATTGCTGTACTGAGGAACTCTGTCTTCATTTTGGGATACTGTTCATTACCAGCTGATAACCACATACGCCTGTCAAAGACTTTAAAATCTAAATTTTCATTACGGATCATTTTTGGCTTCAAATGATTAACCAGTAAAGAAAAGAGTAATGACAGTTTAACAGAGAAATGACATAGTAAAAATTTTTATTTTACTCAAATGATTTTCACCCTACACTCTTTTCTCCTACGGAGTTTTCTTTTAAATGTTGAAAACCTCCCACCAAGATCAGATTATTAATAGCTAACTATATTTTACAATCATAATTCAAGAATAGGTATAAAATGGAAGGTTACTTTAACTACACAATATTGAGAAATGGGAAGAAAGATAGCTACTTTCTTCAGTTACAGATAGTGAATTTAAATCATCAACCCCAAAATGTTGATATTAGACATTATTCTTAGATCAAAGAATTTTGGATTGTATCTATTCTAGAGAATTCTTCTCAGTTATAATAATTATATACTTTGATACTGATAGCTTTTAGACTGGAACTACATGTATTTTTTATTCTTCTAACTTTATTAAAGCTATTTTAACATTTAAACCTATTTAACTTAAGAATTATAACTTTAATACTGTCAGCTTTATAATATTTCATTAAAGTAGTTAATATTGTAATGAACCTGTCTTATTTAGATTATCATGCCATTGTATACTAAATCTGCCTGGATCATTCAGAATCCATGTCTAACTGCCCCCTGCAGTGTGGGGTTATGTCTCAGCTTATATACAATATCATTTCTGTCTTACAGTCAGGAGGCTCAGATCTAGGAAGGGTAAAATACATTGCTCTGTGAATTAAAGAATTTGAAATAAGGCTAATCAAAAGAAACCCCAAAATGTAGGCTTTTCTCACTTTGTCCTTTAACAGTGGAGGAAAAAAAGTCTCTCCAGAATGTCTCTAGATCCTTAGCTCCTCAAATAAAAAGTGGCTCCATTACAGCTAAGGAAACGGAAAAGGAAACACTTGCCAGGAGTTTAAGGTAGTGTACAGTGAGGCAAAGCCAAAGTAAACAGTACATCCAGCTAACTCAGTAATGGTGTAGCTTGCAGGGGCTTGAGAATGATATGATCTGTGACTTCCTGGCAGTCCTTTGCCTTCCAATGCAGGGGAGGCAGGTTTGATCCCTGGTTGGGGAACTAAGATCCCATCTTCCTTGCAGGCAGAAACCCAAAAGGTAAAACAAGCAATATTGTAACAAATTCAGTAAAGACTTAAAAAAAGATGACATGATTGCCAATGCTAAGTGTACTTTTATTTTCTGCCATTTTGGGAGGCCATGCACTACTTTGGACTGTCGGTGGTCATTAAGAATCTTTCCAGTGAGACTGTGTGTTGGAATGTGTTGGGATAAAGCTGTGGCTTTGCTCTTTGCTGCTGGTTAGCACTGTGGACTGTTAAAGGTGGAATATAGAGGGTTCTGAAGCAAAATGGACATTTTGATTAATACAGATTAAGAGTTACGAGCTTCAGTAAGTATATTTGTCGGTTGTGCAGAAGGAAGAAAAGCCAAGATGGAACAAAACCCTGCTTTGTAATTTGCTGTTTAAGAAAATGTAGATCATAGGAGGTTAGCAGGGCTTTCCCAGTGGCTCAGCGGATAAAGAATCTGCCTGCACTGTAGGAGACACAGGAGGTGTGGGTTTGATCCTTGGGTTGGGAAGATCCCCTGGAGGAGGAAATGGCAGCCCACTCCAGTGTTCTTGCCTGGAGAATCCCGTGGACAGAGGAGCCTGTGGGTGACGGTCCAAAGGGTTGCAGAGTCAGACGTGACTGAGCACACGTGTGCCACTAGGAGGTTCGTGACCGCAGTCACCCCGTGGAACATATTTAATATTGCACTCTGTCACATATATTTTGTTGTAATAATTATCATATATTTTAAATTATTTTTACAAAGTGAAGTTTTAAGTTTTTACTCTGGGCTATTAAAAAGAATTTCAGGATAGAGTAGAAGATTTTAAAAACTACAGCTTACAGCGGTGACCCCCCCCCCAGAACTTGTGGTGGTGTTTGCTGAGGGCTTGCTGGCTGTGCTTTCTTGGTGCTTGTGGGCTGTGACGGGCATGGTGTGTAGCTTGGAGACATCTGCGTGGTTTGCTCTGATCCCAGCTTTACGACTACCTGATAAAACATGATACTTGATATCAAAAGGGACTTAAGTGTGGGAATAACACTATTTTGTCCTGGAAGATAAGATGACTTGTTGTGGTAGTCGCTACCTGCCTGAGCTCGGCCTCCATGCTGGTGTTTAGGTCATCAGCACAGCTCTGTGATGCACTGCCTGCCCATGACTTCTCCACTGCTCCTCGTTGATCCTTGGTGCTAGAGGTTTTGTGCTTGTTAATAGTGTTGTTATTTCTTAACAGACAGTAACAGAGTAAAGCTAACTGTGCACTATTACAGAGAAGCCATCCTGCTGCCAGCCTGCCCCATTCTCTCCTCCCTTCACCACGCTGCTTTCTGTAAGCACCAGACAGCGTGCCTGTGAATTTAGAACCCGAGTCTTGAGACTGTGGGCTACTTAACTGAAAGAGGGAGAGACACGGTGAGACTGCCTGAAGGCTGCGTCCAGTGCTGAAGGACCTGACAAGAAGTGGAGGAAGGCGTTGTGTGCGTTTCTGGAGCAGGAGGGAGCCCATGCAGTCCCGGCACTGGAGAGGGCAGGAGCGAGGGTGCCTTTTGCCCTTGGCCTCTTTCTGGTCCGGCCGAGGGGCAGGGGCTGTCCTGTGATCTCAGGCTCTGATCCGCTCATCTCCTTGGGCCCGTTTCTGCCCCTGGTTCCCACTGTCCGCTCCACCGGGACGCCCTGCGCCAGCACTGGGGCGGGGCATGGACCTGGCGGCAGGACCGCAGCGCTCGGCCTCTCTGTCCTGAGGACTCTGGGCTCCCCAGCGGCCCCCAGCGGGGTCCTGCTTGCCGCTCACCTGCCTGCACTGCTCCTGGAGCCTGCCTGGGCTGCCCTTGCTCTGTGTCAGGCTCTAAGTCTGTCTGCAGGCCCTGACCTGACTGGCCGCTTCTCTCTCCCCAGTCACCCTCCCCTCCAAGGCGAGGCCTGCTCCCTGTGGGGGGACACGGCACCGTCTGCTCTTTGACGAGCCTCCTCTCCACGCACCTGCGGTCCTCGGTGGTTTCGGAGCCCCACCTCTGGGAAGCCCCTGAGCGCTCCCTCCTAATCGCCCGCTCAGCGGCTTGGTGCCTGGGCCTCGTCGTGAGCCCAGCACCTGTTGCCCAGCCCTGGCTTCTCCGGCTCACTCCCCGCAGTTACCCAGTGTTGACACTTTTCACACGTGCCGTGTATTTACCCTCGTGACTTTTCAGCACCGCCGCTTGCCCCCACGTTCCCGTCGTCCCCAGGCCTCATCACAGTTGCGCTAGTGCCAGGCTGTCGTCAGAGCCAGTGCCCCTGTGCCCTCTCAGGCCCCTTCACACTCAGTGCACCTCGGTCCAGCCCGCTCTGCGTGCCCGCTGACTGTGGCCGCCTGACCTCTCTCTTCCTGTCTGACCAGACAGTCTCCAGACGACTGCTATGTCTTCTCTTCTCTCAGACCTTCTTCACGGTCACTCTCAGCTGATACTTTGCTTCCTGTTTTGTCAAGAAAACAGAAGCTCTTGTGGCAGAACTCTGGCCCCTTGCCTGGGTTTCCCTGCGTGCGCTGCCTCTTCTGCGTACGCTGTGCCTGGCCGTCCCGCCGCTGGACCGAGGCTACGGTTGGCCCTCGCCGGTGCAGCGGCCCGCGTCCCTTCTCCCTGACTGTAGGACAGAGCTCCAGCTGGGTTGCCACCTCTCTCACAGAATCAGCTGGCTCACTGCTATCAGCATAGGAAAGTACTCTTATTTTTCTCAACAGAATGAAAGAACAAGTAAAAGAGTAAGGAAAGGAAGTGTTCACAAAAAACCAATCAGTTGATCCAAGAAAGAAGTAGAAAATTTTCATCGAGCCTGATTGAGGATTATAACTTGGGAACAGTCTCTCAGAAAGCTCCTTCCCTCCCGTTAGAGGTCAGAGCACAGTTGTGTGAGTTTTTGATCCAGGGCGGTACATTAATGACATGTCATGACCAGTTTATCTATACAGCCTTGCTCAAAGGTGAGGCTTTGGGCTCACTCCCGCCTCCATGACTACCAGGGTGCTGGTGCCATGTTGGCTGTGACTCGTAGTCCTCGTCTTAGCTCCCCTTTCTCCTGGAAATGCTGTCACTCCGCTCGGCACGTTCCTCGTCCTCCCAGGTGACGGGCGGCTGCTCTTCAGCCTGCGTTGCTGCGTCTCCCCGCCCCTCCCTGCCTCGGTCCCCGTGCTCCTCTTTGTTTGCCTGCCCGCCCCAGCCCCGGGGCTGCTGACCCCAGCTCTGCAAGCCAGGTGTCCAGTGCTCATGCCACTGGGCTGTCCAGTGGGTGCCTTGAGCACCTCTTGTCCAGACTCAGCTCTATAGGCCTCTGTTCACATGGGCACGTCCCTGCAGGTGGCAGACCCGTTCTTCTAGGTGCCCAGGTGAATTCCTTGGCGGCTCTTCATTCCCTTGTGGATTCCTTCGCAAAGTTCTCGCCTCTGGCTTCAAAGCCTCTCCAGCATCTGACCATGCTTCACCCCTTGCCCTGCTGCCTCCCTGGTCTGAGCGACGGCCAGTCCCCGCTGGCTGAGCCGGTGCAGATCCCCGTCGGCTCCCTGCGCCCATCCTCGGCCTGCGAGGTGGGAGAGCGCTGAGGGCCAGCCCTCCCTCACTCGTGGGCTCCTGGCTGCCCCCAGCTCCTGTGGGCGCCTTGCTGCCCCTGCCGCACAGGGCCTGTCCCGCCGGGCCCCTGCCCCATGGGCCTTCCCACGGTAGGCCCCGTGGCCAGTGCTGCCAGGCCTGCCTCCCCCCGGCACTTCTTTCCCTTCCCCTTCCTTGTTTCCACAGTGCCTTCCGGTCACTGATGTCCTGCTCATCTCTCATCCTGCCCTTCCTCTCATCCTCATCTTCATCTCTCATCCTGCCTGGAGCAGGGACTCGGCAGGCAGGGGTGTATGCTGGTTTTCTTCCTGATCCTCTGATACCGCCAGGCACGTGGTGGGTTGGGAGTAAGTGGAAAGATGAAAAGCACACAGTGATTTCGTCATTTTACCATAGATGTGAAGAATGAAGAAGTGAAATTTGGTGATAGGATAAAAAACCACCACATGGAACAGTGTTTAGAAAAGCCCATTGTAGAGACCTCTGGAGACAAGCCAAGACGAGGAGCTGGAGTCCGTGTGTTTGGTGTTAGTGAAGGAAAAGAAATAAAGCGATTTTCCCTCTATTGTTAAGCCATGAAATTGGAGCAGTCACAACCCATTTCTACTCCAGGACCCCTGAAGAGTAGCCCAACAGAAAGTCCCATTACATTAATCTTGGTAGAAAATCTTTTGTAATTCCTTCTCAGGATTAAGATATATATACATTAGCTGTTTAGATGTTTAAGTCATGCGGCAGCATTAATTGAAATAATTAGCTTTTGTGTGTATAGCCTATGGGTGTACTGGGTAACTTTAGAAGTACCTAATGAACAGGAATTATTTTTTGTTGTTTAAGTTCAAAACCTTCACAGTTCTTTTAATGTGATTTATTTAAAAATATTATAGCCTTTGAACTTAATGATTCAATTCCATTTTTTATGTACTATTTTCATCTTCATGATAAAAAGTTAGTATATCACCTTTGGTGGCAATTACTTTCCTGCTTCATTCTAATCTTTTTAAAAGCTTTTTCCATTGAGGTTTGTACTAATTCTTTATTCTTAAGAGCACAGAAGATGTACTGATTTCATTTTTGCTGTATCTTAGTATTATGAAAAGTAAAAGATTGAAAAATACCCCCACCCATCCTCATTTTTTGTGGAACTCAGTAACCTGTAGTCCTAGAATCTTGTTGTTTATCCCTCAGCCAAGTTTACCAAGCAGTCTGTGCTTGCTCAGAGTGGTGGCGTCCTGTCAGAGGCTTTCCCGTCGTCACTGGAAATGTGGTTGGCTGTCTGATGTCTTTCACATACCACCCTCAATGGTATAAAGACGCACTGGATTTCATCTCATGTCCTCTGCATCACTCTCATCTTGACTTCCCCTCGGCATTCTTTTATAGTCTTGCAATGGTTATTCTGTTGGTTATACCACTGATGTAAGAATTTCT
Source organism: Odocoileus virginianus (assembly GCF_023699985.2). Lineage (NCBI taxonomy): Eukaryota > Metazoa > Chordata > Mammalia > Artiodactyla > Cervidae > Odocoileus > Odocoileus virginianus. Next base: position 1,628,307 of record NC_069674.1, read on the forward strand.
CAGATTTACCAGACTCTGGGAATAGTAGACAGTCTGAAGTTTATCAGATACTGACTTTCATCAGGAACATACATAGCAAAGGTTGTTGACACTGAATGACCCCTTTGGGGGCAATACTGTGATAGAAGAAAGGATTTAGTAATATCTTGACTTTATGAAGTAACAAAAAGAATATTAATTCTACTGGTAATACTAATTAAATGGTTTCTTTTTAGTAAGACACCGACATTTGGGTCCAAGGGTCTGAAACTGTAGGAGACATCTTGTTACAATGTATTCAGCTTCTTGGGCTATATAATCACTCCATGGCAATAAAATATGGCCCAAATAGTGAGATGAAGAAGGGATGAAATGCGGTGACTGAAGAGATACAGTACCAGTAGATGAAGAATACTTTGGAATAATTCAAGAGTCAAGTATCATGTATTGTTTGAAACTGAGAGAGAGAGATTGCTCTGTGTAGACGATCCAGATCTGTTAGCAGCAGAGGGGTTTATGCACATGAGCTGCTTGTGTAGCCACACCCAGTGATGATGGTGATCCCGAGAGTAAGGTGTGAAGTGATCTCAGCACTCTGTCTGGCTTAAGGTACGCCACCACCTTGTAGCTGAGGTAGGAAAAAAGGGCCAAACCTTCCATCGTACAGTTTCATGTAATGTTCCTGAAGTTGTTTAATATTCTGCATATTGCCTGTGATCATTTTATAATGAAAGTATTTTGCATTTTCAAAATTGTGTTGGATATAAAAAAATCTCATATTACTTAGTTCAGTAACTAGCCATATTTTTGTGCATATGTCAGAAGTAAACAGAAACTATTTTAACAAATGTTAGCATTGCAAAGGGAACAGAAATGGAAGTAGAGTTTTTGAGTGTATGACTTGTCTGTCTCCTCTGTAGATGGTAATAGTGTTTGTTCATGCCCAGGTAGATGTTTTAGAGATTGCATGTCCAGGCTTCAGTTTTCAAAAGCTTTGTGGGGTCTGGCTAATCACCAGTGGCTTTATGGTGTATAGTAATTGGTGTTTGCTTAGGGGATGGAGACTGTTCATTCTATGAATTATTAGGAGTCTCGGGTTTTAACAACAAACTCGTTTGTCTGAGTGACTAGGAATAATGAAAAGTATTTGAGTGACCTCACATTCTTGGTGACAGAGATAACTTTGGTCAGTTCAAAGTACTAAATATAATCAAAATTTTAAAGAATTGCTTAGGTAATAGATTTTATAACTAGCTTTCTTTTGTCTATACACTAAATTTAAAAGTTAAATGAAACAATAATGTATATACCAGAGGGATCTATTTTCAAGTAGTAATCATTAGAGACTAAGTTTAGGATCCTGGATTGTTTAGGGTATTGATTTGTTTAGGGAGATTGTTTTATTGCTTCATATTCTTTGAATTATTTACATAATCATTTGGAGATTTATATTGGTTTTTAGAAATGCAGCATTATATATTGTACAGTAAATAGCATCTGTCCTTTAATACATGAATACATGTCAGTTAAGGCTCTCTTACATATTAAGAAAAGGTGTGAGGACAGCTTAATTGTTGAAGTGCTGGACTTTGGGAAATTCTGTTATCTTGGGAACAAAATATTTTCAATGCCACACTAGTTTTTCAGCTTAAGAATAAAGCTGGGAAAAGTTGCCGTCAGCTATTAGTTTTCCTGAATCCAAAGAGACGGGTGGGGCAGGATCAAAAATACTCATTTGATCAAAGTTATTGGCTCTGAAGGTCTTACCTGTGTAAGAAAGATGAAAGGTGTTGTTTTTATTGCATGCTAGTAACAGTGTAATTTTGAACTAATTGGTGGTGAACTGCCAATCACCTAGGGGGAATGCAAATAGATACTCTTACAATTTCCTTTGAGGTAGTGAAATCTTATGTTGAGGCTGGAAGGAAAACAGAATAATACCGTTAAATTGACCTTAAATGAGCTGCTTTGTGGTTTTCTTGGAGAATCCCTTTTTATTTTTCATGACTAGCCCAAACAGGTTTTGTCTACCAATTTGACTTATTGACTAGACAATGCTGACATTGAACATTTTAGATTCATTTTGAAATAAGGTAATGATAATACAGTTCTTTAGGATATTTTGATGATTTTGTTGTTATAACTTAAATTTGTATAACACTCCAATATTTGTTTGAGGTGTGTCATGATTCCTTACAAGAGCCATCATTTCCTTTTATACTGGAATATTCTGCCCAAACAAGCTTACTTTTCTCATGTAGGTAATGAGATATACAGTAAAAGGTGGTGATGTCTTTGAAAATTGTGTTATTCCAGATGAAAATCTAGTCATTTAGTAAAAACCATAATTTCTTTTAAGGACAATAAGAATGTATTCTTGATTTTAGTGTGCAGGTCACTCAGTGTTTATTAACTACCTATTGTGTGCCTAGCATTGGGTCATCAAAAAAATAAAAACAGTGTTACAGAAACATCACTTTAGTTATTTTCCTTTGAAAACTTTGATTGGCCTGGACATCTGTACTGAGCTTTTTAGATATCACACCCACAAAGTAGACATTTATGTCTTTTAAGTTTACGTTAACAGCAGGAATACTTTATCTACTCTGATTCCCTTTCAAAATTCTGAATAGTCATCAGATTATTATTTCTAGCAGTGAACTGGTTACTGGAATTATGCTTTTCTTTACAAGCATAGGGGATGAAACATAGTTTGGGATTGTATTTGTAATTTATTAGGTGTAGAAGTTAAATGAGCATTAGCTACAGATGCATACCATATCATTTATAAAGAAATGGAATGAAAAGTAAAATATTCTTACCTCTAAGACTATTAAATTCAAAGATACTTGAGAATCTTATAATGCTATGCCGTCTTACTGTAAATCTCTTTGTTATACAGAAGTGTCCATTAATTCTGTAACTTAAGTGTCTTGCTTTGGCTGCCAGAAACTGAATTTGTAGTAGAAGTGTAGTAGTTTTGGGGCACAGTACGTGAATACCTCTATACTATCTTTATCCCCGTTCTGTAATCAACTATATATTGGGAAGCAAAAAAACTCAGGAGTTCTGGAAATAGTGTGTAACATTTCAGTGCTTTCAAGACCTCAGGTTCTCCAAAGGGGAGGAGGGGAGAGTATTGGATTTCTGTCTCTTTAGTGACGGCCAGTAGTGAGAATGGGAGTGCAGAGGGCACAGTCCTTCCCTTCCCTAGAGACCTAGGTAAGACTGGAGCTTTCTGATTGCACAGGAGGGCTTAGTGCGCCGAGCTGCCTTGTGCTGTTGGCTGAACCCTCTCTGCAGGCTCTCTCCCTTAAAGAAAGGAGTGCTGTTTGCACCCTGAGAGACGCCAGAGCACTGAGTCTTCTTCCTCCCGAGTCGGTATTTCTGGCCGGTTCATCCCTAGTCCCCAAGAACACCAGTTACTGGTCCTGCAGATGTCTGTCACTGTTTGAGGGCTGGTCTGCCTGGAGAGGGATGAGGGAGCAAGAGAGCAGCAGATCTGGACGTGGTGTTTGCTCAGGGCTGAGCTGAGGGCCAAGGTGAGCATCTAGAGACTGTGCTTCAGGTTGAAGTCAGCTGTTGGGAAAGACAAAGGAGGATTCGTACTCAGCCCCCCAGAGTAGTACAGGTTATCAAAGAGATGTCACTGGAGCAGAAAAAAGACTGCCTAGGATGTGGGGATAAGTTTTAAAATTTAGTAGGCAAGAGATGAGGTGGTCCTTGTGATAGACAGAATAGGGTCTCGCGGAAGCGTCCGAGTCCTCACCGCCAGAGCCTGCGCGTGTGTCCCCTGGCATGGGGATGGGGGCCGTGCACTGTGGTTCAGTGAGGGGCTTGGCATTATCCTGGGTGCTCTGGTGGGCAGGCACCGTGTCACCGATGAGGCAGGCGGTCACAGAAGGGGACGTGGCGCGGAAGCGGAGGGTGGAGTGACCCGAGGAAAGGCCCCCGAGCCCAGGAGGGCTGGCTGTCTCCAGAAGCCGGTTCTCCCTGGAGTCTGTGGAGGGTGCAGTCCTGCCCCACCTTTGGGTTAGACTCCTGACCTCCGAAACAGAAGGCAAGATGTCCGCGCTGCTTTAAGTCACTGAGTTTATGGTAGTTTGTTACAGCAGCAGTGGAAAAATGATAACAGTCCTTCTGAAAACTGAATCAGTCATCTGGTAGAATCAAGTAAGAGAAACGAAAGTACAAAGAGAAGGAAATCAGAAATGAAATAATAGACTTGGACTACAGAGTTAATATACCTAGTCTAAGTAATATCTAGAGGGAGAAAAAAGAACAACTAGGAAAAAAGTAAATAAATAATGGAAGAAACAGTCAGTGAGCTGAGGAAAGAGTTGCGTGTACATTAAAAAGGTAACAGAGTCCTAGGTAAGATTATTAGCAAGAAATTGAAAAGATCCAGTTATTCTATTAGATTCGTGAATTCTAAGAAAAATGATAATGATAAAAAAACAGGTTTACTGGCTTTCACATAGAAGAGTCACTTACAAAGGAGAGAGAGAAGAATTAAACTTCCCATTTATCACCTGTTAAGGATTATTGAGTACTCTGGAGTCTCAAGGGTGTGGGGAAGATAGAATTAAAAATTCATGCATTTCTAAAAATGTCATGTGCCTATTAAGACAGAAAAAGGCATTCATTCGTGTATTCCTTTTAGAGTAGCGTGTTGCGTGACTGGCACTGCCGCAGTCATTACGGATAGGGTGGCTCCACACCAACGGGAGAGTGTAGTAAAATCTCAGACTGCGCATGTTTAAAGCCACCTCAGCACAGACCGTGGTTTAGGAGAGGTGGATGGAAAGTGGTGAGAGGATGGCTTCTGAAAAGCATTGTGAAATTTCGCCTTGGTGGGGAATCAGTTGCCTGGTAAGTTTTCCCTGTGGGGTTTCATGTTGAAACAGATACAAGTCTTAAGTCAGTGTGCCTAGGATGAGAAAGTAACCACTGAAGTGTCAACTTAACATGAGGGAAAAGAATAAACAGAAATTCCACTTGCTGGGAAGAGAAGAAATGATAAGCAAACTAAAGTAAACAGGAGTCACGAAATCACGGGAAAGGAGGGAGGGCATCTGTCTCGGCCACAAGCAGCGGGGCTCAGGGCCTGGGTATCACTGACGGGCCGCTGGAACACCCGCCTCGCAGCCCGCTCTGTGTGAAAACTTCTGGTTACATGAAACTGTCTCCTTATTTTTGAGGTGAGTTTTCACACAAGCACAGACCTAAAAGGAGGAGAACTTGAGTGGAGAAGGCCACACAGATGTTTTGAAATTTATTCGACCTGCCTGAGAGAATTTTAGAAGCGACTAATTCAGCAGACCCACGGAAGCTGAATCCTGCACCATCTGTCCTTGATTCATACCCGAGCCCCTGAAAGTCCCCGAAGCGGCAGCAGTGGACCCCTGCCAAAGTGGGGCTGAACGGGATGGATTAAGGCAAGGGGGCTGGCTGAGCAGCCTGCTCGTCAAAGAGTTTGATTCCCATCTCTCCCCCCATCCAGGGTTACTTTCCAGAGAAAGGAAAGCTGTGGTCTGGGCATGGATTGAGGGAGTGGTGGATGGATGAGTGCTTACAGACTGAATGCCTGGGCCCCCGGCTCTCTTCGCTGGGACAGCCGCACTCTCAAACCCCAAGAAGGAGCTCAGAGGGGTCTTCTCTGGGGACTCCGTCTGCCCATGAGGGCCTCCCAGGCCCCCAGCAGTTGGGTGCCTGTGAGGAACCCGCTGGGGCACCCAACAGGAAGTCTTACTGCAGTTGTAGAGTTTCAAATCAAATTGTCATTTTAGTGCTTCCTTTAAGTGTAAACCACAAAGTCAGACTCACCAGACTTAAGAAGAAGACTTCTCCCAGGAAAGTAGGAGCCAAAACACACAGTAAAGGGTGCTGGGGGAGACAGAGCATGCACAGGATAAGAATGCATGCAAGTAAATCTGTCGTTAGTATTCTGTGAGAGACTGGGACTGCATCCATGAGAAAGGCCAGGATTCCGTAAAGATGGAATGACTGGGGAAAGAAAGGGCACCATGAAATTTAGAAATGCTAATATGTCTAAAGGATTGGAAGATAAAGAAGGTAGGTCAAAATGGGCAAAAATCAGGTGGAGTTACAATATTAGAGAACCAGTTCAGGATATCTTAACATCCACCTAATAGGAATTCCAAGTGGGGAGAGCAGAGAAAATGAGATGGAGGAAATGACAAAATCAAGCAGATGTCCCAGTCCTAAAGGACAGGAACTCAGGGATTGAAAGTGCTCATCCAGGGCCCAGCCTGGAGCACAAGAGTGACTCCCGACACCTGGACAAGGGCCCACCTGTTCTCTAGGGGAAATGAGAAGCAGTTTGCACTCAGGCCTAGCAGGAAGAGGAGCTTAACACCACTCAGAGCCATCACTGGGAGCTGGCAGATGGTGGAGCAATGGCATCACATTTCTGACAGATAAGTAGTTTTATCCTGACTAATAAATAATAATAAATCTGTAAACACTAAAGGGAAAGGTTCCCTTGTGATTTCTTGATTTTCCTGCATTAACTATTACTTGACGATGACAGAAGATGAGAATTTAAGTCTCTGTAAGTCACATGCCTTGTCATTCCTCATATTTTTTAAATAAAGAAGTAATTTATGTTTAACCAAATTTTAATATTGACTTCAGTTCAGTCACTCAGTTGTGTCCGACTCTTTTTTTTTTTTTTTAGTGCTTTTATGATTTATTTTCTTCGCTTACATTTTCAAAATAAACTTGTCTGAGGCATAATTTATACATACTTCACTTTATGGAGAGGCCAAGGTGGATGGAATGAAGGGTCAGTGGGATGGGTTGGGGCAGGGTAGAACTGGAAGCAATCAGGTGCATCCAGGCTGACTGTAGGGGACACTGACCAGCAGGGAAAGGAGATGTGCTTCAGTTAGTAGGCAAGAGGGAGCCATGGATAGCTTTTGAGCAGAAGAGAGACAGTATTAAATTTGTGCACCAGGAAGACTAATGTAGACAGAGGATGTGCGAAATGTGTCCGACTCTTTGCGACCCCATGAACCACAGCACGCCAGACCTCCCTGTCTGTCACCAACTCCTGGAGTTCACCCAAACCCATGTCCATTGTGTCAGTGATGCCATCCAACCATCTCATCCTCTGTCGTCCCCTTCTCTGGCCCTCAATCTTTCCCAGCATCAGGTCTTTTCAAATGAGTCAGCTCTCCGCATCAGGTGGCCAAAGTATTGTAGTTTCCGCTTCCACATCAATCCCTCCAATCAACACCCAGGACTGATCGTCTTTAGGATGGACTGGTTGGATCTCCTTGCAGTCCAACGGACTCTCAAGAGTCTTCTCCAGTACCACAGTTCAAAAGCATCAATTCTTCGGCACTCAGCTTTCTTTATAGTCCAACTCTCACATCCATACATGACCACTGGAAAAACCATAGCCTTGACTAGACAGACCTTTGTTGGCAAAGTAATGTCTCTGCTTTTTAATATGCTGTCTAGGTTGGTTCTTGACTCCAAGGACTTCCCTGGTGGCTCAGACGGTAAAGCGTCTGCCTACAATGCAGGAGACCCGGGTTCAATCCCTGGGTTGGGAAGATGCCCTGGAGAAGGAAATGGCACCCCACTCCAGTGCTCTTGCCTGGAGAACCCCATGGACCGAGGAGCCTGTTAGACTACATTCCATGGGGTCGCAAAGAGTCGGACACGACTGAGCGACTTCACTTCCCTTCACTTCACTAGGTTGGTCATAACTTTCCTTCCAAGGAATAAGCGTCTTTTAATTTCATGACTGCAGTCACCATCTGCAGTGATTTTGGAGCCCCAAAAAATAAACTTGGATAGTTTCAAAAAAATTACCTCCCATTCATATTTTCTTTGCTTGCTACTGGAGGAAATAAAGACATTTTTGAGGAAAGTTTAGCTTTTAATTAGTGGTAAGTGCATAAAAAGCTAAGCAAATGGAAAAAAGATTGGGAGTAAAAAAGAAAAATGGAAGAAAGGAAATCTAATGGTAGTATATTACATGGGTAAGCAGTGGATAAAATTTGTATTGTAATAATGTAGACATTGAATATTGGTCTAATCAAAATTATCAATATATCTGAAAGGCGGAGATGAATATAAAGAAAGGCATTAAAGACAGTGGGGGTCATGATGTAATGATAAAAGGTGGGGTTTGTGAGGGACATGCTGCAGTTTTATAGAAGCTCCCAAATCTTAGCAAATACAAACACATAATGAAAAAAAAATCTTAAAAATTGAGAAAAAGCTAATCTATCAAAGTACAGTTGTAGTGGGGGTTGTTAGTTTGCTCATTTCAGAATTTAGTAAATAAAATAGAAATGAGCTTCCTGAGTGTTTCTGATAAAGAATCTACCCATCAATGCAGGAGATGTGAGTGCAATACCTGGGTTGGGAAGATCCCCTGAAGAAGGAAATGGCAACCTACTCCAGTATTCTTACAGGGATAATCCCATGGACAGAGAAGCCTGGAGGACTGCAGTCCGTAAGGTTGCAAAGAGTTGGACATGCCTAAGCGACTGAGCACACACGCATGGAACTATACAAAGCATTGGAGAAACAGCAGAAAATATGAATAGGGCATGCATTTAAAGTAACAACAGGAAAACATCATTTGCCCTTCATACTGGCAAAACTTCAAGAGTTACAACATCCACTGCTGGGAAGACTGGAAAACATAGATCTTCTTGACTTATGATGGGTTACCTCCTGATAAACCCGTTGCAAGTTGAAAATACAACCTACCAAGCACAGTTTTCCCTGGCCTACCTAAAACGGGTGCTCAGAGCACTGAGGTTATGGAACTTGCATTAGCCTAGAGTTGGGCCAAGTCATCTGATACCAGACATATGTTATAATGAGATGTTGCTAGAAATATAAGTCATTACAATAATTTATTATAATCACACTATTTCAGGGGGAAGTAACCTTTAAATATCTTTTAAAAATGTTAATGCTCATATTGTTTGACTTTGCAGTCTAAATTTTGAGACTCTGTCCTACAGAAATAATAAAACCAGAATGTGCTGTATGTGTCTAGAAGAATGTTCATAGTGGCAAAAAAATTGAGGAATACCTGAATATTCATAAACAGAATAATTCTGGATAGAATTGACATATGTCCATACTCAAATATTTATTCAGCTGTTAAGTTGGGGCTGTTTGTCAGCATGGACATATCATTAACTAGGAAAGCAGGTGGTGAAATAATGTCTGATTTTCCCTATTCTTATAAAATATATAGTGAAGACTGTGAATATGATGAAATATGTATCTGTGCGTATGTACATGCAGATGAAGAAAGCATCACCCAAGCTGCTGGCAAATTGTCCCATTTGGGAGGTGGGATGATGAGGCAATTTTGATCTTCTTTCACTTTTTATTATAAGCACGTGGTACTTTTGTAATTAATTAAAAAATTAATAATAAATCAAATAAGAATTTTACCAGAGAAAGACTTTTTCTAGGAATCATGTAGTGTTTAATCAGCAAGAACTTGGAAGTTTTCGGGGTACAGAAGTGGATGTGTGTTTCTGTGAATCACAGCAGCCTCTGTGTTCATTATCAGTAATCAGGATTGGCAGTGTGTTTTTTGGCTCTGAGCTCTGCTGTTTCACTTCTAAAACGTGCTTGCTTTCACTAGGACTCTCTTCATCAGTGGAATATAACGTAACAGAGTTGGAACAAGAACTTGAAAATGTAAAGATTCTGAAGAAAAAATTAGGTATTGTACATTTTTTTTTCCTTTTTCCTCGACTTATGTATTGGACTTTGTTTCTTATTAAAGACTACTGTAGTCTGTAATACTTTTAAGAATTATGAACTCTCTATGTTACAAGCTTTCAGTCTGCCCAAAACCATTAATAAAGAATGTCTTTTAGTTTGGAGGGAGGATGAACATGGATTTATTCACTTTTTTTAGTTGCTGTTTTGTATGTGTACAAAATGAGTTTTCATAGATGATGATGCTCAAATATATCACTCCACTATCTTTTTCACTTGTATTATTTCTGATAAGTAATCTTCTGTTATTCTTACCTTTCAGTGCCTTTTTTTCTTTGTATTTATCCTTCCCTAGGTCTGTGGCACATCATGAGTACGTGGCGTAGTATCTCTCATCTACTTGGGCAGTTGTTGGTCGTTGTCTCATCAGATACTGCAGCTGTTCCTTTTCTTTCATATCCTCAGACTTCAGTTAGAATATGCTGGACCTTTTCCCTCTTAAATTTTTTGTTTTCTTTCATTTTTAATTGATGTACTTTGGTCTGATATTTTCTACTGATCTGTCTTCCGTTTCACTCTTTTCAGCCATGTTCCAACTGTTGTCAGAACTCTCTGTTGGACTCTGAAGTTCAGTTACAGTGTTTTCAGTTCTCGGATTTCCATTTGGTTATTTTTCTTGATTCAAATTGTGACATTTTCCTTTTTGTTGCTTATATTGAACATATCAGTTATTAATAGTTGCTTTAAAATTGTTTTCTTTCATGTCCAGTATCAGGATCTGCTGAAAGCCCGCTTCTGTTGTCGTCTTTTTCTCTGTCCTTCCTCCTGGTAGCATTCCTCGTACAAAACCATAGAGACTCTGCATGATGCTTTGTTCTTACTGAGAGGATTTACTCTCACTTCTGATTAGAGTCAGGGTAGGGACAGGTCAGTCTAGTCTCCTGTCTGGGCCTAAAGTCGTTTGAAACTGGGTTTTGCTCTTTGTGAGGGCTTGTCTGTTTCCGGTTTGGCCTTCCTCCTTAGGTACAGCTTTTCCTTGGTCCTGGCTAAAAGCCTGCTTGTTTTGTTGTCGACTCTGACCCTGTCTTCTTCATGCGGTGTAAGCCTGACAAGCTTTGCTCAGCTTCTCTGCCTCCTTCTGCCCCTTTTGGTTCCTCTTCTCAGCCTTAGAGCCACTGATGCCTTGAAGGGGAGAGTAGCTGAGTGGTTTTGCTCTTTCCTTTCCCTGTACCACAGCCTCTCAAATTCTGGCCACCTTGGTAGCTCCAAGCCCTACTTGTGTCTCACTGGCTCTGTTGAGTGTGCTGAAAGCTTTGCTTCAGCATTGTTTTCTTTTACCCCCAACTTCTATGTTATTTCCCAGCCTTGTGGGTCTGTTTGGAAAGTACTGTGCAAGGCAGCATGGTGCGTATTGAGGCTCCCGTCAGTTCATCTGACAGAGAATGGCCCTCAGTTTCCATCATCATGGTGGCTCTCTGATATCTTCACACACATTGCTTTTTAAAAAATTAAATGTGATCCATCTTTTCCAGTTGTGGCATAAGGATTGGGGTGATACAAGGTAGACTTTGTCACTAGAAGTAGAATTTTGCTTCCAGCCTTTAGAAAACCGGGAGTGTTTACTTTAGGGGTGAGACCAGAGGGGGTTCTCACCCATGTTACCTGGCACTCCAGACCTCTGCCAGTGTGCCAGACTCTCAGTATGTAAACGTGTAAATGTAAAAAAAAGAGAGGTAACTATTTTCGGGAGTAAGCTGTATATCCACAACATATTTCATTAACAGTTGAACGTGTTTGCACCATTCCCTGGTGGCTCAGATGGTAAAGAATCTGCCTGCCGTGCAGGAGACCTGGGTTCGATCCCTGAGTTGCAAAGATTCCTCTAGAGAAGGGAATGGTAACCCACTCCATTATTCTGGCCTGGAGAATTCCACGGACAGAGGAGCCTGGTGGGCTACAGTCCATGGAGTTGTAAAGAGTCGGACATGACTGAGCAACTTTCACTTGACTTGGCAGTGTTAAGATTTGAGCATCATAGGATTGAGCTGTTTAATGTAGCAAACTGATTTTAAAATTAGTTTGTGGAGGAAAATTAAAAACAATTTATGGCTGTAGGAAAATATTTATGTAAAAATAATACATACTGGTTGTAGTAGTATGGAATGAAAATGTGAATCTGGAGAGAATTTTTAGAAATTGCTGAAACTTGCATTATATTTTGTTTTTCCTTCTAATAGAGAGGCGCAAAAAGGCTTCAGCATGGGAAAGAAACTTGGTGTATCCTGCTGTTATGGTTCTTCTCCTCATTGAGACAGTAAGGATTTATTTGCTGTTAAATAAAGCAAATTATTTTCTGTTTACTTTAGCATTTATGTATGACAATTCCCTCAGCTAAATGCTTTCAGGTAAACTGGTTTTCTGTCAACAGGCTTAAAATCCATGTATGCTTTTTTTTTTTTTTTTTTTTTGGTAAAAACTCAATAGAGCAAGAATTAAAATTAAGGGGAATTTTTTAAAAGTTCTCAAGATTATCTGTTTCCTCATAAAAGTGGGAAATTCATTCTTTTGTTTCAATTGAAAATTAAGAAGAGACATGGTGTTGCTGATACCCTGCTCAAACTCTGTGATAGGGTATGAAAATTATTACATTAGTTCTGATAACATTTTAACCATTTGTTAAGTATGTGCAGTTGGGTTTTTAGTTGGTGAAATCGGTTAATAAGTGGACCTTTGTTACTAGCTTTTATCTTAAGCTTTGAGATTACAATACTTTGCAGAATTTTTGAGAATTTATTCTGAAATTTTTATAGTCTCATTATTTCAGGTTTATATGTAGAATTTTGGTCTTTACTGCTTTTCCTCTATTCTGAAGCATACATTTGGTTGGTTACTGAGATTTTAATATATGTATATTGGCAAAATATCTTTGAAATTCAGAACTGATGGCTTACTTTTTTTGTTGTAGTCCATTTCTGTCCTCTTGGTGGCTTGTAATATTCTTTGCCTGTTGGTTGATGAAACAGCAATGCCAAAGGGAACAAGGGTAAAGTAAAACACTTAATGTCTTTCTTTTGCAAAAGTATTCTATGTCTACCCTGAGTGTTTCAAATAAGTAGATGAAAGCATTCGCCTTTATGTATATATATACTTCAAGCTGTATGAACTTCTTTATGCAAAGCTTTCATAAACAGTGTTTATAAACTATGTTTTTTGTTTCTGATTTCTTATTTTAGATTGTCTGGGCCTTGTATCAAGTATCAGAGTTTCCTTTTATACTTTGTATTAGAGTTTATCTTTGTTTTATTGAAATTCATATTTGTGATCCTTTAAGAAAATGTATATTCTGTGAAATAGTGAAATATAAAGAGTTTTTATTGAAATGATTGGATGGCATCACCGACTCTATGGACAAGAGTTTGAGTAAGCTCCGGGAGTTGGTGATGGACAGGGAAGCTGTAGTCCATGGGGTGGCAAAGAGTCGGACACGACTGAGCTACTGAACTGAACTGTAAGAGTTTATTAGATGGATTCATTGAGTTTGCAAAAGATCCAGATATGGTTGTAAGGACTCATGCTTCAGAAGAGTTAGACATTGTGTGAACTTGAACCAAAATGTTCAATTGCTGGAGGGAGTCAGATGTACATCTTTTCACAAAGTAACTTAATTTTTTCTCTTTTTAAAAAATTAATGATTTTATTAAATTCCAGCAGTTAGTCTATTTATATATATTTTCCATATGGAAGGTAGTTTCCACTAAATACTCATGTAAGCCTTTCTTTTTCTAGGTGTCCTTATAAACCTTTAGATACTTAAAGTAGCCTTTAAGTTTTGACATTTTATTACCCTTTTTGAAGTTAGCACCTTTGCCATTTCCCCATAGAAATGACTCCAAAACTTTTCCAGAATTTTCATTCTTTGGGGGGAAAAAAAATTTCCTTGACCCTTTCTAGGATCTTCTGTCTGGTCTAAGAATTGAATTGAAATGAGATAGATTAACAGAAGAAAACTATTAAATTATGTGTATGAGGGAGCACTGTAAGAATAATGAGACCCCAGGACAAGTTGGGCAACTGAGGCTTATATTCCATCTTAGAGAAGAAGAGGGTAGGAGCGTGGGACTTTGAGGGGAATGAAGGCAGTTCTCCTCGAGATGGAAAAGCAGCTGTTTGGTAAACAATTGGGACACAGAACAGACTTTGGTCTCCAGGTCCTGCCAGGTTCCTGGGCCACGCTCAGCCCTGGCCCTGGAGGGTCTGGTGATGGTGCTTCTCGTGGGCCAGGGCCTCTGTCCATGTTCTTTCAGGCAGTTAAGGGGTGAAGTGGAGGCGGGCTAAAATTGAAGGCTGACTGTCTTCTGTTTGTTAAAAACAGTCAGCCTGAAATGACCCTCATGCCAGAGAGATGCCTTTTGGGGTAGCAGACTTTGCTTCCCTACACGCCACTTCGCTCTGCACCATGTGATCCACTTTTTGTCTCATAGAAGAAAGCCAGTATTTATCTTAATTCCTTTCCTTCAGTCCAAGATAAAGAACCCTGTTCTTTGAGAAGCGAATTCTTTGGGCAGTGTTTTCAGTTTAACCCCCTGCCCCCAGCCCCTTCAGCGCCTGATCACCTCTCACTGCTGGAGCCTCGCAGCTTGCTCCAGGTTCCTCATCCCGCTAACCAACAGCAACAGGGAGCAGCCCTCTTCCACCGGCAGCCTCGTCCTCATCGCTGTTTAGACACAGGTCCGCTGATGGAGCAGGGAGTCCCCTACCGTGGTGACCTCTGTCCGCTTTTTAACCCAGTTTCATGTAGCGCACGCTGGGTAAGGCCCAAGCTCCATGATACACTTTTGTGCCATCCCCTTCGTGCATGGTAGACAGGGACATACACGTGGCAGGCTCTGTTTATGATTGTGTAATAAAGTCAGAGCTTCTTAATCCTGCCTCTAGGCCTTCTCTTGAGACAGAGAGTGTTTCCAAGGTGTTTTCCACCTGAGTTAATAAGATTTCTATTAGTGTTATTTATTTTTCTTCAAAAGATTGACAAAAGTTGACAAGTTCTTTGTCCCTTACCTATTTATATATGGAATTTCAGTGAGTATTCTAACTTCTGTATGCCTAAATTAGACTGTATAAATAATATGTATTATTTATTGTTTTTTGTTTTTTTCATTAGGCTGACTATATTCCTAATTATCCTGGTATATCTGTTACATGTCATTGAAGCTGATACCAGAATAGTAGTTCGTATTCAGAGTTGCTTTAATTAGTAAGCTTCGAAAAAATTGTTCCTACTTCAGTAAGAAATGATTTTTTGGCCTGATTAATAAATACTACTTTTCTTGCTTGTTCTGTTAAATTCTAGATAAAGGTAGGTTTTGAGAATAGATAAAATGTTTAGGAAAAAATGTGCAGCATTGCATTTGAGAAATCTGTGTTAATTAAATCCCTGAATTCCTTAGGGAAATGAAACTTCAAGAGCAGTAACAGGATACGTACATTCACCATCTTCCTTTGCTTAGCTTACTTCTGACATACTTTAATTGTATACTTTTTATATGTTGCCTCAGGGTTCAGACAATTACATGTTCTATTCTTACTGTACTATTATATTTAAAGATTATTTTCCCAAGAGCATTTAGGATTTAACAATAAACCCAGATAAAGAATCTACCTGCCAATGCAGGAGACTCAGGAGATGCGGGTTGAATCCCTAGTTCAGCAGGATCCCCTGGAGGAGGAAATGGCAGTCCACTCCAGTATTCTCATCTAGGAAATTCCATGGGGTCACAAAGAGTTGGACCCAACTAAATGTGCGTGCACACACACATGCACGCGCACACACACACATAATCATGTCATTTTCATAAGTGACTTAAATTATATTTGAGATGAAACAGAGATGTTTGAGCTTGTTAAAAAGTGTTAGCATGTGGTTGGTTTAGTTGGTGAATTCAGTCTCATGCCATGTTTTATTTTCCTTTGAAAGTCTAGATGTTATTCCAGGGTGTTAAACATTTCTGATTTCAACTGTCCTATATTTATGAAACAGCAATTTTAGGGAAACCAAATGTAATGGTGTCACTGAATTCTGAAAAAAGTTTTTTTCCCCCCAGGGGCCTGGAATAGGAAATGCTTCTCTTTCTGCTTTTGGTTTTGTGGGCGCTGCACTTGAAATCATTTTGATTTTGTATCCTTTCTTTAACTGAAGTTCTGTCTGCTAACAAGTCTTCTGTCTAGTTTTCTGGGGTAGTGGTAATTTACTAAGACACTTTCCTGGAAGAAAAAACAAGTGAGTCTTCCTCAAGCACTCCAAGTGTCATTTTGTTTTGTTTTCCTTTGGGCCTATTGAGAATTCAAGGAAACATTCTTTGGAGAGTTTTTTCCTTGATTCTCACAGCTATCTTATGGTGTCCTCTGTCGTCGGTTTCTACAGCCTCCGATTTTTTGGAAATTTTATTCCCAAGAAGGATGACACAACTATGACAAAGGTAAGGTACTTTTAAGTCTTAGGTGACTGTGCCCCTCTTTTGCCTTCCAAGACAAACGGACTGTTTTATTTAGTGATCGCCCCGAATGGTTCATTTGCGGTTCTAGGTATTTGTTTGTAAGTTGCGTAAACACACACTGGAAGATTTTCAAAATGCTGAATGAGTGGGAAAAGGATGTGCTCTGTTTAATTTGGATGGTGTCCATTCACTTGTAAATGCGGAGAACCGCAGAGCTTGTTAACCAGCTATAGAAGGCTCCTGAAAGGACCCTTTTTTCCTGCAAAGAAAACGTATTGCTAATGAGTAACTTTGATTGTGCTGACTGTACTTCAGGGAGCTTGTTTGAAATCTGAAGAACTTAGTTGCTACAAGTAGTAGAGACAAAGTATTTCAAATTTGAATAATTAAAGCAAGACGGAAGAGTTCTATTCAGAAACATTTTGTAGTCTGAGGCTAATTTGACTTTCTACAATATGTCATTGGCTTCTGAGTAACAAAGGCTGTTATCTTATATAGAGACTGCATTTGTAAAATATTCCCACAAGCTGACAATGAAGAATCACAGGAGCGGCTGGCTTCTTTTCTTTTATCAGATTTTCCTTATTTTTAGCATATTCTAAAGGGGAGATATTACTTTTACGTATCTTTATCTGTCTATTTAAATGTTACAGCTTCTTGAGATATTTAGCATAAGTAAACATAAATACTAATCTGTGCTTTTGGCATCTTTTGTTTATATGAAAGGATAATCATAGGATATATTGAAATAGAATTACTAGAATTTAGGTGTTTTAGATTTCTAGTTTTTTGGCTTTAAAGCTTAGTTTACATTAGAAGTAGATATTATATATCTTGAGCAGTAGTCTTGGCTTTAAAAAACAGAATCATAAGTATTAAAGTATTAATTCTTTTTTACCTGTTAGGCGAATGTTTTTGAAATTAACAACCTCTGTCAGTAATATAAAATGCAGTTTTCTCTTTGTGTCAGGTACTGTAAATACCTTCTAGAACTTACCAATAGAACTTTAAATGTTTGTAGAAAAACTTTCTGGTTCTCTTTATTTCCTGTGTTGAATAGTATCATTAAGAAGTTAGCAAAGTACCATAGGTAACTAGGATATACAGTAACTTGCCAGTATGTGAGTGGATTTTACTTCTGTGTACACTGTGTAGCTGCCCAGCATTCTTCCTGATTTCTCATAACAGATCATTGGGAATTGTGTGTCAATCTTGGTTTTGAGCTCCGCGCTGCCTGTGATGTCAAGAACACTGGGTAAGTTTAAATGAGAACTTTCCACGTGAAGTCTGTACCTTTTAAAGTGTCTTTTCTAAACTTCCTAAACTTTTCCCAAAAGGTCTCTCTTTGACATATATTATTTCCTCCCACATTATTTTATACCTTTACTTCTATAATTTATTTGTATATAGGGCTGTACCAAAACAAACACTTTCATCAGATAAACACCATTGATTTTTTCAAATGCTTAGAAATATTCCTTTCCAAACAGCAGTCTTTATTTTTTTTCACTGACTGGTTAAGCTTTTGAGTCTTCTATTGAGGAAACTGTTAAGTTTTTTTTTTTTAATAAAACAATGTTTAATGTCTAGAAAATATTAAACTAATATTTTCCTACATGAAATGTTTTTTAAAACGTATAATTTAGTATGTGGTTTAAAAAATTGATAATCTGTAAAATGTACTTTAAGCTGCTTTTATGTCCAGGGCATAGACTTGAAAGCAGTGAGATCTTTGAGAGCATTGATATACCCACACTGACTTAAAAGGTGTACTTTAGCTCCTTAGTTTTTTACTTGCCTGGCATTCATATAGTTTTCTTAATTTTTCAATGTACAAGAATATTTTGGTCATCTTTCAAAAGTAAAACATTTCCACTTTGTCATTGAAACAGTTGAATAAATCTTCATTTGATGTTCTTACCTTTTGTAAAACACTGTAGTAGACTGTATTCTCAGTTTATTGGCTAAATATTATTTCAGACAAAAGTTTCCACTAGGCAGTTCTGTTCCATTTTCTAGTCTTAGATTTTGACTTGAGTGTTCACAAATTATTTTTAAAAATCCCATTATTCAACCTTAACAACTAGCTTATGACAAAAATTACAAGTAACTTTGAATTGCTTTTGTTTTAGCTCTTGTGTTGCCTCCATTATTTATTCAAGACTCATAGCTCTCAGGGATGCAGGCTGTGCCAGGAAAGTATAAGCTTCATAGTGATAGTGATCTTCATAATTCTTACAGAGAATTCCATATTTTAGTAGAAAGTGAAATCTAAGTGTAAATGTAAAAGGGACCGCCTTTCCACAGACTAACACAAAGCTCATTTACTTAAGAGGTCTTATTTTCTTTGTGTTTGCATTATAGGACTTGTTATTGTTTTGACTTCTGCTTATGGTGTGCTAATCTTGAAAATGCCAAAAAATACATTTTTATAACTTGATTTGTAGCTGTTGTCATTTGTGTTATGGCAGTCCAACAGTTTCTGTGATATAGCCAACCTACCATTTTATCATGTATGAAATTCACTGTGCACTGTTATTTAAGATTAATTGTTAATAGTAACATATACTGATTTTATGGAAGAAAATTACATGCTGAGTACCAGTTTAATACAAAGAAAACAAATTAATGGCAAAATGTGCTTTTTGAAGATCAACACATTAAATTCCTGAGTAGTTTGCCATAGAGATAAATAAAAAGAAGAAAAAGAAAGATGGGACAATTAAAATGCGGCTAACAAACGCCTGGCCCCAGCTGTCCAAACAGGATTAATGGAGTGTATTAGGGTACAGTGAGTCATGTGGTGCTTTGCAAAATATCAACACACACTGCATTACATGTTATGCCCAGTGGCACTGAATAGATGAAAAGAAATAAATACGTTAAACAGATTCATAGAGGCTTTTCACAGTATTAAAAAAGCACATTTCTAGACTAAAAGAAAAAGCTTTATTTTAGTATTATGGGAAATGCAAACTAGAGAGTTACTTTGTCATTCCTCTATTAACCCTTTAGAATTGAGTCTTTGATTTTAAGAAGATAAAATATAGAGAATTGTCATGAATATTATCCTAGTGTATAACGGGATTTTGATTTACTAGCTGAAAAGCTTATAAGACTAGAATAGAGGATGTATTTAACAACCGAATTCCAAGCTGTGAAAGTTTTCGCTCTTTCTCATTGCCTCTCACAAGGGAGTCCTGACCTTAGGGTGCTCTCATCTGCTTCTGTGAATTCAACCAGCATTCTCAGTTAAGTAAGAAACCAAGGAACAAGGGCAATTATCACTTACCTGTATGTGTGCAGTTTTTTTCTTATTTTAATCAGTTTTAGTAATGATAACTTTATTTGTAAATTAGAAATACTTTGAATCCTATATTAATCATTTGATGATATTTTTGCTTCAAAAATGAAAATATTTTTTAAAAAGTATAATTTGCCAATTGCTATTGCTGCATCATAAGTGTAAAATAATAGCTTTAGAAGTTGAATGCCTGGTGTGATATGACAGACTTATTACAGAATTCTTCTGAAATAGCTTCTTATGTTTAAATAGAGAAGATTTTGTACTAATTTTAAAAATTGCCACTGAGTAGATTTTAGAAGCATATCACTTAACCACAAAGCATTGGGTTGTGAGGAGCATGTTGGTCATGTGTTCTTAGCCAAATGAAATTAATAGAGAGAGTAGTATTTTGTCCATGGGAAACATGAAGAATCTGTGCTTGAGATTTTTTTATTTGAACTCTTTAAAACCTTTTAAAAGTGATGCCATGCCAGGGAATATGATTTCTAAAGTGTTGTTTTGCTGCCTATATATAGTGCACAGTTTTTGAAGAATCCAATGTTTTGAGGCTGTGATGTCCATATATTTTTAGTAATCAGTTTACTTTTTGATATAATAAACTCTCAAGATGATTAGAGGAGATGGTTGACTAACAAGGGAAAATAGAAGAGGGTCAATCTAATAAATTACCTATAGATGGCCAGACTTTTCTATAATAAAATATTTTAAAGGCAGCAGTGAATTTGAGAATAAATTTTGTGAGATTGCGGACATGTTCTTTGTTATTCTTAATGAAGAAACAACTGAGGGATTGACAGTTTTTACCTTATTCTTTATTTGAAATCTCTTAACAGGAGAAGTTTCCTCAGATATAACCAATAGACTTTGAAATACTGTTACTAATTTCTATTATGAAATTATTTTTATAGTTATGGTTTCATCTCAAAATTCCTTCTGTAAATTATAAGTTATTCAAGGCCCAAGCACAGATATGTATATATATATATATTTTAAATTTATATGGATGCTTACTCTTATTAAAACTAAAAAACCCGACTTATTCTTCCAAGTCAGCTGGAATCTGATTTTGGTATTTCCATGTATTTCTCATCTGGGTCCCCTCTAGCCCAACATCTCTCAGGAGGTGAAGTGGATTATTCTCTTTTGTTCCTTGATGGATGGAGCATGTTTAGACACTGGTCCTTCACGGGAGAGGTCTTTATTCTGGTTTTATGAATATTCTCTAATCTTTACCCCAAGCTTTCCCTCTCCAGTATGAATCAGAAAGAAACGCTCCTTAGACATGACAAATGAGAACTCAAAAGTATAAATCATAGTATATATTCCTAATTATGACTTTCATGTAAAAATAACTCTAAGCTCTGTATTGAAAATTTCTTAGCAAAAAATTGTATATGACTTAATTACATTCTGTTATATTGAAGAGAGTAATAAATGAGTGGTATGACTAACTTTTGATTGATTACTAATGGTCTTATAACTGAACAATAAATTTGTATATCTAATTAGGATTTTTTAATAGTAAAGAGAAAGCATTCCGTGCCAAATGTCTGAAAGAATTCAGAGAGTCACTACTGCTCACTCCCTTACCATTCTTGTTCCCATTGTCCACTTGTTGCGTCCTTCTGATGCTGTTCTTATTTCAGAGTTCCTCCTGCCTGAGAGAAGGTTGTATTGACCATACATTATAAAGAATCTAGCCAGCTGTTGACATACATTCAAATCCCTTGAATTTTAATTTGATATAAAATATTTTTCATATGAAGATAATTTCAGTTAGGATTGTTCAGTTGGAAGATGTAAGATGTAATTTTTTAAATGTAAACCACAGTAAGGTTATAATTTGCACTAAGAACCAAGACCCTCCCAACCTGGCTGAGAATACTTAAGAGCACACCTGTACATGGCCAACTCTGAGACCGAGGAACAGATTATCTCCTTTTTTTATAGGAAGTTCTATTTAAAAATTTTTAATAAGTATGTACATGAGTAAATTCCACTTATAAAGGATATTAAAAATTAGAGCTCAGGCTTGAATTCCTTGTGACCACCACTTTTAATCCCAGTCCCCTCTTTAGAGTTTCCAAGAACCAGTTTAACATATATAGTTATTTAAAATCTTTTTCTGGGTACACACACACAGAGACACAGCACTCTGTAGAAAATTTAAAACTCTCACCTGGGTATTGCTTTGTGTGACTCCTAACCTCAGTGTTCACCCAATAGAGTTAGAAGAGGAAAAGGTTTCAAGCTCATTTCTTCTACCAGAATTCAGACAGCTGAAGATGAATTTCAAACCAGAATACTTACCTCTTCCTGCTGAGATCACCTGTGACCTCTGAGTTGCCCAGTTGTGTGGGTTTTGCTATTGTCTTAATTGTTCTGTGGCACTTGCTGTTTGTAACCCCTCTTCTCAGATCTCCTCTTTCTCCACCTTGGGGCACCACTCTCCTTTTCTCCTCCTCCTTCTTTGGCCGTTCTTTAACTGTCTCTCTTATTGCTCCTCAGCTTCACCCACACACTTGTCCTCAGATCCACTCCTCTAACCCACCGCCCATCCCTGAGCTAGGGGCAGGTGACCCCAGCTCTGCCCTCCACGGTGTCCCCCAGCTCCTCATGTGGGTCATCCCTGCAGCAAGACCCGTAGGTGCGTGTGTGTGTGTCTGACCTCCCTCCTGCCGGCTCTCTCTCCTGTCCGCACTCCCTCCTGCCCTTTCTCCCCTCCCTCGTCCTCCCCTGTCGGTCCTCAGGCACTCTCTGTACAGTACACAAGCCAGGGAGTTGGGAGTTACGTTAGACACTCTGCCATCTTGTACCAACACCTGCGGCACTACCTGTTTTCAGCTTGTTAATCTCTGACATTGGGGCTTCCCTGGTGGTCCAGTGGTTAAGACTCTGCCCTTCCATTCAGGGGGCATGGGTTTGATCCCTGGTCAGGGAACTAAGAGCCCACATGTCACACAGCACGACCAGAAAAAAAAATTTTTCTCACATTCACTCTGCCTTTCCATTGCCTTTATTAAAAGAAAAGTAAAAAGAATCAGATTTGTTTATCAAGTAATCAAAGCAAGAGTTGAGTGTATGATTTTATTTTAGTATTTCATTGTGAAGGATTGTGCATGAGCTGGATTCTAAACACGTGTTCTTTTCTTTGAGGAGGGTAGAGTAAGAAGTGAAACAAAAGCAAAGCATCAGTGTCCGACTCTTTGTGACCCCCATGGACTGTAGCTGATTGGACTCCTCTGTCCGTGGGGTTCTCCAGGCAAGAATACTGCAATGGGTTGCTATTTCCTTCTCCAGCCCAGGGATTAAACCCACATCTCCTGCATTGCAAGCAGATTCCTTACATCTGAGCCACCTGGGAAGCCCTAGCAGCACCAGGGAAGTGTGTAATTTTTCAGATGAGGACGTGACATTGAGAGCTACTCTGGAGGCCCCATCTCGGGAGGTTTTCTCTAGGAAGAGAGCGGACAGTTACCATCTACTGGAGATCTTAAACTTTCACTTGTTTTAATATTAGCACTTTAGGTTTGTTCTTGGACTGTGGTTATAGTTCCCTTTCATTTAACTTTAGTTTGTATTAGAATTTGCATCCATTAGTTCATTTGGACTACTAAGTTAAATTGCCTTCACATTAGGACAAGATGTATTTGTAGCATATAAACAGTCATGACTAAAATTGATTTGATATTTGAAAACACACTTTCCCATCTCCAAGCCCACACTGGCTCACATTGTTCCCACTACCCTCTCTCCAGCTTTGCTCTATCTCTCCAAGCTTTCTCATTCTGTAACGACAGGCCAGATCCTCTGTCACATGTGAAAGGTGTATTGGATTCTTGTTTCAGCCTTGTGTTACACTTGTTTTACCAAAATTAAAAAGAGAAAAAGGAATGAAGCATTGGACACATGCTCCATTGTGTTTGAGCCTTGAAAACATTGTGCAGAGTGAAATAAGCCAGGCACAAAAGGCCACGTAAGTCTGTGACTCTACTTACATGGAGTATCCAGAATAGGAAAACCCATAGAGACGGAAAGTGGGTTAGTGGTGGCCAGAGGTGACGGGGGCAGTGGGGAGGGCTGGGGTAGTGATAGAAATGTTTCGCAGTTAGATCGAGATGGTGGCTAATACTGTTCTCTTTACCACTGGCTTGACTTGTAATCTAATCCCAAGGGTAAATTTTTTTCTTAAATTTTTATTTGTTGATTTTTTTTAGCATAGTTGACATACAATATTAGTTTCAGATGTGCAGCACAGTGATTTGATGCTTATGTATATTATGCATTGATCCTCACGATAAGCTTAGTGTGAGCATCTATCATACAAAGTTATTACAGTGTTGCTCACCGTATTCTCTATGCTGTATATTAAGTCCCTGTGGCTTATTTATTTAATAACTGGAGGTTTGTACCTCTTAATCCCCTTTACCTCTTTCACCCACCCTCCCACTTGCCTCCCCTCAACCTGTTTGTCCTCTGTATCTATGAGTCTGTTTTCATTTTTTTTAATTTTTCACATATAACTAAGATCATATGGTGTTTGTGTTTCTTTGTCTGGCTTGTTTCATGATACCTCTCGATCCATCCATGTGTTGCAAATGGCAAGGTTTTAGGGTTTTTTATGGCTGACTAATATTGCATTGTAGGCATAGAACTATACATATATATATATATATATATATATATATAAAATATGTAGTACATGTCGTTCATCCATTCATCTTGTCAGTGGACACTTAGGTTACTTCTATGCTTTGGCTGTTGCAAATAATGCTGCAGTGAGCATCAAAGTGCATATATATTTTGAATTAGTATTTTGCTACGCTAGCCTTCCTTTCGTTTCTGTTTGCAGGAAATATTGTTTTCCATCTCTTTTCTTTCAGTCTGTGTGTGTCTTTAGATCTGAAGTAAGGCTCTTGTAAGTAGCATATATATGGGTCTTGTATTTTTTCTTCTTTTAGCCACCATGTGTCTTTTGATTAGAGCATTTAGTTCATTTGTATGTTTTAAAGTAATTATTTATGGGTACTTATTACCCGTTAATTATTTTTCAGGTTTTTGGGTAGTTCTTTGTTTCTTTTCTTCTCCTCCCTTGTGATTTGATGACTTTATTTAATGTTATGTTTGTATTTCCTTCTGTTTAGTTTTTGTGTATTTTTACTGTTCTTATGCTTGAGGGTGCTATGATATTCATGCATAACAACCTTCTCTGTATAGAGCAGTCCATTTTAAGTTGATGGTTGCATCAATTTGAGCAGTTTGTAAAAACACTACATCTCACCCTTCCCTTCCTCACACTTTATGTTTTGACATCACATTTTACATCTTTTTATTTTATGTATCACTTGACTATTTGTTTTAGAGACAGATGATTTTTACTACTTTCGTTTTTTAACCTTTATACTAGCTTTATTGGGGCTTCCCAGGTGGCTCCGTGGTAACGAATCTGCTTGCCAATGCAGGAAATGCAGGAAATGTGGGTTCGATCCCTGGGTTGGGAAGATCTCCTGGAGGAGGAAATGGTGACCCACTCTAGTATTCTTGCCTGGAAGATTCCATACATAGAGGAGTCTGGTGGGGTCATAGAGAGTCAGAGATGACTGAGTATACACCAACTGGCTTTACAGGTCACTGAGCTACTACCTTTTATGTTTGCCTTTACCAGTGAGATTTTTTTTCTTTCATAATTTTCTTGTTTCTAGTTGTGGCTTTTTCTTTTCCCTTTAATGAAGTCCCTTGTTAAGCCAGTTTAGTGGTGATGAACTAACTTTCTTAGCTTTTGCTTATCTGGGAAATTATTTCTCCTTCAATTCTAATAATCTTGCTGGTTAGAGTATTCTTGATTTTAAGTCTTTTCCCTTCAGTACTTTAAATATATTATACCAGTCTCTTCTGGCCTGTAAGGTCATACTGACAAACCTAACTGAACTGTGGGGGTTCTCTTGAATGTAATTCGTTGTCTTTCTGTTGCTGCTTTTAAGAGTCTTTCTTTAATGTTTGACATTTTAATAATGATGTGACTTGTTTGGGTCTCTTTGGTTTCCTCTTATTTGGGAGCACATCCTCCACCCCTCTTCCCCCACCAGAGTTTACTCATGCTCTAATGGATAGTTCAGCACCCCTCTTTATCCTGCAATGAAAATGTGTTTCCACTCCCAGTGCTTCAAAGACTTCTGCCATTAGATTAATCTCCAGTCTCTCTAAGGTGGCACAGAACTACGTTTATACCTAGCTCCACCTGTATGTCCCACTTCATCGCTTGCACCCCTGGTTCAGGTTGTAACAGGGGTGCTCTTCAGATGTGTTGGGATAGGAATCAAATACAGCTCTGTCCATTATGTCTTTGAATATGTTACTTTGTCTGTGGTGAATAATTTCATCACCACCTATTCCCTGGCATAACCTAACATGTCATTTGAGAGTCATCTCAGCTATTAACTCCACAGGTAAAGTTTTCCTTGAATTTCTCCCCCTTTGAGCTCCCTCCTGCATACTCCCATAATACTTTTCTTAGTCCTCTGTATATCTGCCATGTCACTCATCCATTGTATTCTAACTGCTCTCTTTTCGTTCCACAAAACTGTGGTCTCCTTAAAGAAAGTAGTGATCAAGTGTGTCCAGTGTCTGCATGTGGCATTTAGGACATGTGTGTGCAATGAGGAACTCATATGCTTTTCAATTTTCCATTTTACTTAACTGTGCAGAGACTTTAAGTTCTGCTGAAAGTATTTCATCCATGAAGGGAATAAATGTCATACATACATACTTGTAACTCATGTTAGTTGTAACATACAAGTTAGTGTGTAGGGTTAGGAATATGATAGGAACTCAAAAATACTGTAAAATATAACTCATACCACAACAGCAAGTACAGAAATAAAGAATTTCTAATTAAATCTATTTGGCATAGCATGCACTAATGTATCCATGCATGGGATGGAGTATATAGTGTGAAGCCTGTTAAATACATTTTAACAGCTTTATTGAAATAAATGAAAATGACATATCGTAAACTGTACTCATTTAAAGTGTGTAATTTGATAAGTTTTGGCTTAACGTGTATAACTGTGAATCTGTTACTGCAATCAAGTTAGTGAGCAAGTCTGTCACCCTCAGATGTTTCCTTTTGGTCCTATATATTTCCTCCCTCATACCTTCCCCCAACTCCCCCTCCCCCAATATCCCCAGGCAACCACTGACCTTTCTGTAACGATAAAAGTAGTTGACATTTCCTAGAATTTTTTGTAAGTAAAATCACTTATTATGAAATATTTTTGTTTCTTTAACTCATTGCATTTAAGATTAGTCCGTGTTGTATGTGTCAGTAGTTTATTTTCTATTATTGCATTGTTTGTATATATCACAATTTGTTTTTCTATTCACCCACTGAAGGACATTTGAGTTGTTCACAGCTTCTAGCTACTATTATAAATGAAGCTGCCGTGGACATTCACATCTAAGTCTCTGTATTCATTTCTCTTGGGTAGTAACTATTAATTGAAATGGAATGCCTGGGTGTATACTTCAGTTTTAAAGGAATGGCTAACTGTTCAAAGTGCTCATGCCTTTGTATGTCTCCATCACAAGTGTGTGAAAACTGGCTCCTCTCCATCTTTACCAGTACTGGGTATAGTCAGTCGATTCACTGTCAGCCTTTCTAATAGGTGTAGAGTGAACTTAACTTGAATTTCCCAGATGACTAATGCGCTCATATTTTCTTTGATGAAATATTTATTCAAATCTTTGGCTCATCTTAAAAATTAGAGTGATTTTCATATTGTTGAGTTTTTCATGCTATTTTCATATTCTGGATAAAGGTTCTTTATCAAGATATGTGATTTGAAAATGTTTCCCCCATTCAGTGGCTTGTCTTTTTATTCTTTTGCCAATATTTTAGAAAGGATAGACTTTCTTAATTTGATGAAATCAGATTTACCAAATTTTCTTTTATGGATTGTGCTTTTGGTATCATATATACTAAGTCTTCCTCTAATCAGGGTCACAAAGATTATCCCTTGTGTTTTCTTCTAGAAGCTTTATACTTAGGCCTATGACCTATTTTGAATTAAATTCTATATATATAGTATGAGGTATGAATTAACGTTTATTTCTTGGCATTTGGTAACCAGTTATTGCAACACCACTGCTTGAGAATTCTCTTCCACTCAATTGCTTTTGAAACTTTGTTGGAAATCAGTTGTCCATCTATGTGTGAGTGTGGGTCTGTTTCTTAACTCAGTTGTGTTCTGTTGATGTCCTTGTCTTTACACCAGTGCTACACCATTTAGGTTAATGTGGTTGATGATGAGACAAAAAGATATGACACTGAAAGATGAACTTCCCAGGTCAGTAGGTCCCCAATACACTATTGGAGAAGAGTGGAGATATAACTCCAGAAAGAATGAAGAGGCAGAGACAAAGCAAAAACAATGCTCAGTTGTGGATGGGACTGGTGATGGAAGTAAAATCCATTGCTGTAAAGAACAGTATTGCTTAGGAACCTGGAATGTTAGGTCCACGAATCAAGGTAAATTGGAAGTGGTCAAACAGGAGATGGCAACAGTGAACATCGATATTTTAGGAATCAGCGAACTAAAATGGACTGGAATGGGCAAATATAACTCAGATGACCATTATATCTACTACTATGGGCAAGAATCCCTTAGAAGAACTGGAGTAGCCCTCATAGTCAACAAGAGTCCGAAATGCAGTTCTTGGGTGCAGTCTCAAAAATGACAGAATGATCTCTGTTCATTTCCAAGGCAAACCATTCAATATCACAACAATCCAAGTCAGTGCCCCAACCAGTAATGTGAAGAAGCTGAAGTTGAATGGTTCTGTGAAGACCTACAAGACCTTCTAGAACTAACACCAAAAAAAGATATCCTTTTCATTACAGGGGACTGGAATGCAAAAGTAGGAAGTCAAGAGACACCTGGAGTAACAGGCAAATTTGGCCTTGGAGTACGGAATGAAGCAGGGCGAAGGCTAACAGGGTTTTGTGAAGAGAACGCACTGGTCATAGCAAACACCTTCTCCCAGCAACACAAGAGAGGACTCTACACATGGGCATCACCAGATGGCCAACACTGAAATCACATTGATTCTATTCTTTGCAGCCAAAGATGGAGGAGTTCTATACAGTCAGCAAAAACAAGACCGGGAGCTGACTGTGGCTCAGATCATGAACTCCTTATTGTAAAATTCAGATTTAAATTGAAGAAAGTGGGGAAAACCACTAGCCCATTCAGGTATGACCTAAATCACATCCTTTACGATTATACAGTGGAAGTGACAAATAGATTGAAGGGATTAGATCTGATAGACAGAGTGCCTGAAGAACTGTGGATGGAGGTTCATGACATCATACAGGAGGCAGTGATCAAGACCATCCCCAAGAAAAAGAAATGCAAAAAGGCAAAATGGTTGTCTGAGGAAACCTTACAAATAGCTGAGAAAAGAAGAGAAGCGAAAGGCAAAGGAGAAGAAGAAGATATACCCATTTGAATACAGAGTTCCAAAGAATAGCAAGGAGAGACAAGAAAGCCTTCCTCAGTGATCAGTGCAAAGAACTAGAGGAAAACAATTGAATGGGAAAGACTGGAGATCTCTTCAAGAAAATTAGACATGCCAAGGGAACATTTCATGCAAAGATGAGCTGCATAAAGGACAGAAATGGTATGGACCTAACAGAAACAGAAGATATTAAGAAGAGGTGGCAAAAATACACAGAAGAACTGTACAAAAAAGATCTTCATGACCCAGATAACCGTGATGGTTTGATCACTCACCTAGAACCAGACATCCTGGAGTCCAAAGTCAAGTGATGCTTAGGAAGCATCACTATGAACAAAGCTAGTGGAGGTGATGGAATTCCAGTTGAGCGATTTCAAATCCTAAATGATGATGCTGTGAAAGTGCTGCACGCAATATGCTAGCAAATTTGGAAAACTCAGCAGTGGCCACAGGACTTGAAAAGGTCAGTTTTCATTCCAATCCCAAAGAAAGCAATGCCAAAGAATGTTCAGACTACCGGACAATTGTACTCATGTCACACACTAGTAAAGTAATGCTCAAAATTCTCCAAGCCAGGCTTTAACAGTACGTGAACTGTGAACTTCCAGATGTTCAAGCTGGATTTAGAAAAGGCAGAGGAACTAGAGTTCAGATTGCCAACATCCACTGGATCATTGAAAAAGCAAGAGAGTTCTAGAAAAACATTTACTTCTGCTTTATTGACTACTCCAAAGCCTTTGACTGTGTGGATCACAACACTGTGGAAAATTCTTAAAGAGATGGGAATACCAGACCACTTACCACTTACGTTCTGCAGTCTATGGGGTTACAAAGAGTCAGACACGACTGAGTGACTGAAGTGGAACTGATGATGACACTTGAAACCAGGTACTGTGAGACCTTCAGCTTTGTTCTTTTTTTCAGAGTGGTTTTAGTTATTCAAAGGCCTTTTGCATTCCTACATGACTTTTAAAAATAGCCTGTCATTTTTCCAATAAATATGTTAGGATTTTGATTTTGATTGTAGTTAGTCTATAGAACAAATTGGAGAGGATTAACACCTCTACAGTATTGAGTCTTTCAGTCCTTGAACACTCTGTACTGATTTAGTTCTTTAATTTGTCTCACCAGTTTTTGTAGCTTTTTGTTTACATCTTGCACATTTGATGTTTTTGTGAATGGTGTTTTTTAAAAATTTAGTTTCCAATAGTTTATTTGCAGTACATAGAAATGCAATTGATTTCTTTATATTGATCTTTTTCAGCATTGGTCAGTTCATTTATTCTGTTAAATCTGTTTTATAGGCTTCATTGAATTTTTTACTTTGATATTTATTCTGTGAATAAAGACAGTTTTACTTCTTCCTTTCCAGTATAGATGCTTTTGCTTGCTTTTCTTGTCTATTGCATTGTGTAGAGCCTCCAGTACAGTGTTGAGTAGAAGTGGTGAGGGCAGATATTTTTGACTTGTTCCTCACTGTAGTGGGAAAGCATTTTGGTTTTTACCACTAACTGTTATTAGCTGTAGTTTTTGTTACTTTGTTTTGGAAGATGCCTTTTACAGGTTGAGGAAGTTCCCTTCTTGTCCTGCTTAGCTGGAGTTTTTATCAGGATTGGATGTTGGATTTTGTTAAATGCCTTTTCTTCCTCTGTTGAGATAATCATTTTCTTTTTTAGTCATTGGTGCATGTTCATTTGTTTTTGTTTTGTTTTCCTTTGTTTCATTTTGAATAGTGTCTGTTAATAATGTCTTGAAGTCTACTAATCTTTTCTTTTGCAGTGTCTAATCTGTCATTAATTCCATCTAGTGTATTAGTCATACTTTACATTGTAATTTTTCTCTGTGGAAGGTTATTTGGGTCTGTTTTATATCTTTTATGTCTCTATTTAACAGGTTCAATCTTCTAACTTCTGAAATGTAAGAAATATAATTGTTTTAATGTCCTTGCTAGTCATTTTGTCATCTGTGTTGTTTCTGGGTTGGTTGGTTTTCCATAGGCCAGTGTGTTCGTCCGTTCCCAGCTGAATACCCAAGAGGCCCTCTGTCCACCTCCCAGGTTCCCAGTCTGTGCCACTTTCTGGCCACTGTGCTGCCCCAAGCTCCCACTGCACCTCTTTAGCTCTGTGAGGAGGTATATTCTGTCTGTGTTCCTCTGCGCCCTGCATTCAGGAAGCCCTCTTTAGGTAGGAGCTATGGCACACAGAGGACCACTTTGCTTGTTTCTCATCTCTTAGCATCATTGACCTTCATTGCTACATGTCCAGGGTCTTGAATACCACAATTTTGTATATTTTGTCCAGTTTTTTGATTAATGAAAGTGTGAGAGACTGTCTCCTTTATTTAGCTTTGGCTGGACTCTGAAGTCAATGAACATATTTCTGATTGATGTACTATAATGAAAATTTGTTTGCAGAGTAAGACTGGTCAGATTTAAAGTCTTTCCTTTAACAACATTGTCTTCCATTACCCCTAAAAAGTGGGACTTCTTGTTAATTTTAGAATTTTTTTGTGTGTGAATAAATTAAACAATTTATAGTGATCTTATTTACATTAGTCCTGAAATTAATGATATTCATGATTAATTATGGACTTTATTATTTTGTATTCTTTAAGTCACATTTAATTTTTGACACTGTGTAGGTAAATTTTTTATCAAAAGCCTGGTTTTAGAGAAGGGAATTTAAAAATCTAGTCAGGATAATAATTTATACTAACTATTATGGGAATCCAGAGAGGGGAAAATGTGTTAATCTCAATATTTTGCCAGAGAACATTGAATTTATAAATTTGCTTTCTATAGCAAAATATGTGCTCTTTTTGGCAGTCTTTCATTAAAGCCATGGATATCCATGGCAGCCATTTGTATGATGTGCCAGCAAACATGATTTACTGAGAAAGTTACTTTAATGGCCCTTTTGGTGTGTCAAGCTTTATATATTCTCTCACAGCTTCTTGCTAGTTAAGGAACATGAATATGCTTGCTAAAAGTCAAAGTTGACTCAGGTGGGCTAACAAACGTAAATTCTCTTGACTCATATTGCAGGTGGAGTAATCAGCTCTTTCTTGAAGTGAGGATTTGTACCTTAGTTCTTTTATAGGTATGGATAAAAAAAAGATCTTTATTCAAGGAACTATGCATAAGACATTTTCAGTTTAATCCTAGTGCAGGGAGCTGATTTCGTGGTTTATTGTGAAGAGTATTTTATTGACAGATAATTCAGATAATGTGACTGTATGCTTTGCTGCTGCTTACCTAACTGAGCTTCTTACCTGGTATATCTTTTAAAGAAATGAACTTCTGAATGGAAATAAACTTCTCAGTATTTGACCAGGAGAGTTGTAGTTGTTGTTCAGTTGCTCAGTTGTGTCTGACTCTGCAACCCCATGGACTACAGCATGCCAGGCATCCCTGTCCTTCACCATCTACCGCAGCTTGCTCAAACTCATGTCCATTGAGTTGGTGATGCCATCCCACCATCTGATTCTCTGTCGTCCCCTTCTTCTCCTGCCCTCAGTTTTCCCAGCAACAGGGTCTTTTCCAATGAGTCAACTCTTCGCATCAGGTAGCCAAAGTATTGGAGTTTCAGCTTCAGCGACAGTCCTTCCAATGAATATTCAGGGTTGCTTTCCTTTAGGATTGACTGGTTTGATCTCCTTGCAGTCCAGGGGACTCTCAGGAGTCTTCTCCCGCACCTCAAAACCATCAATTCTTCGGTGCTCAGCCTTCTTTATAGTCCTACTCTCACATCCATACATGACTACTGGAAAAACCATAGCTTTGAATAGACAGATCTTTGTTGGCAAAGTAATGTCTCTGCTCTAATATGCTTCCAAGGAGGAAGCATCTTTTAATTTCATGGCTGCAATCACCATCTGCAGTGATTTTGGAGCCCACGAAAACAAAGTCTGTCACTGTTTCCATTGTTTCCCCATCTACTTGCCATGAAGTGATGGGACCAGATGCCATGATCTTCATTTTTTGAATGTTGAGTTTTAAGCCAACTTTTTCACTCTCCTCTTTCACTTTCATCAAGAGGCTCTTTAGTTCCTCTTTGCTTTCTGCCATAAGGGTGGTGTCATCTGCATATCTGAAGTTATTGATATTTCTCCTGGCAGTCTTGATTCCAGCTTGTGCTTCATCCAGCCTGGCATTTCACATGATGCACTCTGCATGCAAGTTAAATAAGCAAGGCGACAATATATATCCTTGATGTACTCCTTTCCCAATTTTGAACCAGTCTGTTGTTCCATGTCAAGGACAGTTAAATAACATTAAATAATTATCTTAAGGTTAGTAGTATTTTAAAATTTGCTGCCTTAGTACCCTTTTATGTCTTTTCTCAGAAATAGAAATTTTGAAGTGTTTTACATTTGTGCAAGTCTTATTAACATGTTATTCATCTTATTCACATGTTATTTTTGCAGAAATTTGTGCCTGTGGCTGACTATTTGTTATGTAAATGAATAGTGAAATACTTCGATCAATGTTTGGGTAACAAAAGACATATTAATACATCTCTGGTCAATAAGTTGTTAAGTTAAAACTTCTAAGTGTTGCTGTTTTTTCTTAAGTGTTGCTATTATCAAAAGTGTTGGTATTATCAATCAAAAGGTACACTAGTCCAAATGGACTTTATAGTTCAGTCACCCAGTTGTGTCCATCTCTTTGCGACCCCATGAACTGTAGCATGCCAGGCCTCCCTCCTGTATATATATTTGTGTGTGTGTGTGTGTGTGTGTGTGTGTGTGTGTGTGTATGTATATGTATATATATATGTGTGTATGTATGTATTTATATATACTTATATAGGCTATTCCATCCAAAAGCAGAATACACATTCTTTTCAAGTGCCCAAGGAACAGTCTCCAGAATAGATCACATGCTAAGCCTCAAAACAAGTCTTGGTAAGTTTATGAAAATTGAAATCATATTAAGCATCTTTTCTAACAGCAATACTTTGAAACTAGAAAGCAACTACAATTTTTAAAAAACTCCTGGGACTTCCCTGGTTTGTCCAGTGTCTAAGAATCCATGCTTCCACTGCAGGGGGCATAATTTTGATCCCTGCTTGAGATCCCACACACTGTGTGGTATAGCCAAAAGATAAGTCTCTGAATCACCTTTGCAGAGAAAATAAAAGTGTATAAAAAAACCAAATAACTTCCCAGAGCACAAACATATGGAGGCTAAACAACATGTTCCTAAGCAACCAGTGGGTCACTGATGAAATCAAAGGAGAAATTTTAAAATACCTATAGACAAATGAAAACAGTGAGCCAAAATTGATGGGATTCAGGAAAAGCAGTTCTAAGAGGGACATCTATAGTGATACAGGCCTACCTCAGGAAACAAGAAAATTTTCAAATAAAGAATCTTATAGAGAAAGGAGAGTAAACAGAACACAGAATTACTAGAAGGAAAGAGTCATGAAAAATCAGAACAAAAATAAATAAAACGAAACTTAAAAGAAAATAGAAATCAATGAAATTGAGAGCTGGTGTTTTGAAAAGATAAACAAAATTGATAAACCTTTACTCAGACTGATTAAGGAAAAAATGTGAGGGCTCAAATATCAGAAATTATAAAGAAGACATGACAACCCACACCACAGAACTATAAAGGATCATAAGAGATTACTAAGAAGAACTGTATGCCCCAATAAAAGAAGCGGACAAATTCCTAGGAATGTAGTCTCCCAAGACTGAACCAGGAAGAAATAGAAAATATGAACAGGTAGTTACTAGTGATGAAATAGAGTCAGAAATGAGAACTCCCAACAAACACGAGTCCGGGAGCAGACGGCTTCACAGGTGAGCTCTAACGAACATTTGAAGAAGAGTTAGCACCTGTCCTTTTCAAACATTCCAGACAGTTGCTTAGGAAGGCACACACCACCCTGGCATCCCTGGTATTAAAATCAGACAAAGGTATCACACACAAAAATTATTGTCCAATATCACTTGAGTCAGCATGTTCAAAAATCCTCAACAAAATCTTAGCAAAGTGCATATTCAACAGTACATTAAAAGGATCATACACTGATCAAGTGGGATTTATTCCAGGGATGCAAGCAAGGATGGTTAAATATCTGCAAATCAATGTGATAGATCAAATTAAGCAACTTGAAGTATGCAAATCATATGATTATCTCAGTAGATATAGAAAAATCTTCTGACAAAATTCAGCATCCATTTATGATAAAAAGTCTGTACAAATTGGGTAGAGGGAACATACCTCAACATAATAAAGACAATATATGATAAACCCACAACTGACATCATACTCAGTGTTGAAAAGTTGAAAGCATTTCATTAAAGATTAGGAACAAGATAAGGATGCCCACTCCTGCCACTTTTATTCATCATGCTATGTGAAAACCTAGCCACAGCAGTGAGACAAGAAAAAATAACTAAAACGAACCTAAATTAGAGAAAAAAGTAAAACTATCACTGTTTTCAGGTGACGTATACTAATAGAATCCTACAGACACTGCCAAAAAACCACTTGAGCTTACCAATGAACTCCATAAAGTTCCAGGATGTAATATTAATATATAGAAATCAGTAGACAGAAATCTGTTGCATATCTCTACACTAAAAACAAACTATCAGAAAAATTAATTTAAAAAATGATCTCATTTACCATTGTATCAAAAAGAGCAAAATACCTAAGAGTATATCTAAATAAGGAGATTAAAGATCCATGCTCAGAAAACCATGACGTTGATGAAAGAAATTGAAAGCAACAGAAACAGATGAAGGGAAATACAGTGTTCATGGATTGGAAGAATTAACACTGTTAAAATGACCATACTACCTAAGACAATCTACAGATTCAGTACAATCAAAATACCAATGACATTTTTCACAGAACCAACAAATAATTCTAAACTTCATGTGAAACTATACAAAAGATACTGAAGTACGAAACAGTTTTGAGAAAGAAGATTAAAACTGGAGGTTAGTGTGCCCTGATTTTAAGCTATATTACAATACTACATCCATTGAAACAGCATGGTACTGGCACAAAAACAAACATATATATCAATGGAACAGAATAGAAAGCCCAGAAATGAATCCATCCACCTATGGTCAATTAATCTAAGACAGAGGAGGCAAGAATATACAATGAGGAAAAGAAAGCTGCTTCAATAAATGGTGGTGTGAAAAACTAGACAGCTACATGCAGAAGAGACTGAACCATGTTCTCACATCATGCACAGAAATAAACACAGCACACCTGAAGTTATAAAACTTCTAGAGGAAAACACAGGCAGTATGCTCTCTAACATTGGTCTTAGCAATATTTTTGGGAGATCTGTTTGCTCAGGCAAGGGGAACAAAGGCAAAAATAAGCACATGGGACTACATCAAACTAATAAGCTTTTGCACAATGAAGGAAATTCAACAAAATGAAAAGGCTGCCTACTGAATGGAAAAGATATTTGCAAATGATATAACCAATAAGGAGTTAATATTCAAAATATGCAATGGGTCAATGCCGAGAAACCAAACATCCCAGTCCAAAATTGGGCAGATTTAAACAGACATTTCTCCAAAGAAGACATACAGATGGCCAAAAAACACATAAAAAGATGCTCAGCATCATTAATTATTAGAGAAATGCACATCAGAATTACACTGAGGCATCACCTCACACTAGCCAGAAAGGCCATCATCAAGCAGTCTAAATATAAACGCTGGAGAGGGTGTGGAGAGAAAGGAACCCTCCTGCTCTGTTGATGGGAATGTTGATTGGTGCAGCCATTGTGGAGAACAGTATGGAAGTTCCCAAAAACTAAGAATGAGCTACCATGTGATCCAACCGTCTTACTCCTGAGTAGTTTTCTGAGGAAAATGAAATCCCTAATTAGAAGATAAATATGTACCCCTATGTTGATTGCAGCATTATTTACAGTAGCCAAGATGCGGAAGCAGCCTAGGTGCCCATGGATAGATGAATGGATAGAGATGTGGTACGTGTGTATACACACATGCACACACACACACAGAGGAATATTACTCAGGAGTAAAGGATTAGCATATTGCCATTTGTGACAACATGGGTAGACCTAGAGGGTGTTATGCTTGATAAAATAAGTCAGACAGAGAATGACAAATACTGTGTGATTTCACTTACATATGAACTCTGGAAAACAGATGAACAAACAGCAAAACACAATTAGAGTTACAGATACAGAGAGCAGACAGGTGGTTTCCAGGGCTGGGTGGAGAGTGGAAGAAAGAAATAGGTGCAGGAGATGAGATTTGCAAAATTCACAGAATCTCAAATGTACAGTGTGGGGAATATAATCAATAACTAGACGGTGATCATTTTGAAATGTATAGAAATAGCAAATCACAGTGTCACATCATACGAACTTACATAGTGTTTTAGGTTGATTATACTTCAAAAACAAACTCTTAGGAAAAAAGATCTGATTTGTGGTTACCAGAGACAGGAGGTAGAGGTGGGGGAATTGGATGAAGGTCATCACCAGGTACAAATGTCCAGTTATGAGATGAACCCTAGGGACGTAATGTGCAACGTGACAAATATAATTATTTGCTGTGTGTTATATAGGAAAGTTGTTAAGGGAGTAAATCCTAAGAGTTTTCATCGCATGGAAAAAAATTCGAAACTTTTAAAAGTATGTGTCTGTTTGAGGTGATGAATGTTCACTGATCTTATCTTAATAATCATTTCATGGTGTATTTGAATTAAAACATTCTGTACATGCAGTGATATGTAAATTATATTTCAGTAAAACTGGAAAAGAAATAAAAAGTACATCTTACAATTATTACTGTGACAAAATCCTCTCAGACATTTTAGAAAACTGTTTATTTAAGACTTCTTTTTGTCTATTAGAAGATTTTCAGAATTGAAGAACTTTGTGGTACTTAGCTGATATTAGATTTCTAAAACATTAAATTCGGAACCACAAGGTCTTTTAGAACTCGCTCCTATGTTTTGTCTGAAGCCTCTGTGCATCCATAGTCGCACTAGGCTTCTGGGTTTCTGGCTGAGGCCAACCTGAGCTGTCTGTGACCAGAGCCTCTAACAAGAGGGGTTGCTCTTTGCCTGGTGTTTCCCACTGGGTCTTGACCCTGACTCTCCAGATACCAGGGTGAGCCCACTGAGAAGTTCTAGTGAAAGCACCTTGTCATTGTTCATAGCGTACCTTCCAGTCTCACTGTGTGAATTCTACTCCTGCCCCTGGCTTCCCTCTCTTGGGGTGCATGACGCAGAGCAAGTTCTGGGTGTTGCCGAATTACTAGTTAGCATGTAGCAGAGGTTTCCAAAGTGGAGTTGGTTTCCACATAAATTCACAGAGTAAGCCATTGGGCTGTGTGGAGAAGCTATCAGAACTTGTATTTATTTTTACTGCTATAATTTTTAAAGCCTTTCTTTTGTGTATAAAATAATATATAGGTCAGTGAGTAGTACATATATAGTTTACAAATAAAATATACATGTAATGGGTATATGTACTCTAATTTTTGCTAATGGTAGTGTATGATCAAAAATTTGTGAGACCAGATCAGACTTCTATAGAGCATCTGGGCAAGGGTTTTTATCCTGTGATCTGTCAGTTCCTCTTTAAATGAGCTTCATGATACGCACAGTTGTGTGTATGTGTGCATGTGCACGTGTGTGTCCCTTACCAGATGCTCAGGAGTCTTGGGCTTTAAAGATCAAAGATGCTTATCTGGATTCCCCGGGCCATGAAATCACTGAAGTGTGTTTTGGGAGGACTGCATCTTGTTTACAGATAACTTCCTAGGTTAAATTAAGTAGTACTTCATTTGAAAAATAATATATATAATTAGACACATGTTCCTTTTTTTTTCATTTATTTTTATTAGTTGGAGGCTAATTACTTGACAGTATTGTAGTGGTTTTTGTCATACATTGACATGAATCAGCCATGGATTTACATGTATTCCCCATCCCGATCCCCCCTCCTACCTCCCTCTCCACCTGATTCCTCTGGGTCTTTCCAGTGCACCAGGCACGAGCACTTGTCTCATGCATCCAGCCTGGGCTGGTGATCTGTTTCACCCTAGATGATATACATGTTTCGATGCTGTTCTCGCAAAACATCCCACCCTCGCCTTCTCCCACAGAGTCCAAAATTCTTTCAGTACATCTGTGTCTCTTTTTCTGTTTTGCATATAGGGTTATCTTTACCATCTTTGTAAATTCCATATATATGTGTTAGTATACTGTATTGGTCTTTATCTTTCTGGCTTACTTCACTGTGTATAATGGGCTCCAGTTTCACCCATCTCATTAGAACTGATTCAAATGAATTCTTTTTAATGGCTGAGTAATATTCCATGGTGTATATGTACCATAGCTTCCTTATCCATTCGTCTGCTGATGGGCATCTAGGTTGCTTCCATGTCCTGGCTATTATAAGTAGTGCTGTGATGAACACTGGGGTGCACGTGATAATTAGACACATGTTCCTTTTAACAAAGTCTTGGTAAGTCTGCTGCCGGATTGTTGCCATGACCTTGTGGTATGACCTGTGCTGTAAATACTACTAGGGTCTGGGTCCCTTCTACTGTCATTGAAAAAGTATGTTATTGTACATTTCCGCTAATCTTGTATTTCCTTAAACTACTTTTGTAGATTATTGTCTCTCAAATTCAGATACATTGGCCCTGGATACATGTGGTTACACAAGACCTGCTTTTTGGCACCTGCTATTTTTCTGTAGTCTCTATGAGCTGCTTTCATAGAGTCTGTCCAGATAGGAGGTGATGGCATTGTGTTGAGTGGGGATGAGAGTTAAGTTTGAAAGTTAACTGATGAGGTGACTTTGAGTTTAGTAAAAGTTGTTCTTGAAATTCTTAGGCCACCCTTAAAATGAAAGGTGCGTGATTTGGGGTATACAAGTCCTTAGTGGTTAAAATTTTATATGGCCGTGATTAGCTCTCCAGTTTCTTCCTTAAAGAATATCAGTAGTCACATCATCTCTCACTTGACTGACCATTTGAATGCTGTTTTACTTATTTATTTACTTGTCAATAGTCAGAAAAATCCTTCCACATGCATACTCTGATCCAAGAAGTATTTAGCCTAGGGCACGTACTCATTGAACAGAATGACTAGTCAGACTTTTTTTTTTTCAATAAGACTTGTTGTTTTACATATGACAGGTGAATTTACGTGGTGATGCATATATAATGCAACTGCACTGCATTTCCAACATATACAACACAGTTACGCTGCATTCCAGCCTTGGCCATTCACTCCGCAAGACTGTAGCATCCAATTCACATATGTAATGTGTGTTTTCTTCCCCTTGGAAAGGAACCACTCTGTTTATTTCTTAATGTAGTAAGTTTTAAGTATGTGCAAGGCATTGCTCTGGGTTCTGGGATCATAGGGCTAAAAACAACAGAGTCTCTGTTCTTATATTCTGGGGAGAGTAGGCACTAAATGAACCACAAAGGAAGAGAAACCTTTCAGGTCGTGTGTGCCTTAAAGAAACATTATCAGGGTGGAGGACCTTGTCAGGTCAGCTGTTCAGGGTAGAGGAGACAGGTGGCCGCTTGGAGGAGGTGACGTGTGAGCAGG
Source organism: Odocoileus virginianus (assembly GCF_023699985.2). Classification (NCBI taxonomy): domain Eukaryota; kingdom Metazoa; phylum Chordata; class Mammalia; order Artiodactyla; family Cervidae; genus Odocoileus; species Odocoileus virginianus. The sequence continues at coordinate 1,668,928 of NC_069674.1, forward strand.
GCCCTGCAGGGAGATGGGGCCAGGGTTGGGGCTGGAGAGAGCTTCTCAGGTGTCTCTACAATCACCACCCTCCTTTCCTGTTTCGGGGAGCGTGCCGCACCCAGCTTCCTCACAAGGAGCAGCACAGCGGGTTTTTTTGTGGATGCAGGGAAATGCTGAGCGAATGACCCGTTTCAGCCTCGTTGCTCACCACTGCCAGAGACTGACACACGGACAGTTGCTTAGGCTGACTGGGGTTGGCCACAGGATCATGACTGTGTGTTAACCCAGGATTCCCACTAACAGAAATGAGGAAAACCATGGAATTTGATGTGATTTATACTTTTTCTTGTTAAATATATATTTGTATAAATATATTGTACGTGATTTATTAAGGGTTATTTTATTTATTTTAACAGGAATCACTAGATTTGATCTACTTGGAGACTTTGGAAGGTTTAATTGGCTGGGAAATTTCTATATTGTGTTATCCTACAATTTGCTTTTTGCTATTGTGACCACATTGTGTCTGGTCAGAAAATTCACCTCTGCTGTGCGAGAAGAACTCTTCAAGGCCCTAGGTAATCCTGAGGTTTATGGGTGCGTTTTCTCTCCTTCTGCTTTTTAATAATTTTAACTTTTCAGCTAATTTTAAGTCTTTACCTATTCATTTTCCAAATGTGTGAATCCTTCGAGGTCACATTCCTTACCCACTGCTTATTGGTTATGTTCTTGTATAAGATGACTTCATTAAGCCTTACCTTTCTCATCTATAGAACAGTGACAATATCATCTTCAGAACTGCTGTGAACACTAAAATGGTCCCCGTCAGGGCCCATGGGCAGTGCTGACGCACTGCGAGAGCTCAGCGAGCAGCAGCTCTTCTGTCATGATGACGAGGGCGCTTGCGGTGGACTGAGGTTGGGGGTGCAAGGCTTGTATTCTAGTGATGGTGCCTCTTACTACTGTTTAGTTTAAGATTTTTTTTGAGAATTGGATTTTGTAAGTTTCAGGCTGACCCACAATTACAGTTCTCTTCATAAGTCAGATAATAATTTGTAATAAAAATATTAAGTCTTTGGCATTAATAAGAGAGAGGGCATTTATTATGTATTCCATGAGTCATATGCATTGAGACATATGCATTGAGATGGTATTAAAAACTCATAGATTTGGCTAAGCTATAAAAGGTACAGATGTCACCTATGACCATATTTTTCATGCTTGCTTCAACATTAGTGATAACCATATTTCAGGCTTTGTATTTTGGAAATACCAGGACAATATAAACTGTCTTGCTTTGAAACCTTCTTGGGTTTAGGGTGTGCAATTATATAAAAGAGGGAAAAGGTAGTGATTCATTGTTAGAAAGTCCTGACATTGGCTCATTTACCTGAATTGACGCCATGTGAATGTTCATACTCCGTGTTCCTTTATGGCTCTTAGCTATTGCAGAATGCAGCGTAACGATGGTTCCTTAGGGTCCTGTTCGCATGTACAGCGGTATCTGCTAGGCAGACCACAGTAAAGTTTTACACACCACCACGCTGTCCAGTCCTGACGCTTGAAAGGATGACCATTGGGAAGGAAAAAGGACTTCAGATTATCTACTCATGTCTGTTTTACTGTGAATTTTTCCTCGGAGACAGTGGCTGATGAAATACTGGGTAGAAAGGGGAGAGTTACGTCTCATTTCAGCTGAAGCCCCAGACACTTTGGGGATTTTAATGCCCAGGTTCTGTAATGCTGGTCAGGTTAAAATCTAAAGATGAAGTGGGAAACAAACAGTCCTCTTAGCCAGATGTTTAGAGTTATAATTTCATATTTTAGCCTGTTGTAGCATCAGCAATGTTAGTTACCCATAATCTCAGATAAATTCCTACTTATCATTCACTAAAATGAGATGGTGGTGAATAAATTGCAGTTAATTTAGCATTTGAGTTGGGTGTTTTGGATATCATCTTGCTAAAGAAGTCTTTATTAAAGTAGTAAGATATAATTTAACCTAAGGTAAAGCTTGTGTATATTGTATTGGCTCTTTGACCATAAGAGGCAGTGGTGTTATCAAGAGTTATGTAGAGCATCTAATAAACAGTTTTCCTAATGTTTTCTGTTACTCTTTGGAATGCTCTAAGGAGGCAATGCTTGATACCTAGAAGAAGATCCTCATTAAGTGTATATACTGTGTGAATGATCTGAAATCTTAATATGATTTCACTGAGAATTATAATTTGATCAGAAAATATAAAATTTAACCATCTCCTTTCTTTTTCTTCTTTGTGTGTTGGGGGTGGTGCAGGAGGGCTTTTTCCCTCTGCTGCTGTGGGTTGAGAATCACAGTCTTTCTCATAGAGCATCTGGCACATGGCGGCCACTGGGAATTCAGCTGCCGTGATGGTGGAGGCAGTGATTATTTCTACAGAAGAGAGACACTGTAGTTTTTCTGAATAGATAACCTGTGCTCCACTCAGGGTTTAGAAGTAACTCATCAGAATAATGGGCCCTGAAGGGGCTTAGTTTCCACAAGGGTGTTGATCACCTGGTGGCTGTGCGCTTTGCCCCCTTCCTCCTGCAGCTGGCCTGTGTCAGCGCGCATCCTCATGTCCGTGTCCAGCCGGAGCTGTAGGTGCCTTTTGTCACAGAGTGGCTTGGCCACTCCTGAAACCAGAACTCTGTGTGTGTGTGTGTGTGTGTGTGTGTGTGTGTGTGTGTGCGCGCGCGTTTTTGATTGACTTATTTTTTCCTTCCCATTCATCCATCATAGACAGGGTCAGTTTCACTTTTTTTCCATTAAGATATGCAGGTGATAGGAATTTTAAAATTTGGAATGTTGTGTTGGTTTGTGAGGGGTATAAAATTGCATATCAAGTTAGCTAGAAAACTACCTGAAATTTTAGGGGGGAAAATCATCTTATCCAAGCATATTATTACAAATATCTGAGCCTTATAAAAGTTGTTCTCTGAAAATCTTTTCCATGGATGTGCTACTTATGTGTTCTTGAATATCTTTGTGCTTCATTTTGTTAAAGTGCTCAGAGCTTTAATACCAGCTAAACCCTTAAACATTTCTGCTAACTCTTCTGCCCATGAAGGCACAGCACTGCTGTGTATCAGGTACACTGGTGGATAATTACTGTGTGATACAGACGGAAAGGAGCACAACTTAGAAGGCATCGATCGTCTCTTACTCTGCAGTGAAGCACTGTTTGTGTTACATTTGTTCTTTTGTCCTTTCCTTCTGCTTGGTAATATTTTCCGTTGCTTTACTTGCATGCTTAATGTCTTAGTGTGTTTCCCCTTGCATTTTCCTGAGTGTATATGTATGAGTGTATTTTAAAACAAAAATGGGATCATCCCATTTTGGGATCATCCTTGTTTCATCCTTCCCCAAGAAGGGCACTTGAGGATGGGGATAAGCTTGCAGGAACAGGTTCATTAGAAGTTGCTTCTGGGGCCGGGGTGGAGGGCGGGGTGGGGTGGCGCGGGAGCTTTGTGGAGGGCAGGGGCTCTGCCCTCAGCGGAGGAAGCTGAGCCGGCCCTGTGGGAGGCTGGGTGAGGGGCGGCTCTTGCACGAAGGGAGGCCTGACTTCCCGCTGGGCAGCTGTCTTCAGTGGAGGCCCTCGGCGCTGCCGGTGGGGCACGGAACCCTTCCATGCTGCAGGGAGTGTGCTACGTGGCAGTCTCCTCAGGAGCACTTCATGTTGTGCCCAGCCTCTCAGCAGTGCATTAGTTCTTACGTTTTCTTCATCTTTCTGCAGGGCTTCATAAACTGCACTTGTCAGATACGCCAAGGGATTCAGACACAGCAAAGCCTTCTGCAAATGGGCATCAGAAAGCACTGTGAGACCCCAGCACCACTCTGCAGTCAAGAGCCGAGCAGCCCACACTCGTGACATTCCTGCCAGTCGGGGCCGTCCTGCTGACTGTGATCCATGTGTCCAGCCTGGGACTGTGTGTGTCCCCGTCTTCATAGTTTGAGGGCTTGGCTGTCGCAGGTCGTCTCCTTTTTGTTTGCCTTTGAGTGGACCTTGTCGTTCCCAGCCAAGCGCAGGCCCCTCTGGGCAGTGCCTCTTCTGGGGCCCATGCTGGCTTGCATTAGCTGCGCAGCTGTGAGGACGTGAGAAAAGGCCACTTTGGGGCTTCTAAGGGTTCATTACAATCTCAGTATAGAGTCCATTCAAAGTGTAGACACCCACGTGAAAGGCATCCTTCCTTAGTCCTCAGATGGGCAGTTTCTGCAAAAAAATGGAAGTTTGTAGGTGTTACTGCCGTGGCTGCATTGAGACTGCAGTGGTTGCAAATGGCATTTTCTACTTCCTTCAAGAAAAAAACAAAGCATAGTTCTGACTTAGGTTACCGAATATCTACTGGAATTTGAGTTAAGGGAAAAATACAGAACTCTTCTAAACCTGAGCCTTGGTAGAATGCCACAGGAATCCGTCTACTGTCCAGTGTAATAAGCTATGGTAGGATGTGTTACGTCATCATATTTTCTGACAGTTTATGTGTAAATAATTCAATATTACCTCTCACAACATAGTTGCCAGTGTTGAACACACTTGTAACTTAGATTTTGCCTTATAGGCTGTATGTATACTCAGTTTTTTTAAAACATTTTTTCAGAAATCCCGTAATTCCCTGTGCTTCTGTGTCCATCATGGAACCGTAAATCCTCTGTGGTAGAAACCCCTTCTTTCACCTTCGGTCACTTCTGCACATGCCAAGTTAAACCTCAGACTTACAAAAGTGATCATTTAACACCAGAACACACGGCATCAGCCAGCATTCGTGGTGTCAGGACAGTTCTGCAGTGTATCATGACCTCACGCTCATTCAGTTATTAAATTGTAAATAATTATGGGGACAGGTTCTTGACTTCAAGTCCTCTGAGTAAAAACTATACCATGATACTCTGTGTCACCCTCTGCTAGGTTAGAGCATCAGAAATTGTGCATGCAGAAGTAGGAGGTGGGTCCATCACACACAGTTCATATCGTGAGGCCTCTAAATACGTGTATCCACATGCACTGTGTGTATGGCAGTAGTGTCTGTGTTCAGACAAAAGTAAAAGAATAGTTTTCTCAAACTGTTGAATTTAAAGGTTTTGGGGAGAGAAATTTATGAAAAATAGGCTGTATATATTTGACATAAAACATTTCCACTAAGAACCAAAATTATAAGAAAAAGTAATCTCAGCTCTATGTGTATACTTCTTTATTTATACCTCTGCATTTCCTTTTGAGTTTCTCTTGTTCAAATGCAGCTTAGGTTTAAAACAAAAGAACATTTTGTGATTCTAAATGACCCTCAGTAAATATAAGCAGCCTAGTATGGGTGACTTTCTCAGCATAAGATCCACATACTGAGAAAATTTATTAAAAATGGCTGCTCTTCAATTTTACTTGTAATTATACCTATTTAAGCATTAGTTGGAGGTTTTGATTTTTACTGAAACTTGCTTGGTTTGAGCAGACCAGGTCAAGGGGAGAAGAGAAAAAAGTTCCTTTAAATAAAAGAATATCATTTTTAACTTACACCAATTTCAGGGCACACATCCAGAAGAGCTTCTGGGTATTTGTAAGATGTCTGAAAATTTTTAAGTAAAGTATTAAACTTTTCAACGTCTGTATCAACTCTGCTCATCTGAAAATTTCTTTCCATCAGAGGACTTAGGCCAGGTTTGGATCAGTAAGGAGTGAAATGTATAATGGATTTTTTAAGCTTTCATTGGATGCTTCGTCATTGCTGTGTGGAATAGAGGGATGGTTGTAAACCTTGGGTCTCAGACGTGTTCTGTGTGAGCAAATACAGGTTGTTACATCCTCAGTCTGCACGTAATGACAATCAGTTGAGACTACAGATACCCCGTGTATTCCCGGTCACATCGACAACCTCGATCCTGAGTGAGACGCTCACTCTAATGGCAGGCGCTTCTCTCGGACACACGCTGGAGGCTGGTGTGTGGCCCTGTGGTGGGGCTGGGTGGGGGGCAGCACATGGATCCCAGGCCCACAGCCAGGAGCGCTGTGGGAGGGGCGCCCACAAGTTCTCAGGCCGGAGGGCCCCATGCCGCAGTCAGACACCCGGACTGCCCTGCTCCTGAGCGGGCGGGGTACGTCACTGACAGGTTCACTCAACACTCCTCTCGTGTTTTCTCACTTTTGGGAACCAATGTAAAGGGGCAGTGGGCACTGCCGTTCTTTCATTCATTGCTTCTGTGGTATTTGAATATGTTGGTTATACATTTTACACATACAACGTTTGTAATGATCTTTGCTGATTTTCCAAGGTATTTCTCAGATTTAAAATTTATTTAGCTTTGTGTACATTCTCTATGAAAATGAAACTGCTGTAAATGTGTGACTTGATGTGAAGACTGTGCGCACACACGTTAGCACCATCTGTGCCATGCTGAGGGGTGGGCCGCGGAGGAGAAGGAAACCTCACTGGTGGTTGTCACTTGGGTGCGTCCGAGGTGCAGACACCCCTGACCTGGGGTGGTGGCTCCTGCCCGGCTTTGCTGGGGGCACAGGTGACCCCCTGTGGCCCCAGCGTCACCGTGTTTGCCGACAACATGGGCTTATGTCATGCTCCGTGGTGGCTCTCTGTGTTGTTAGCACAGTTTAGTGTACTTAGCGTATAAAGGCAGTGCTTGCGATGAGGGTACATGCAGTACTATTCACACTTTTAAAAACTGGTATGATGTTACTTTGAAAATAGTGTTTGGATGCACTGGCAAATGATTTTTGTTTACAGAGTGTTTTGTTTACAAATTGTCAGTCTTGTTTGTTTCTATGAGATTACTTTTAGTGTGACTCTAAATGTCTCAGAAATTAAAGTTTTACAAAAATTGATTTTATATTTTGGTTTACAAGTACTCAAATGTGTTTTTGTTTTTTTATCTTAAATACCCTCATGGCTAAAACTTAAGTGTACAGGTTACGTTCATTCCAGCCTTACAAAGGGCAGTGATTGTTCTGGTGGAATGGTGAGCTGAGGAGGAAGTGGGTGTTTCCTGTCCTTCTTGTTGGGCAGTTCTTGGTAGGTCAGTTTCTGCAACCTAAAATGATTGAAATCATATACGTTATGTTATTTATTTGACTTACTTAGATACAGTTTCTCTAATTTCTTTCACTGAAGGACTGAGCCACATACCTGACTGTGGTCTGGGCAGCTTAATCCAAAGTCTTGGAAGGCAAATGCCCTTCGCATCTGGTTCATTGACTGACAGAAGCCTCTCCGGCAGTGACTTTCAGGCTTCTGACCACAGTGAGAAATCCAGTTGACAGTGTAACGCATACACACACACACTTCTATACATACAAACAAAAATCTAAGAAAACAGTACCTGCTTTTACTGTGTGTGACGCCTGCTGTCATTTTCTGTCCTGTTTTGTTTTGGGGTTCTTTTTGTTTTGTTTTTTTTTAATTAGATGCAAACCACCAAGTCGTTTCCTGGCTGAAAGAATGATGAATACAAAGAATTGTTTTGGCTTTTGAATATTGTTCATGTAAAATCCATTATCGCAGATACCACTGAAACAAAAAGATTGAGTATGAAAATTACTTGTTGCACTGCAAAGAATGTAATTAAAGTCAGTAGAAATTGCTGGCTCTAAAACGTGGATTAAAAATTTCAAAACGAAGTGATCCATATGTGTTGAAGGAGTAGTGCTGGGAGCTCATTTTCAAGAGAAGTTACTTAGCTTCCAGTTCTTTGTAACTCAATTAGGAAAGTTTTTTTCAAGTTCAGGTGTCGTCAGGTAGGCACTTCAGACCGCCCAGCCACTGTGGGTGTGACTTCGGTGTGTGCTCTTCCCGGCGCGTGAAGAAGCCTGGTTCTCACGAGCAGGGTCACGGGAGCTGGGCAGAGACAGCTGCTGTGCGTCTTCTCTGAGGACCAGAGACACCGAAGGGCCACGGCGTCTTGAATGCGGGGAGGCTGGCGTCCGCTCGTCGGTTGTAAATCTGAGGGAGAAAGCTGTATCAGTTTCTGAAAGAACGGCCTGCCTACAGACTGGGACGCCGAGCGTCAGGACTGGGGTGCCCCTGGAGCCAGCATGCTGACTCACGGCCTCCTGAACCTGCAGTTCTCCTGTGTCGGCTCAGCAGTGAGGGTGAGATGACAGGGGCTAACCACCAGTGCTGGGCCTGTCCCTCCCTGGCCTCACCTGCAGTCTCCCCTCCTGCCTCTATTTCATCTCAGCAGCAATCCACTTTGCTCTTTTTTTGCCTCACCGAGGCATCTCATGAGGCCTCTAAGTCAGGGAGGTGATGTCAGGAGGTCGGCGCAGCGTCTGTCCTTGCTGTCGGCAGCCTGAGACCTGGGCGGTGGGGAGATGCTCACCTCCGCCCCAGAGCTCGGGCCCAGGCACGGGAGGGTGAGGATGTGTGCTGGGGACACAGCCGGCGAGGTGTAGCCCTGGCTGTGAGCGCAGGTCCGCTATCACTGCCGCCTCTCCTCTGCCTGCTCCAAGCGTTTTGATCTCCTAGTGACTCCAGTCGGGTGGTTCAGAATTTTCCAACACCGGTGTGTTGAGTCAAGCGTTTGAACACTGTGTGCCTTCTTGTCTCAGGTGCGGAAGTGCGGCATGGCCTTAGAAACTCAAGCCAACTTAGTTCTGTGTCTAGAGTATGCAGATAGTGTAAGTAGGTATCTCAGATGTGGTTTTAAGATGAGACCAATTTTATTGTATATAGCTTGCAAAGAGACTTACTGCTTTAAATCAGTAATAACAACAGCAATAATAGCAATAGGCACTTAAGTAGTGCTTCACTATGGCAAGTATTGTTCTAAGCATTTTATATGTGTGTTTATTTAAATATTTGACCAGCTAATACAAACAGCCTACTCATTGCAAAAGACCCTGATGCCGGGAAAGACTGAGGGCAGGAGGAGAAGGGGCAGCAGGGGAAGAGGTGGTTGGATGGTGTCACTGACTCAGTGGACATGAGCTTGAGCAAGCTCCTGGAGATAGTGAAGGACAGGGAAGCCTGCAGTCCATGGAGTCACAACAACAGCCCATTTAATCCTTATGACAGTCCTGGGAAGGAGGTACTGTTAGTATTCCCGCTTTGCTGATGAGGAAGCTAAAGCACAGAGACGTTAAGTAACCCACCCAAGGACCCATAGAAGACAGGATTTGAACCCTGGGCCAGCGAGCTCCTGAGTCCTTATGCTTCACCAGTTTGTAAGCATTGCTTCCCAGATAGCCTTTATTGACCGATTACAGCCGATGGAAGGCCCCTGTTTCCATAGGGGAGCCCCTGTCCTAGGTGACGGAGCCTTGTAAGATCAGAGCCTCTGAGACAGAGGGACTTGTTTAAAATTGTTACCTGTTTGTATGGTGCTTAGTGAGGACAGTGAACCAGATAGGAACCATGAGTGAGACGTCAGGGCTTTAAGAATGTGACTTGATCACCTTGGAAGGAAGAGAACAGTTTGGGAGAATTTCTTAAAAATGGTGGTTCTGCTGTGCCCGTCGCAGCTCTCAGCCCTGCGGGTTTCCCGCGGCCCAGTGAGCTCCACCTTTGGGGGGCTTTCGGCAGAGCCGCTGGTGCTGGGCAAGCACAGGCCCGGACCTGGGAGAGCCCCCACTGTGAGCTGAGCAGAGCTGCGGTTTCCTCACCATTCCGCATTGCTTCCCCACGTGTGAGACTGGCAGGACCCGTGGTTGTGAAAATGGTTAGGCAGCGGCAGCCATAGTTAGCTGCTGCACCAGTCAGAAAGCGGGCGCCCCACCACGCGCTGTGTAGCGGAACCTGGGTGGCTTCTCTCCTGCATGCGCGTCCCTTGTGCACGGGCCTCTGAGCAGGCCACTGCCGAAGCGCAGGGCCTGAAACATTAGGTGCTCTTAAGTACTAACTTATTTTTAATGATTTATTTAAATGTTCTCTCATGATGGCTTGACATTTGCAGGATGAGTCACAGTTAGTTGTAGCAGAGCCTATAAGGAACTAAGGTGAGCCTTAAACTGTTAGCCATGGTCACTGTAGGAACAGCTGCGACCACCCCCATGAAAGCCACTCAGCGTTTATCTGGTCCACCTGGGCTTTTCTAAATGCGTCCTCGCTGATCCTTACGGAAGTGTCTCAGCTACTGGGGTTGCTTAAAGGCGTAGTGTCTTAAAATTGTGATGAGGACTTTGGAACAATGTAGGCTATGTTGAAAACTTTAAACAAGAAAACATTTTTGAGTCTGTACATCCTCGTTAATGTTCTTCTGGTTAAAGTTAAAAATCGAGATGTGTTAAATTAATTACAGTTTTCTTACGAGGCTTTGTCCTTGAAACAGACGTCAGATCTTTGTCTACAAAAGGCAGTGCAGAGTTCCCTGGTGTCCAGTGGTTAGGACATGGCACTTTCTCTGCCTGGGTTCAGTCCCCGGGTGGGGAACTGCGATGCGGCAAGGCACGCAGCACAGCTCGGAAAAAGATGGCGCTGACTTTGGATTGTTGAAATGTTCCCGCTGATTTGCCTGATCACGTTCTCACCTTGCAGTAAGTGTGCCTGCCGCAGTAATTCCACGTGGTCGCTCTGTGACACCAGATGCCACCATGGACTGTCGTGTGTATTTGGAACATCCTTTGCTCATGAACTTCTTTTCCTACCAACACGTAGGTTTACATCATTCCCTGGGATGTCTATATAGGCCTCTTGATGTGTGGGGACCATATCTTAATCAGCTCCATATGGATGCATGTCCAGCGTACCTCCAGTTTCTAACTGCTGTAAAATCTAATGAATAGCTTCCTACACATGCCTTAGTGCACTGCTCTGCTCCCTTTAGGAGGTGGTAATGAAAATCTCCTCTTTCTCTGTTCTCTATCTCACTTCTGGCCGCCGGTGTGGGTTTTTTCCTCACCAGCATTTCTCCAGCTCTCTCTGTGGATAACTGCTTGGCTGTCCTACAGTTCAGTGCAGCCCCACACACAAGGGGCTGTCTCACTGCCTGCCTGCCCACCCCCACTTCAGATGCACATCCTGAGCCCGGAAGCCGTCACATTCTGCCCAGCCCACTCCACAACAGAGCCCAAGACCCCTCCTCCAGTCCAGCCTCTTCCAGAGCTGCTTGCAGGACGCTGGGCAGCAGTTCATTCACTGGAGGACCTGCTTCCCATAAAGGAAAGGACTTTCCCAGAGCCTCCAGTGGTCACCGAAGCTCTCAGGATGCCTTCAGGTGGCGGTTTGTGTGGAGGAGGCTCCGCCCTACAGGCCTGATAGATTAAATGATTGCCGGCTGGTGATGAGCTCAGCTCCAGCCCCTGTCCCCTCCCCAGAGGTCACGAGGGTGGGGCTGACAGTTCAGCCCCTAATCCCAGGGTTGGTTCCCCTGGCGATCCTTGGGGAGTCTACAGAAGTCACCCCAACCCTCCTGCACTGTCGGTGGGAATGTGAATTGGCAGCCACCATGAACAGTGTGGGGGTTCCTCAGAAACAGACACAGAAGCTGGAGCTACTGTAGGGCCCAACAACCCCACTCCTGGGCTGGTTGGAGAAAACTCTAGTTGGAAAAGTTACACGCATCGCAGTGTTTATGGCAGCGCTATTTACAATAGCCAGTCATGGCCATGTGCATCAGCAGAGGAGTGATAAAGAAGATGTGGCGCTGCACACAGTGGAGTGCTGAAGTGATTGTCAGTCATCGCCAACTCTGGGGCCCCACGGACTGTAGCTCCTCTGTCCTGCGATTCTCCAGGCAAGAATGCCGGAGTGGGTTGCCATGCCCTCCTCCAGGGGATCTTTCCCAGCCCAGGGATCAAACCCAGATCTCCTGCATTGCAGGCAGATTCTTTACCATCTGAGCCACCAGGGAAGCCCCTAAAGAATGAAATAATGCCCTTTGCAGCAGCATGGATGGACCTAGGGACCATACTGAGGCCAGTCAGAGAGACAAATAGGGCACCACTTACCCGTGGGTGCCGAAGAGTAGGACAGTTAACTTATTTACAAAACAAGCAAGTTCAGACATAGAAAAGAGACTTAGGTCACCAAGAGGGAAGGGTGGGGGCATAAATTAGGTGTGGGATTAACAGATGCATACTACTGTATATAGAAAAGATAAACAGCAAGGATTTACCATATATCACAGGGAAGTATATTCAATATCTTGACAAGCTACTGATACAATGGGAAAGAACTGGAAGAAAAGAATGTAGATAAATACATACACACACACACACGTATGAATAACCAAATCACTGTGCTACACACGTGTAACGAACACAGTTTTGTAAATCAGCTTCACTTGAATAAAAAAGTCACTTCATTCACATAAGCCCAGGTGTGGTTGATAGGAACTTGTTATGAATATCAAAAGACACTCTTATCCTCTTATCACTTAGGAAATTCCAAGGGTCTTTAGAGCTCTGTGCCAGAAATGGAGGAAGACCATATGTGTATTCTTATTGTAAGTCACAATGTCACATATTCCTAAAATGAAAGTGGTTCAAAGACGATGCACATGGCAAACTACTTCCAGAAAGACCGTATCAGTAGCATGTCTGGGACGTGTGCATTTAGCTAACCCTGGGTTTTGCCAGTCTTCTTTTAAGTCAGTGACAACCTGATGGGCAAAGTGTGTTTTTTCTTGCCTTTTTAGTAACCAGTGGGGGAGCTTTAAAAAGAATTTTTCAGTTCAGTTGAGTCGTTCAGTCGTGTCCAACTCTGCGACGCTATGGACTGCAGCACGCCAGGCCTCCCTGTCCATCACCAACTCCCGGAGCTGGCTCAAACTCACGTCCATCAGGTCAGTGATGCCTTCCAACCATCTCACCCTCTGTCGTCCCCTTCTCCTGCCAGCATCAGGGTCTTTTCCAATGAGTCAGTTCTTCACATCAGTTGGCCAGAGTATTGGAGGTTCAGCTTCAATACCAGTCCACTATTTATATTTCTGCTTATATGGGTTACTAAATATACTTAGCCCACTTTTACTATCTCTTATCCTTATTCTTTTATAAAATCTATTACAGTAGTAAATCTTTTTGTTGTCATAAATATTTTTCCTGTTTTTTTTATCTTGTTCACATTGTTTTCTGCTATATAGAAATCTAAAATTTTGAAGTCGTTAAACTTTACAATTTCCCATAAATTCTTTGCTATCATACTTAGGACTTCCCTACTCTTAAGAGTTTTTAAAATATTTACCGAATTTTGCCCCAACTCCTTTCATTGAGATGTACCTCGCATACCACATGTCAGGTTGCACCCCACAGGCCTGCAAGCCCTGTAAACTGCCCCATCACAGGACTAAAGAAAGAGGCTGGCGGTGGCAACAGAGACCTCAGTGGTTTGTTGGACCAGAGATCTTACCTTTGAAGCAAGGTCCTGGAGTGACTCTTCAGGCCGCGGGGTGGAGGGTGGGGGTGTGTGTCAGTTACAGGGGATGTGGGTCAGTTACAGGTTGGCCCTGGGGCAGGGGGAAGTATCAGTGACAGGGGGTGGACGTCAGTTATGGGGGACATCAGGCTGGCTGGGTATCAGGAAAACAGGAACACAAAGAAGCCCCTCTGATCAGAAGCTTAGGGTGCTCAGTAGCTGTGGCTGGCGGGCAGGCGTGCGGGCAGTTACTGGTCAGGCTCTGTGAGGAAGAGGGAAGGGGTGTAGATGAGTAGACTGCAGGTGAGGCAAGGACCGGGCCAGCAGGGAATGGACTGAGAGCAAGAGAATGGCCATCTTGGGGGGGCCTGACCACACACCATAAAACTCACTCTCACGGTGTACAGTCCATTGGTGGTTAGTGTTCAAAACCAAAATTGAAGTAAATCCAGGGATCTGAAGGCTTGATTAGGTGGTTTATGATTCGGGCGGCATCTTGTCCTGCGGCTAGAGGGAGCATGCAGGGGTTGTACAAGATGGAAGGTGTTTGTTTATAGGGAGGGGGCAGGACAAGGGGGATTAGCCAAAGAAGAGGAAGGAGCATTGTTAAGCCAAGGCTTCTTTAGGGAAGGCAACGGCAAGGATGCCATTGTGCAGACTGCCTCTTCTTCTCTGGTGGGTAGAGGGAGCCCACACGGCAGACCACCTGGTGAGGACCGGGAGACTCTAGACCAGTGGGTCGAGGTTACACTTCTGGTGGTGGCTGAGACTGCAGGTAGGCCAGGGAGCATGGGCCTTAGCACCAGTGATACTAGTGACTGCTTAGGGCCTGTGGTTTTTCTCTTTAACTTTGAGTATATTCTCAGGGTTCTGCACACACCATCATGTAAATCAATCCCAGAACACTTCCATTTCCTCAAACTGACCTATGTTTTTGAAAATTTTATTGATTTTTGCCTGCACGGGCTTTTCTCTGGTTGCGGTGGGCGGGGACTACTCTTCTCTGCCGTGTGCAGGCGTCTCGCTGTGGAGCACGGGCTTCAGTGGTTGCGGCTCCCGGACTCTGGGGCCCAGGCTCAGTCACTGATGAGCACAGGCTTAGCTGCCCCAAGGCATGTGGGGTCTTCCGGCCCCGGGATCGGACCTGTGTCCCCTGCGTTGGCAGGTGGATTCTTAGCGACTGCACCACCGGGGAAGCCCAAACATAACCACTTTGAAGGCTTCGTTTGTGGGAATCAGTCATCCTTTTCCCGCATTTCTTTTGAGGAAAGGAATGCGATCGTGGTCACACCGAGGCCGTCACTTGCCACACACCCGCGCTCCTCCGTGCTGAGCAGCACGAGTGTGGCTTCCCGCGAGGCGGCCATGCCCCTGGCCCCGTGCAGCTCAGGAGCAAACAGAAAGCCGTGGGGGGGGGGGCTGAGAAGGCGACTGCAGAGAGGCGGGTGCACCAGGAGAAGCGCCGCGGACGTGACGGGGGTTACCCCTGGGGCTCCAAGCCACTTCCAAGAGTGAACTTCCCCTCGAGAGGGACACTTGCAGGACCTGGGCGCCCACTGGGGGCACACCTGCCTGCCCGCCCTCCGGGGGCTCCCGAGGAGAGGGCCGCCCCTCGGGCGCTCAGGCCACCGCTGTCAGTCTGCTCTGAGCCCCAGACGCGGCTCCCGCCCATCAGCTTTGTTTTCCCACGAGACTGCTGTGGGCTGTGGCGAATCGTACGGGGAGCAGTCTGTGATCTCAGAGCCTTCTCCATAAACCTAGTGTCCTTAAATGTCGGGCTGAGGTCTGAACTCTGTAACCCAAAGCTCTAATTAGTATTTCTCACACCGTTTAGAAGGACACACGCCTCTTTTCATGGACTGAACACCAACCTTGTGTTTTGAGTTACAGATACTCAGACGTCCTCCTCACTTCTCGGGCCCTGGTCAGTGACTCATTCTCCTCTGTCTCCGCCACACAGCATGGTGACGTCACTACATACGCCTGATTTAGAGCGTGGAGGATGCATTGTTTTAGACATTAGCATTCTTGTTGGCAAAGAATATTCTTGTTCACAAGACATCCCAGAGATGCTGGATCAAATCTTTAGGTTAACACTATTGTTTCAATGCTAGTTTTCTGGTTTTGACAGTTTTACTAAGGCATGTTAACATGAGGGGAAGCTGGGCAAAGGCTCCATGGGAGTTGTTACAACTCTGTAAGTCTAGATTATTTCAAAATGACATATATATATATATCAAATGAAACAAAACTGGAATTTACTACTAAAATGAGAAGAAACCAAATACCCAGCACCCTGGACAGGTAAAACAAAACTTAGGGGTTATCTATGGATTTAGGCAGCATCACAAGTGAGTCCTCGACCAAACTCATGCTTCTTTGGGCCACCGCTCTTTCTTGATCAGTGAGCAGTTTTCAAAGGAGACCGAGAGAGACTGCAATGCCATCGTATAAACGTCTGCGTGGTGTCTGTGGCTTGACCCGAGAATGTGTTGTCTTCCCAGAGAAGCGGCCACCCCTCTGTGATGCATGTCTTCCTGTCCTGTAAGCGTGGCCTCCGGAGCCTTTGCTGGGCATGTTCCGGGAGCTTTTCAGTAAGAAAGTCTCCTGATCTGCTGTCAACTGTCGAGGCCGAGTGAGACGCACCCCGAGGCCCTCACGGGGTTTTCACTGTGCTACCTCCAATGGCGGCCCAGCCCAGGCTTCCATCGCCGCTGACCGTCCTGCGGATCCGCTGCCTGTGTCGGCAGAGCGTGGGGCTGGAGAGAGCGATAGGCAGGAAGAGCTTCCTGGAAGGATCTGCACAACTCACGGAGTCGGAGGGCCAGTGTGAGAGGCGGGCTCCGGAAGCGGGCAGGGTCGCCGGGTGTGGGCAGCAGCGCTCACCGTCATGCCCAGGACGCGGTCAGGCCGGCCCTGAGTGGCCTCCCGTGCTCGCCGAGTGCCTGGGCGCCCCTGGGTGCCCCCTGCAGGCTCTGGGCGTGGGGCTGGGCATCAGGCTGGCCAGGCCTTCCTCCTCAGCAGGCTGTGCTCTGCTGGAGGGGCCACTGGCAGGAAGCGGTTGGGGGCGGGCTGTGTCCGGGAGCCAGCCTTCCTCAGCTGTCTCATGACAGTGTTTGTTGTTGCTGTTCAGTCGCTCAGCCGTGGCTGACTCTTTGCGACCCCATGGACTGCAGCACGCCAGGCTTCCCTGTCCTTCACCGTGTCCCCGAGCTTGTGCAAACCCATGTCCATTGAGTCAGTGATGCCATCAAACCATCTCATCCTCTGTCGTCCGCTTCTCCTCTTGCCTTCAGTCTTTCTCAGCATCAGGGTCTTTTCCAAGGAGTCAGCTCTTCACATCAGGTGGCCAAAGTATTGGAGCTTCAGCTTCAGCATCAGCCCTTCTGAGTAATATTCAGGACTGATCTCCTTTAGGATGGACTGGTTGGATCTCCTTGCAGCCCAAGGGACTCTCAAGAGTCTTCTCCAGCACCTCAGTTCAAAAGCATCAATTCTTTGGTGCGCAGCCTTCTTAATGGTCCAGCGAGTGTCTGCTCACCGTTTAAATCATCTCCAAGTCAGGCTCCAGATTCTTGCATGGGACTCTCCATGCAAAGTGAGCGCACCCCAGGATATCTGGACGTGTTCATTATGGGCTCTGTGGTGAGGAAACACCCCGGATGGGAGGAGGGATGGACAGGACCTGGCAAGGTGGGCTTCCTTCCCAGGTGACACTGGGGCTGTCGTGCACCGTGACAGGCGTGCAGCTGGCCTCGGCCACCTGTCTGTCCCCGCCTCCTGGCCTGGCTCGCTGGCCCCTTGCCTGCTGTTAGTTGTGGCTGCACTCACCTGCCAGTGGCCCCAGGGTGGCCACAAAGCCTGCCTGCAGGACGTCCCTATGGCCCAGGGGGTAGGAACCCGCCTTCCAATGCAGGGGATGCACGTTCGATCCCTGGTCTGGGAACTAAGATCCCACAAGCAGTGGGGCCCTGGCACCGTGATGAAGATCCTGCAGGCCACAATTAAGACCCAAATAAAGAAGTAGAGAGATTTTTTTTAATTAAAAGTCTACCTGCTCTTCCTTAGCACAGGTGAGGAGGGTTCACTGGAGACTCCAGGCAGAGGGGCCGGGAGCCGGGAGCCGCTGAAGGCAGCTCCTCAGCCCCTCGCCTGCTGCTGCCGGGCGGGCGAGTTCTGAGAAGCAGGCCGCTTTGCCCGCCCCTAACATCTGGGGCCTCTTCTCTCACAGAAGCTGGGGCACCTCGCCACGACCCCGTGGTCAGTGCTTGCGAATGACCAGGCTCCCAGGAAGATTCCGTGGATTTCTTTACATGTGAGCCATGAACATGTGGCTCTGAGTTATTAATACTTGATGTGCTGTTTTCTGATGTTGAAACATCAGAAAAGCCCTGACCAACCTAGACAGCATATTAAAAAGCAGAGACATTACTTTGCCAACAAAGGTCCATCTAGTCAAGGCTATGGTTTTTCCAGTGGTCATGTATGGATGTGAGAGTTGGACTATAAGGAAAGCTGAGCGACAAAGAATTGATGCTTTTGAACTGTGGTGTTGGAGAAGACTCTTGAGAGTCCCTTGAAGAGCAAGGAGATCCAACCAGCCCATCCTAAAGGAGATCAGTCCTGGGTGTTCATTGGAAGGGCTAAGCTGCAGCTGAAGCTCCAATACTTTGGCCACCTGGTGTGAAGAACGGACTCACTGGAAAAGACCCTGATGCTGGGAAAGATTGAAGACAGGAGGAGAAGGGGACGACAGAGGACGAGATGGTTGGATGGCATCACTGACTCAAAGGACATGAGTTTGAGCAAGCTCGGGAGAAGGTGAAGGACAGGGAAGCCTGGTGTGCTGCAGTCCAAGGGGTTGCAAAGAGTCAGACATGACTGAGTGATTGAACTGATGTTGAAACCACTGAATATCTTATTTTTATATCTTGGGTTTATGTATTCAAAGTGCTGGAGTTAACAGTAACTTATCCCACAGAGATAAGTGGCAGAGGCCCTTGGATGCTCTAAGAGGTTTGGGTTCCATCTGAGGTCGGCCACGAGCTGCAGCTGTAGGGCGGGCCTGGGGAGACGGTGTGCTGTAGCATCCCCGGCAGGCCCGCCAGTGCCATCAGCACCGCCGGGGGAATGGAAGGGAGGGGGTCACTCCACTCTCAGGAGCCGTCAGCACCGCCCGGGGAATGGTAGGGAGGGGGTCACTACTCTCAGGAGCCGTCAGCACCGCCCGGGGAATGGAAGGGAGGGGGTCACTCTACTCAGGAGCCGTCAGCACCGCCCGGGGAATGGTAGGGAGGGGGTCACTCTACTCAGGAGCCGTCAGCACCGCCCGGGGAATGGAAGGGAGGGGGTCACTACTCTCAGGAGCCGTCAGCACCGCCCGGGGAATGGTAGGGAGGGGGTCACTCTACTCAGGAGCCGTCAGCACCGCCCGGGGAATGGTAGGGAGGGGGTCACTCCACTCTCAGGAGCAGCCCAGCCAACCAACCGGAAGCCGAGCTAATCAGCGAACTGTAGAGCCTCTGAGATAGAAGTTTTTAATCCGTTCCTCACTTCAGCTGACTCAACTCATGAATTTGAAGTTTTCTCTTTATAAAGACGAGAATTTGATGAGTTTGTCAGCTTTCAAAATATTGTCAGCTTTCCTAACGTACAGCTACCAACAATAAGGTTAACACTTACCCCCCCCCCCCCCGAATTATATAATTTTTTTCCTGTGAACTCAACATTCAAGAACTCTCTTTTGATAGCAGGAGCGGCAGAGAGGACACGCGTGGAAAGGCGTGCTCTCCCCCAGGGAGAACTCCTCCAGGGCGCGCAGACACGCGTGGTGGAACATGTGTGAGCAGGACAGCAGGACCGTCTCCCGCGGCGCGGGCGCAGGGCCGCCAGTGGCCAGCGCGGTGAGGCAGATGGGGCAGTCGGGGGCCTCCCGGTGCAGGGCCTGCAATACAGCGGGGCGGGCGGTCACACGTGCGGGTCACGCCGCGGCGGGCGGTGTCCCCAGTTCAAGTGAGAACCGGGGCCCCACGGACGTGGGTCTTGTAAACACGGAGACGTTTCGTCCTGGGTTAAAACAGCGCTAATTATGTGTGTGCTCTGTTATTCCTGTGATGAATGGAAGGGGCTGCAACCCACGTGGGGTAACCCACCTCTAAACACAGTTTATACAAGGCTGACTCTTAGTGACAGACTTTCTTTTAACTAAGCAGTTTCTGACACTATGTAGCCGCTAAACTTCTTTATGCGTTTTACCATTTTTGTGATTTCTAAGTAAGCGTTTCCTCTGTTGGGTTTGGAGTCTCTGTCCTCAGATGGGAGGGGCGGGCAGGCTGTGACTGGCAGGAAGCGCGGGAGGGGGTGGGGGGGGGCACGTGGGGAGGCCTTGGCCCTGGGCGTTTTCACTGCTCCCTAGACGCCGTCATCAAAGCGGAATCTCTCACCCAGGGCCCTTGACCTCACCCCAGAGTGGGCGAGGAGGGTCCCGGGGCCCCCTGGGGGCAGACACACATGCCAGACCCCTCTCCGCAGTGCCCGGCCCTCCGCCCCCGGCAGGCTGGCCGCGCCTACCTGGGTCTGGATCTCGCCCCACTCCTCTTCCGAGAGCTGGCGGCCACACCGCTCCTCCAGCTGCTGCAGGACGCCGCGGTTGACGGCCAGGCAGTGGTCCACCTCGCAGAGGAGCGCGTCGATGTCAGTGTGGTAGGAGCAGAGCAGGCGCTGGCTGATCTCTGTGAACTGAGTGCCGCGCCCGCTGTGAGCTGCGCCGGGCAGCGCCCCGGGTCCCCGCTGCCTCCCCCGGCTGCCCGTGCACTCGCCAGCCCAGAGGGCCTGGGCGGAGGTTTCAGGAGGGGGCACCTGCTGGCAAGCCTTGCTTGGTGGCAGGGGGCACACTGGTGAGGAGTGGAGAGGAGGAGGGACCAGAGCCGGGCACAGTGGGTCAGACGGTCATCCTGTGCCGGCAGCGCCCCCAGAGCCTCACAGGCCCGGCCCCTGGGCAGTGCCGCCCCCCAGCCCACGCCAGGCCGTCACGAGGGACGCCCGGCACGGCACGTCCCCAGGCTCCGCGGCATCATCCCCCGCGGCTGCAGGTCAGGAACCATCCTTTCAGCGTGAACATTTCCAAAAAGGGAATCTAAGAGAAAGACCATCTCCTCCCTTTTGAGTTGGTTACTCATCCTGCCTTTCTCACTGAGCTCTAAAATCCTCATTTTGAATCCACCCTTGTTGCCTAAAGAGCTAAAAAAAAAATAAGCTGAGGTAATCAGTTTATGGACGATCGTGTGTCTCCATGCTACAGAACACATTTTTAGGACTTAACCTAACAATCCCAATTTCACTGCTAGCCTAAATATGGAGGTGGCTTATCACAGTTTATCACAAACTTTTGTTTTGCTTTGAAGGCACTGTCCTCAAATACAGTCTCTAACATTCCATCACTTCATGGGAAATAGATGGGGAAACAGTGGAAGCAGTGTCAGACTTTATTTTTCTGGGCTCCAAAATCACTGCAGATGGTGATTGCAGCCATGAAATTAAAAGACGCTTACTCCTTGGAAGGAAAGTTATGACCAATCTAGATAGCAGATTAAAAAGCAGAGATATTACTTTGCCAACAAAGGTCCATCTGGTCAAGGCTATGGTTTTTCCAGTGGTCATATATGGATGTGAGAGTTGGACTGTGAAGAAAGCTGAGCACTGAAGA
Source organism: Odocoileus virginianus (assembly GCF_023699985.2). Lineage (NCBI taxonomy): Eukaryota > Metazoa > Chordata > Mammalia > Artiodactyla > Cervidae > Odocoileus > Odocoileus virginianus. The sequence goes on from NC_069674.1 coordinate 1,689,929, forward strand.
ATTGATGCTTTTGAACTGTGGTATTGGAGAAGACTCTTGAGAGTCCCTTGGACTGCAAGGAGATCCAACCAGTCCATCCTGAATGAAATCAGTCTTGGGTGTTCACTGGAAGGACTGATGCTGAAGCTGAAACTCCAGTACTTTGGCCACCTCATGCGAAGAGTTGACTCATTGGGAAAGACCCTGATGCTGGGAGGGATTGGGGGCAGGAGGAGAAGGGGATGACGGAGGGTGAGATGGCTGGATGGCATCACCGACTCGATGGACATGAGTTTGAGTAAACTCCGGTAGTTGGTGATGGACACGGAGGCCTGGCGTGCTGCGATTCATGGGGTCACAAAGAGTCAGACACGACTGAGCAACTGAACTGCACTGCACTGACTGAATATTCCCCCAGGCTCGGTCCTCTTTATAAAGGTCTGCATTTGGTACAAAGAGATCTAGAAAAGCACTCTGCTCTCAGGGCAAAGGAGGTAATGGGAATCATGGTGGGCTGCGTCCTGGAATACTGTCGTCTGCTGAGGGCGACAGCTCTGAGCAAACCAGGGTCGCTGAGATGAGCGCACGCGTTTGCAGGGCGCATTTGGCATATGCAGTTTGTAAAATGCTACGGGCCGAGGTCACGTGGGAGGTGCGTGGACTCAGGCGTGCAGTCCCCTTGTCTGCACCTTTTCTCAGCACTGAGGGCTAACGCTGGCTCACTGCAAAGCAGCATGAGCTATGTCCTCCTTCCTCGAGACAGTTCGGCCTTGTGGTCCTTTAGATGTGTGATGTGCGGAACACATTCTCCACGGGCCCAGAGGATGTCCCCAGAGTCAAGTATTCCAGCCTACGGGACACCGCGTGTGTGCAGCGTGTCCGTGCGTGTGTTTTTACGCAGTGTCTGTGTCCATCACCTCCATCAGAAGGTGCCTTCGTGGACCCGGGGGCTCCTTCCACCTCCCATCCATTCCGCAAGAAGCCTCGAGCCTGGGCAGGATGGGCGCAGGGCTGTGGGGAGTGACCCTCCCTGGCCTTGGTCCCCGGGGCTTACAGGCTGGGCCCCGGGTGTCAGGGGAAGGCCGCCTGTGAAGCGGCTGGCGGCCCACGGGGTTTGAATCCAGGCGCCTGCGTCTTGGGGTCTAGTAGGCACTGGTTTCTCAGCCGTGTCTGAGGCCTGGACAAAGATGCTTTTCCATTTTGGAGTCCAGTTCCATTTCTTGCCGACTAATTATCCAGCTGGCAGCTGGATCCAAGTGCATGGGCTCCAACTGGCAAGGCTTCATTGTCTCTGTTCCTTAGCCTTTCAAATGCCTGATAATCTCTATTATTAAAAGTAGAAGAGGTCCCTATACTTTATAAAAGGAAGGATTCCTTGGAAATACATACACAGCTGCCTTCCAGTGATGTTTTATAGGTTAGGTTTTCTCTAAGCTGCCTTTTCGTGCAGTGTGAGAGATTCCCCGTATAGACCTGAAAGGTGAGATCGTTTCTTCCTCCAGAATTAGCCCCCGCCAGTGCAGACCTCACACAGTCTCTGTGATCCCGAGGTTCGCTCTCACATTAGTTCTCAGAAGTGCAGCTTGCAGGGACAGCAGTGCCAGGGTGTCCCACTGCTGGGGTGGGGGCACCGCAGTCTTCCAGGGGAGGTTGTGGCACCAGCAGCATCTGCCTCTCCAGGGAGCTGCTAGCAGTGCCGACTCCCGCCGCCCCAGCCCTCTGGGGCCAGCCACTTCTGCTGGAGGCAGCCGTCAGCGATCCAACAGCCCCCGAGGCAAGGGGGCTGACGCTCACTGGCGACGGGAACTGCTCTCGTAGAAGCTGCCGGCTTAAGGTTTAGGATTCAAACTTGTTTAACACGGATTTAGTCTTCACTCCCTGAGACGTGGGGCTTCCCTCGTAGCTCAGCTGATAAAGAATCCACCTGCAATGCAGGAGACCCCAGTTCAATTCCTGGGTCAGGAAGATCTCCTGGAGAAGGGGTAGGATCCCCACTCCAATATTCTTGGGCTTCCCTTGTGGCTCAGCTGGTAAAGAACCCGCCTGCAATGCTGGAGACCTGGGTTTGATCCCTCGGTTGGGAAGATCCCCTGGGGAAGGGCATGGCTACGCACTCCAATATTCTGGCCTGGAGAATTCCACGGACAGTATGGTCCACGGGGTCGCAAAGAGTTGGACAGGACTGAGTGGCTCTCCCTTCCCTTCCCTGAGATGTGACCACCAGCTTCAAGAGTGCAGTACCTTCCTGAGCTTCCGAGGGTCACCTCAGGGAACGGCAGGGTAAGTGTGGAGGCCACGGGCGTTTCTATGTTCTTACATGTGTGTGTGTATTATCACGCGTGTGTGCCGAGACGTCTGTGTCACGGCTCCTACACACATGTCCGGGGGACGTCTAGAACCCACACCTGTCCTCGTGGCGTGTGAGCTCTCACGGCTTGAGACGCAAACAGAGCCGGTGTGTCCGGAACAGCCGTGCACGCTGGTCCCAGGGGCCCGTGAGGACGTCCTCGGTGCCCCCCGCCTGCCTCCAGCACTGCGGTGGCGCCGCCTCCACCCTCTCTGCCGGCTAGGGGCTGTCCCCCGTGTGCCCCTGTCTGTGTGTCTGTCTGCGAGCCGCTCTGCGCGCGGGCCCCAAGGCGCTGGAGAAGCGCCTGCTGAAGAAATGGCCGTGGCGGCTTTGGGGATGCAGCTCTGGGACAGCCAAAGTCACTCCCACCCTTCACCTCTCCAGGCTTTTCTCCAGGACACAACTGGTGGACACTGGTGATGTTTCCAACAAAATACCTGATGCATTGTGTCTCCCCTCCAGGAAGGCGGGACGCGCCCAGAGGTAGCCGTGGGCCTGGGGGGAGGCACCTGGCCGGGGGGCGCTCCCCGTGACGCCGGGTCTGTGGCACAGCCCCCCAGCTGGAACCCAGTTCTGGGCGCGGAGGGCAGGGTCAGTGTGGACGCGGGTGCATGGCTCGCCTGACATCGCTCTCACACTTGTTAATGGGCACAATTCCTTCCTCAGCCTGAATAGGAAGCATTTCACAAATGAGAAAAACAGCCATCCCTTTATCTGCAGGGGTCGGCGGAAACTTAAAATGCAGATGAACACAGAGACCTGGTGAGAGGCTGCCGTCTAGCACAGGGAGCCCCGCCGGGCTCTGTGACACCCGGAGGGGAGAGGGGCTTATGAGGGACAGTGTCTCTGTGTAATTGTGGCTGGTTGGCATCATTGGACGGCAGAAACCAACACGACATTGTAAAGCAGTTTTTCTCTAGTTAAAAAATGAATTTGACTAGAACTAATCAGTGAGTTTAGCAAAGGTGCAGGATACAAAATCAATACACAAAAATCCCTTGCATTTCTATATACTAACAATGAAAAATCAGAAAGAGAAATTAATGAATCAATCCCATTCACCACTGCAACAAAAAGAATTACATATCTAGGAATAAACTTACCTAAGGAGACAAAAGAACTGTACACAGAAAATTGTAAGACACTAATGAAAGAAATCAAAGAAACATAAACAGATGGAGAGATATTCCATGTTCCTGGGTAGGAAGAATCAATATTGTGAAAATGACTATACTACCAAGCTCAATCCACAAATTCATTGCTATCCCTATCAAATTACCAGTGGCATTTTTCACAGAACTAGAGCAAAAAGTTTCACAATTCATATGGAAACACTAAAGACCCCGAATAGCCAAAGCAGTCCTGAGAAAGAAGAATGGAGCTGGAGGAAACAAACTCCCTGACTTCAGATTATATGACAAAGCTACAGTCATCAAGAGAGTCTGGTCCTGGCACAAAGACAGAAATATAGACCAATGGAACAAGATAGAAAGCCCAGAGATAAATCCATGCACCTATGGGTACCTTATTTTTGACAAAGGAAGCAAGAATATACAATGGGGCAAAGACAGTCTCTTCAATAAATGGTGCTGGGAAAACTGGACAGCTACATGTAAAAGAATGAAATTAGAACACCTCTTAACACCATACACAATGATAAACTCAAAATGGATTAAAGACCTAAATGTAAGACCAGTTCCAGTTCAGTCACTCAGTCATGTCCGACTTTGCGACCCCATGAACCGCAGCACGCCAGGCCTCCCTGTCCATCACCAACTCCTGGAGTTCACCCAAACCCATGTCCATTGAGTTGGTGATGCCATCCCACAATCTCATCCTCTGTCATCCCCTTCTCCTTCTGCCCTCAATCTTTCCCAGCATCAGGGTCTCTTCCAATGAGTCAGCTCTTCGCATCAGGTGGCCAGTGTTGGAGTTTCAGCTTCAGCATCAGTACTTCCAATGAACACCCAGGACTGACCTCCTTTAAATTGGACTGGTTGGATCTCCTTGCAGCCCAAGGGACTCTCAAGAGTCTTCTCCAACACCACAGTTCAAAAGCATCAATTCTTCAGCACTCAACTTTCTTTATAGTCCAACTCTCACATCCATACATGACCACTGGAAAAACCATAGCCTTGACTAGACAGACTTTGTTGACAAAGTAATGTCTTTGCTTTTCAATATGCTGTCTAGGTTGGTCATAACTTTCCTTCCAAGGAGTAAGCATCTTTTAATTTCATGGCTGCAATCACCATCTGCAGTGATTTTGGAGCCCAGAAAAATAAAGTCAGCCACTGTTTCCACTGTTTCCCCATCTATTTGCCATGAGGTGATGGGACCGGATACCATGATCTTAGTTTTCTGAATGTTGAGCTTTAAGCCAACTTTTTCACTCTCCTCTTTCACCTTCATCAAGAGGCTCTTTAGTTCTTCTTCACTTTCTGCCATAAGGATGGTGTCATCTGCATATCTGAGGTTATTGATATTTCTCCTGGCAATCTTGATTCCAGCTTGTGCTTCCTCCAGCCCAGCGTTTCTCATGATGTACTTTGCATATAAGTTAAATAAGCAGGGTGACAATATACAGCCTTGACACACTCCTTTTCCTATTTGGAACCAGTCTGTTGTTCCATGTCCAGTTCTAACTGTTGCTTCCTGACCTGCATATAGGTTTCTCAAGAGGCAGGTCAGGTGGTCTGGTATTCCCATCTCTTTCAGACCAGAAACTATAAAACTCTGAGAGGAAAACAGAGGCAGAACACTTGATGGCATAAATAAAAGCAAGATCCTCTATGACCCACCTCCTAGAGTAATGGAAATAAAAACAAAAGCAGACAAGTGGGACCTGATTAAACTTAAAAGCTTTTGCATAGGAAAGGAAACTATAAGCAAGGTGAAAAGACAACACTCAGAATGGGAGAAAATAACAGCAAATGAAACAACTGACAAAGGATTAATTTCCAAAATATACAAGCAGCTCATACAATTCAATACCAGAAAAACAACCCAATCAAAAAGTGGGAAAAAGACCTAAACAAACATTTCTCCAAAGAAGACATGCAGATGGCTAACAAACACATGAAAAGATGCTCAACATTACTCATTAGAGAAATGCAAATCAAAACTACAGTAAGATATCACGTCACACCAGTCAGAATGGCCATCATCAAAAAGTCTACAAACAATAAATGCTGGAGAGGGTGTGGAGAAAAGGGAACACTCTTGCACTGTTAGTGGGAATGTAAACTGATACAGCCACTATGGAAGATGGTACGGAGATTGCTTAAAAAAGTAGGAATAAAACCACCATATGACTCAGCAATCCCACTCCTAGGCATATACCTTGAGGAAACCAAAATTGAAAGAGACACATGGATCCCGTCGTTCATTGCAGCACTATTTACAATGGCTAGAACATGGAAGCAACCTAGATGCCCATCAACAGATGAATGGATAAAGAAGTAGTGGTACATGTACACAATGGAATATTACTCAGTCATAAAAAGGAACGCATTTGAGTCAGTTCTAATGAGGTGGATGACCTAGAACCTATTCTGCAGAGTGAAGTGAGTCAGAAAGAGAAAGATAAATATCTTATTCTAATGCATATATACAGAATCTAGAAAAATAGTACTGAAGAATTTATTTCCAGGGCAACAATGGAGAAACAGACACAGAGAATAGACTTATGGACATGGGGAGAGGGGAGGAGAGGGTGAGAGGTGTGGAGAGAATGACACGGAAACTTATATTACCATATGTAAAAATAGATAGCCAATGGGGATATGCTCTATGGCTCAGGAAACTCAAACAGGGGCTCCCTATCAACCTAGAGGGGTGGGATGGGGAGGGGATAGGAGGGAGGGTCAAGAGGGACGGGATATATGTACACCTATGGCTGATTCACGTTGAGGTGTGACAGAAAACAGCAAAATTCTGTGAGGCAATTATCCTTCAATAAAAATTAAATATTTTAAAAATAGAAAAAATGCAGGTTACTTAACCTAAGCTAAAAAGCACTGTGCCCTCGCTCTGCCGGTTAGCTTTTGCAGCTGAGGGGGGAAAGCCCAGAGGGCCCCGGAGGAGCCGGTCCTGGCCCAGCGGGCAGAGGGGCCACGTTGATCCTTGACCAGCTGGGCGCCGGGCTCAGCAGGAAGGCGGGAGGGGCGGCCCGCCGGGCACCCCGCCTCTGACCCCGGCTCTCCTCCTCCGGCCTCTCGGCAGCGTCTCCTCGCCGCCTTCCTGCTCGGCCGCTGCCCCAGCCAGCCCGCTCCCTCCGCCCGCTGCCCGCCGCGCTTCTCCGGCCCTGCGCGGCTCGCGCTCGGCCTGGCCGCCCAGAGAGCTCTCTGGGCTCCTTCCGATGATACTTGTCAGCGGCCGGGGCGCCTTCCTTCTTCCTGTGTGTATTTCTTATCTCTCGGCTGCTCCGCTTCATCTTGGTGAGGCCCTTGGCATTCAACAAAACTGTCGCCTTGAAATTTGCAACAGGTGAGGAATGAAGGCCCACACGCCCCCAGGGTACGCCTTCTGCCTGAGTGTGGCGGTCTCCTCCTGGGGGCTGAAAAGAGGACACTGTCCGCGTGCGAGGATTCTGAAGAAACTTCCAGTGCCGAGATCCAATAAAGCCTCAGTATTTGGCTTATAACATTGGCTTTAGCTTGTTGATAAACATACCCAAAATCTTTCAGTATGCACTTATGGCACAGTTCTAAAAGTGAGCTGGCGTGACTGGCTTCATTCTTGTGCTTCGAGTATTGAAAAGTTAGCAAGAATAATATCCTAAAAAAAGTTAAACTAGCAAATGGGTACTGACTATCCTGTGGCTGGGTCAGGGCCATGTCCGAAGTGTAGCTATTATTAAATATTTCTTACATGTCAGATTCCTGCCTGAGCAGCATCCTTCTGCTCCTGTTAAGCCCCTCACTGTCACGTGGGTCAGAGGCCTTTAGTGGTTGGAAAGGCAAGAACACACACACATGAAGACCATCGGCTTCTAGTTTTCAAACTAGTGGTTAATATTAATTCTATAGAAGCATGGAAAATACATAAAATTTTCCATTAAAAATGAGTATCTTCTTCTATTTCTCTTTCTAAGCCTCACATTTCATATATTTGATAAACAGTTACGGATTCAGGTAACTGATACGAAGAGCAATCACTGGTCATTTACAAGTACATCCCGGCTAAAGAATAAAGACGGGCTCACAGAAGTGCCCAGGTGAACTCGGCCTGCCCAGGGGCCCCTTTGAGCATCCATCTTGATGTCAGCAATTGCTTACTAATGTGTTTGACTTACGGCCGCCCTCAAAAGCAAAGTGAAACGCCTGGAATTTACAGCGTATCAATGAGTCCGTTGATAAGCTTTTACTGGTTTAATGTCCTCCCGTCTTGCTGCTTGGAGCCACTTCAAGTTAGCAACAGAATGTTTGCCATCTCTGTGTGATAAAGGAAGTCAAAAGGGCTGAGCAAACGTGAAGACCATTATGCTGTTTGGTGAGATGGAATGAAAAAAAAAAAAAACTCAGAGCACCCTCCCGGGGCGGGGCTGGGAGCGGCTGTCCCTAAAGTCGACCGCAGCATCTGACAGACCCCTCGCCTCGCTTTCTAAACAATGGCCCGGACTTTTAGCTCGGGTGGAGATAATATAATGCATTTGAAAAGTTTTAATTGCCGCAATAAAAGGCCATACCTCAATTATATGACATATGCTAGCAGAACTCCCAGATAAGGATCAAAGGCACTCAAGGACCGACCACTGCATTCTGGGCGACACTCGGTGTTCTGTACACACTGTGACAGGCGTGAGCGCGGCGGCTCTCGTGACCTTCCCGGGCGGCTTTGATCTGGGCTCAGCCGACGGCGCGGGAGCGCGGCCGGCCTGCGGCGCGCCGCGGACTGACGGCCCTCCGCGCCGAGGGCGCCGCCGACGCAGGGCCACTCCGCACGCTGCCCCGGGGGCTCGGGCCCAGCAGGGGACCCCCTTCCGCCCTTAGCGCGGCCCTGCCTGGTGTCTGAGGGACCTCCGGTGTGACGAAGCTTCACTCTGCCCTGTTCGGTCTTGTCAGGAATGTGCCAGGGGTATTCCAGGCAAGGCAGCGCCGCCAAGACAAACCTGGGCCTGGGGGGGCGTGACTGTCTGTGGAGAGATGACCTCTGCGTTCTGCCAGATCGCTGACACCCAGCAGACGCAGGGCAGCGGAGGCGGGAGAAGACCTCATTCATCCCCTTATTAATCGCCCTGAGACAGAAGGGCGAGCACTCGCAAGGCCATGGTTCTTTTACGAGAAAGACGGATTGATTTATAAAAATAGAACGGCCGGAGCTAATCTAATCTAGGGTATTAAAGACAGATCCATCTTGGTGAGGTCTTGAAACTTTAAAGGAGCCAAGCACTTCCTCATGTGTGGTGCCTAAAAATATCACAGTCTCACCCCTGCTCTGCCTTCCTTTTCTGTGGATTAGCCTTCTTTTCCCCAAAGGGAACCAGGCCAGTGGTCCCCAGCTATGGTGAGAAGTTTTCACCTATCTGCCAGAAAAGGAAAAAAAAAAAAAAAATAGGGAATTCAGTGGAGTGAAACTTCTAGAGCTGGACATTTCAGTGTCCAGGAATATCCTGTAGTGTGTGGTCAGATACTGCCAGCTTTCTGACTGTTGAAACAGCCCTTCAATCTTAGGAGATGATTCTGAGGGCCTCCATGTGATGCTTGGGTTTAGCTCTTACTTGGCCAAATGGACAGTTTTTGAAAGTTGGTAATGAGTCTGCTGGAGGCCGGGTTTCTCTTTGATCACCGGCAGACTCTGGATGGCAGGAGTCCCCTGGGGTACGGAGCTGCAGGGGCTGCGAGGAGAGGGGACCCTGCTGCAGCGCCCCGACTTCATGGGCCCACAGAGGCGGTGGGGCCGACACGCACCCGTCCGTCAGCCTTGGGCGGTGAAGTGGGTCATGCAGTTTCCTCCTCCTAGTCATTTGCAATTTCAGTTTTTTTAGACTAAACATAAGATGACTTTACATTGACTCTCACCCATGGTCAGTATGGAGACAGAACTTAGAAATGCAGCTTCTGGTTGCACAAGGCACCCCCAGTTTAAAGGACCCCTAGTTCCACAGAGAATGATAAACGTACCATATTCGATACTGTAGCTACCGCACATTTTGCTCTGTAAACTGTCCGATTTCTGAAATTCAGACACTGGGTCCCTCACGGCTCACTGATCTACAGTTCTGTGTGAGGAGGGTGACGGGGTGAACACGCGGGTGTCAGAAGGCAGAGCCAAAGGCAGGCCCGTGCAGGAGCCTGGCGCTCCTGGAATGTCCCTGTCACAGGGCTGGTCTCCCGCCCACTGGGGCCTTGATGAACCCCTTGCTTGCCGCAGCTTTGGGCTTTATCTTTTAGTGGATCTATCACTAGGGAACCTGCAGACCCCGATGCCTCCGAAGCTGGGCTTTGGGACACACGCCTGGGTCTGAAACACTGTCAAGATGAAGACAGTGAGAATCTAGGACCAAGAGTTACACTTTTATTTTAAGTCTCTTAACCTGTGATTTTTAGATTTGAAAGGCTCATTATACTGACAAGCTCAAGTTAAAGTATTTTTATAGGCATTTAAAGGAGAACAGTTCAAACTTCTTAAAAAACTGACATGCACATTTGTTTCTTGATGAAAATAATAAAATTCTGTTTCCATCACTGCTGTTCAGCTGCTCAGTCGTGTCCAACTCTTTGTGACCCCATGGGCTGCAGCACACCAGGCTTCCCTGTCCTTCATCATCTCCTGGAGTTTGCTCAAACGCATGTCCATTGAGTCGGTGATGCCATCCAACCATCTCACCCTCTGTTGCCCCCTTCTCCTCCTGCCTTCAGTCTTTCCCAGCATCAGGGTCTTTTCCAGTGAGTCGGCTCTTCGAATCAGTTGGCCAAAGTGTTGGCGCTTCAGCTTCAGCATCAGTCCTTCCAATGAATATTCAGGGTTGAAATCCTTCAGGATTGACTGGTTGGATCTCCTTGCAGTCCAAGGGACTCTCAAGAGTCTCTGCCACTAGAAAATTGCCATTGAATTATCTTTAATAAAATAGGATATCCTTTTGAGCTGAGATGAAAGTCTTTGTAAAGTCACCTCTGGACAATGACTTCTTTCTTTACTAACTCAGAGTTCACAGTTGTTTCGTGTCTAATATCTCTCTTATTAGGCTGTTAAGGTATTGTACTGAGAAATACTTATTAAAGGATCACATCTTTTAAAAAGCACATGAAAATAGCCAAAACCCCTGAATACCGTGTGTATTTCAGTCTCTGTATTAATATAAGCCGAGGCTCTGTTGTTACTAAAAACTCAAGTAAAGATGATCATTTCACCTTCTTGACCATCGGTGGGTCCTTGGCGCTCTTCTGCAGAGCAGCTCGGCACGGTGGGGGCCGCCGACCCCGGGCTCCAGCGGCAACGTCAGGAGGCCTTCCTAAGCTCCCAGCGCACACGGGTCACCACGCTGTCCTGGGCCCCAGGTGGGGCAGAGCTCAGGGCCCGGTGCGTCATCTGATACATTCTAGTAATTTTATATATTCGCTTGGAAAGTATTTACATAATTAACAGGGAACTCTTCTGAGGATAAGGTATAACGTAATAATGTCTGTTTTTCTCCTTCATGTAAATGCCGACATTAACTGTTCTTTTCAATAAGTCTTTTTCTTCAGTGATCTGCTGTGAAGAAGTCTAAGTCCTTACTGTAGACTTAGAATCTCTGGACACTGAGGTGGGTGACTTTCTACTGGTTCATCACCTGTCCGTCAGTCGTTTCACAAGAATCTCAGTTACCGAAGTTTTATATATATTGGGACAGAACTGATGTATAACGTGGTGAAAGTTTCCAGGTTACAGTGTGATGACTCAATGCACTTACATGTTGGGAAGTGATCACCACAGGAGGCTGCGTGCGTGCTAAGCCGACTCTCCGGGACCCCGTGGACCACAGCCCACAGACCGCAGCCCACAGGTGAGAATACTGGAGTGTGCTGGCAGGCCCTCCTCCAGGGGCTCGTCTCACCCCAGGGCTTGAGCCCAAGTCTCTTAAGAACAGAAGGGTGAGTTAACACCATTTCCTGTCTGTGGTGAGGACATGTCCGATGTACATTCAGGGCAGCGTTCAAGCATCTGATACAGTGTTGCTGACTGCCATTGCCAGGCTGAGCGCCGGACGCTGCCCTCGGACTGGCGTCTCCCCTCACCCACCCCTCTGCCCATGGCCCTGGCCACCGCCATTCTACTCTGTTTTTGCCAGTTCCACTTCCGCGGGTTTCACATACAAGTGGGATCACATCGTATTTCTCTGTCTGGTTTATGTCCCTTAGCATACCGTCCTCAAGGCTCACGTGTGTTGGTGCCAATTGTAGGCTTGCTTGCTTTCTCATGGCTGAATTCCACTGTATGCGGGCTACGTCTTCCTCGTCCATTCATCTGTTGACCGACACTCAGGCTGCTTCTGGGTCGTGGCCGTCGTGCACAATGCTGCCATGAACATGGGTGTGCAGAAGTCTCTCTGAGCTCTTGATTTCTCCTTTAGATGGTCGGAGGCCCAGGAATGGAACTGCTGGGTGGTATGGCAGTCTTTGGTAGTCCCACTTTTACTCAAGCTTTAGTATCTCCATGCAGTTCTCCATCGAGGCTGTACCTATTTATATTCCCACCAACAGCACCCAGAACTTCCCTTTCCTCCACATCCTCGCCAATACTCGTTCTTTCTTGCCTTTTCGTTACAGTCATTCTAACAGACGGGAGGTGGTATCACCGTGATGCTGACTTGCATTTCCCTGATGATTACTGAGGCTGAACACCTTTTTCATGCACCTGTTGGCCATGTGTATGTCTTCTTCAGAGGAGTGTCTAGTCACTGCCTCTGCCCATTTAAAAAAAATCAGATGGCTGGGTTTTTTGGCTGTTGAGTTGTATGAGTTCTTTATATATTTTGAATACAACCCCCTTATGAGATTTATGATTTGCAAATATTTTCTCCCATTCTTCAGGTTGTCTCTTCTCATTTTGTAGACTGTTTCCAGTGATGTGCAGAAGCTATTTATTTTTATGTAGCTTATTTATTAATTTTTAGTTATTAAGAACATTTAATAAATAAAAACACCAACTGAACACTTTCAGAGAAATCTGGCTTCCATCCCTAACTTCTCTTCTCTCTTCCCCCCTTTCCCCTCTAGCTGATTATGTTTTTGATTAAACGCTTTATTTTGTGTTGGAGTATAGCCGATATAACAGTGTTGTGATAGTTGCAGGTGGACCATTTATTTCTGCTTTTGTTGCCTGTGCTTTTGGTGTTGTATCCAAAAACATCATTGCCAAGATCAGTGCCAAGATCCCCCGTGTGCTTTTTTTTAAGAGTTTTGTGGTTTCGGGCTTTAATCTTTAGCCCATCTTGGGTGCATTCTGGCCGCATCCTGTGGACGGACGCACCGCTCCTTCTTACCCAGTGCTCGCCGCTGCTGGCCACAGCTCGCACATCTCTCCTGTCTGACAGGAGCACAGCTGCTCCTGCTGTCTCTTGGTTTCCGCCTGCCTGGAACATCTTTCTCTGTCCTTTCAGTTTGCGCCTACTTGTGCCCTTAATGGTGCAGCAAGTTTCTCTGTAGGCAGTTTTGCTTTTTAATCCATTTGCTCACTCTATGCCTGTGATTGGACAAATGAATTCACTCACATGGAGAGTCAGCGCTGCTGGGTAAGGACTTCCGGACGCGCCCGCCGCCCCCCGCCTGTCCCTCGCTCCCGTCTTCCTCTTCCTCCCCCGCTGGTCCGCTGTGGACGGGCGGTCCTGCAGAGTGGAGGCTCTCTCCCCTTCTCTGTAACTCAGTGTGTCTACGGCAGGGTTTTGGTGTGTGCTTACCACGAGGCTTACATAAAACACTGTAGAGATACAAGTCTGTTCTACACTGATAACTTTCACTGTATACACTCCACCCTTTTACTTCCCCCTTTTACATTTTTGATGTCACAATTGACATCTTTTTATAGTATTGACAAATACTATATAATGTTCATCTTTTTATAGTACTGACAAATATATTCGCTGACAAATTACTGTAGCTACAGTTATTTTTAATACTTTGTTCTTTAACCTTTATAAGGGAGTAACATAGCACAATATTACAGTACCAAGAGTATTCTGAATTTGACAATGCGCTTTCTTTTGTGTGTTCCCATGTTACTAACTGGACTTCCCAGGTGGTGCAGTAGTAAAGAATACACCTGCCAGTGCAGGAGACACAAGAGGCAAGGGTTCGGTCTCTGAGTCAGGAAGATTGCCTGGAGGAGGGAAGGGCAGCCTGCTGCAGTATTCTGGCCTGGGCAAGCCCATGGACATGGACAAAGGAGCCTGGTGGCTACAGTCCAAAGGCCATAGCGTCAGACATGACTGAGCACACACACGTGCATGTCACTAATTAGCATCCTTCCTGAAATGAGCGTTCAGCCTGAAAAACTCACCATGTCTTGGGAGGCAGGCCTAGAGCCGAGGTCCCCCAGCCCCCATCTGTTCGGGGCAGGCTCTGTCACCTCTCCCTCACTTTTGGAGGACGTCTTTGCTAGTGAAGTGTTCTTGCTCGGCAGTTTTTTTTCTTTTTATCACCTTGAATATATCGCCTTCTGGCCTGTGAGTCTGCTGAGACCCACCGATAGCCTGTGGGCATTTTCTTGTTAAGTTAGTTATAAGCTTATTTTCTCTTGCTGCTTTTAAGATGCTGTCTTTGATTTTTGACAGTTATTATAATGTGTCTTGGAGAACATCTCTTTAAATTGAGTTTGTTTGGTGACCTATGAGGTTTACCAACTTGGACGTCTAAATCCCTCCCCCATCTGGGAAGTTCTCAGCCATTGTTTCTTTATATACTATCTGCCTCCTTCTTCCTCTCTTCTTCTGGGACTCTAACAATTTACAAATTGTTTCTTCTAATGTATTCCAAGGATCACACATACCTTCGTCACTTTTTTTTCTTTGTTCTCCTCTTACTGAATAATTTCAGAAGTTTTGTCTTCTAACTCACACTCTTCTGTTTGAACCATTCTAATGTTTATGCCTTCTATTAAAGGTTTTTTTTTTTTTTCTTTCATTTCATTCATTGTATACTTCAGCTCCAGAATTTGCTTGGTTCTTTTTAATTTTTCTATCACTCTGTTAAATTTCTCTTTCCTCAGATGGTTGAACGGATTTTCTGTGTTTTATGGTAGCTCCTTGAGCTTCCTCGGGACACTGAGTTCTTTCCCATGTAACCCACAGGCCTCTGTGTCTTTGGGGTCAGTTACTGGGGAGATCAATGTCCTCCTTTGGCACTGTCACAGCTGCTTGGTTTTCATGTTCCTTTCATGTTTAGTGTTGACCTAGGATCCGGCCAAAGATTTTTCATTACATTTAAATGTTATATCTCTCAAGTAACTTTGTTCCAGAACATTCCTCTTTTCTTCTTTATGACACTGTTCTGTTGATGTCAGCTGTTTTACAGAATATTTCTCATTGTGGACCCACCTGCTCACAGGTGTCCTCGTGGCTGGGTTCAGGTGGAGCATCTTTGGTGTCAAAGTGCAAAGGCGCGGAACAAGGGAAGATTAGTGCAGTGATAGATAGCCTTTTCAAATTATGTCATAAGAGCATGAAATAATTATGATGGTGAGATTCTGGAATAACAATTTTCAACGTACCCTACAAAGAACCATACAATTTTGCTGTCTACTCACTTTGGAGACATCCAGAAAGGTTTCCTCCTTGGTTTGGAAGTCCCCACATAATCTGACAAAGTGCAAAGGCGCATCTCCGCCCCAGTGCTCTGTGTGCGCATGCGGCTCAGGGGTCACTCTGCCCAGTGACCGGCTTTGTGGCCCCTGGGCTGAGAGAGCATTACTGGACTTTTCCAGTGTATGCACTTCTCCTCCTCTTGAAAGATTTCTGACTCATCTGTGGGGTGATTCTTTGAGACTGGGTGTGAAAAATGCAGTTCCCCAACAATCTTTCACCCAGTAGCTCATAGTAACTTACTGATACGGTTCTCAAACTGTCATCTGTGTACATCTCTGGGTGTATCTATAGACTCCTGGGTGATGTGAAACTCAGAGACCTAGTTTAATCACCTCTCAGACTCCACACAAGCATGCTGGCATTTAAAGTTGTAGATTAACATTTCCTAGATCATCCCTAGGAAGAGCTGAACTCTTCATTAGAAAAGTCCCTAATGCTGGGAAAGATTGAAGACGGGAGGAGAAGGGGACAACAGAGGATGCGATGGTTGGATGGCACCACCGGCTTGATGGACATGAGTTTGAGCAAGCTCTGGGAGATGGTGATGGACAGGGAGGCCTGGCGTGCTACAGTCCATGGGGTCACAAAGAGTTGGACACGACTGAGCGACTGAACAGCAAGATCATACTTATAGCTCAGGAAGTGAGTCCATCAAGTTGGAAGAGGAAGAAAAAGTCATCAAATCACAAGAGTCATTCAATAAATGATAAGAAGTGGTCTATATCATAAAGGACGATCTCTGGGCTCTTCCTAGGTAGGCATTTACGTATACAAGGCCTCTACCATTATCAGCCGTCAGGAGCAGGGACAGGAGTGTACACTTTCGCCAATCTACTACCTGACGTAAATGCAGTCTTCATTTATTGAAAATGAGGTTTGGGTTTACAGATGTCGATTGTTCATGGCCAAATGGGATAAGTGGGCTGGGGTGAGCTGTGAAATAATTGTGGAGAAGATTTAGGAAACCAGCAGAGAGAGCCGGGGATTCTAGATTTCATAAATTGAAAGAGGCAATTATAAAATGCCTATTTGTGCAACAAAGTAGGAGTATAACTTCACTAAGTTAAAATGCTTCTGGGGAAGAGTAATCTGAAGTATGTGGCATGCGTGTGTACAGCCGGCTGAGCCGCTCGACTCTGCTCCATGTGAACACAAAGGGTAGTCTATGCTTTCAAAAGTTATCTTAAACTGATGCATGAAAATTAAAAAATATACACAGAAGGTAAAACAACTACTGAGTCTGTAATTAAATTTTTCCAAGCGGAAATGATAATTTCTGATTTGAGAGCCCACATATATATATGTAATAGTTATATATAATAATAATGATTATTATATATTATAAATTATTAAGAGGAACACAGAGGATAAGCATTACTGTCAGGCTAAGAATACAGAAAAGCATGGAAGGAATATAAGAGGAAGAAGAAAAACCAACATGGGAGGCAGTCGCTTACTGGCTCAGAGGAACCACAACACGCGGGAGGTGAGACAGAGGCCGGGGAGGAAGTGAGGGTGGCTCCATCCAGGCTCGGGTGGGGGGTAGGGGTGGTGAGCACAGGGACTCCGTGTGGGGGAAGGGACAAAGCTTTCTAGAGAGGATGGTAGACTCGGTGGAGCTGAGACCTACTAAGGAGGTGAGCATGCTGCTCCCTGAGCCATTCGGGGGAGAGGCTCACTGTCCAGGAAACAGTGAAGGTGAAATGTGTTCTTTCTATCGCATCCGTTATCCGGAGTTTTAGCTAATCTGCTGTTTCTTCTGTAAAATGGGGATGTTTGAGAAAGGCCCAGGCAGCACGGAACTCGGGGGTTTTCACGGGGGCACCTGCAGCCGCCCAGGCCCTGCCCCTGCCCCAAACGTCCTCTGCGCCTGTCCTGCGGTGTGTGGGGGACCCCAGATTCCCCATCCACGGCCTCCTCCTCCCTGTTTCTGCCACCTTCCAGCGGCCATCCCACCAGCCAGGAAAGGGGGCGGCTCCGGGGCAGCTCCAACCGGCTGCGCTGGGCCACAGAAGGGAGGCGCTCCACCCGCATCAACCTCAGGGTCATCAAGAGACTCAGTATTTTAAGGTCGCTTGTTCACATGCTGCCTTTACTGGTGTCCCGGTCCTGCGAGCAAATCAAGTGCGCTTTCTCGATTAAGTCTGAGGCGTGGTGACTTCACATGAGCCATGATTCTGATTTTCTTTTGCACACACTGACAGCTACCTTGCTTGGAACCATTACCTGGAGACCAGGAAGGGCATTAGAAAAATCTGTTATGATCGCTGCTTTGTGGTCAAGCTAAGTCCATCTACTTTCAGGGACACTGAAGAAGACCGCCCCCCCCCCCCCCTTCCGCAACTCCAGGCACGCAGAAGGATGGTGGGGTCCTGAGATGCACGGACATCAGCCCTGCAGCCTGAGGTCGGGCAGGAGCTCAGACAACGGCCCACGGCGACCCCCTCCCCAGCGCACGGGGCTCAGTCCTTAGGCTCTCGACACAAGGAATCACACGGCAGGAGAGAGGGCACCCCGTGCATGGCGAAGGGTAACTTCCTATCGCTCATTATCCCACGTGGGAGTGCAGGCTAGAAGACAGATGCCTTTAGAAAGGATGGAAATAAACGGGAGTGGAGCGTCCACAGATAACAGATAACAGTGCAGGTTTGCCTCAGTGATTCCAGGTGACACAGTCACAACGCCATCCTCTTATACAGGGCGCGTCTACAAATTACGGAATCGCACTACTCTAAGGCCGCACACAGACAGACCCGAATGATACAGTAATGTTTACAGTAAACATGGTCTCCGGTGCCCGCTGTGGGCTCCACCCTCCTTCGCAGCACAGACGGGGCCCCAGGCAGGAGCCGGGGTGTCGCCCGAGGCCGCAGAGCTGGGAGGCAGGTCGGGGCTGGCCCCTCTTCTGTGCCTGGCCTTTCTGTGCCTTTCTGTATGAGGCGCGTATGGAAAGTTGTTAAACAGACCAAAAAAAAAAAAAACCCAAACAGGTAAAAACTGGTTAAAGGAAAAGGCAGAAACCACAGTTATTTATTTCTAAAACTCTCTCGCATTTTGGTGACGCCAGGAGGTCCATCCGTTGCTCAGGAGGTGTGAAAACTTGAGCCCGTTTCCTTTCTTTTCTCTGAAGAGATGAGTTTATCTAAATCGTTGTCATAAGGTGGACACACAAACGCTTGCTCTGAATTTCACCTTATCCAATTTTACAAGTTTTATGATGGAGAAGGAAATGGCAACCCACTCCAGTACTCTTGCCTGGAGAACCCCATGGACGCAGGAGCCTGGTGGGCTACAGTCCCTGGGGTCGCAAAGAGTTGGACACGACTGAGCGACTTCTCTTTCTTTTATGAGGTGACTAGAAAAGGAAATCTTAAAGTATTTACCATCCGGGTTAGAGAGCCAGTTTACGGGGCCGGCATCCCACCGTTTAAAAGAGCCCAAAGCTGAAGCCCGGCTCAGGGTGTCACGGGCCCCCCGCAGGCGCCGCGAGCTGCGGGCAGGGGAGCCGCCGGCGGCGTCGGGGTCACACCCACCTTGGCTTCAAAGAACTTCCTCCTCAGCTTGGCATCTGTGGGCGGCACCGTCCTCCTCAGGTCCCGGTACCACCTCCTGACCACGTGTCCGCGCCAGGACGCCTGGATCCTAGGGCACAGGGCACCGTCAGCCCCGGGCCACAGGGAAGACCCCCACCGCGCAGCCCCCGGAGCGCGCCCGGGGCAGGCCTGCTCCCGCGCGGCTGGGACACGTCCCGGGGCTCGGCCGCTCACCTGGTCGCACACTTGATTTTGAAGAGTCGGGCCCCATCGCAGATCACCCGGGTTTGGTACTGGTTCTTTCTACAGAGAGGACACGTTTTTTTATTTGTGAACTTTTCAAAAGCCTGAAGGCAAGCCTGAAGGAAAACATTTCACTTGAAATTTCACGAGTAATTACGCAGAAACAACACGTTTTACTTCTCATGTAATTATAGTGTTCTTTTTCTCACATAATTATGAGACTTAGTCCAATTTAGATTATGAAGGGAAGAAGTTTCATCAGACGTTAACACCTTCCTCATGAAAAATGATATTTTACAAGAATGTACATGCAGGCACATCAAACATTTCTGAGCACCCCTGTGTGAAGGTGGATGGTCCCTGCGTTCAGGAGACCGGGTAGTGAACTCGGCGGGAGCGGGTGCTCGCCCACGCTGGCGGTCGTCACTAACCACACTCTCTGTAGGGACATTTGCGGCTCTAACGCCATGGAGAATTCACAATTCTCAAAACAGGATGAGTCCTACTCTAGTCTAAAATCATAGGGATAAAATAAATGGCTCTTTTCAGGAGCCGGAAAGTGAGAGAGGGCTTCCCTGGTTGCTCAGTGGTAAAGAATCTGCCTGCCAACACATGTTCGATCCCTGGGTGGGGAAGATCCCCTGGAGGAGGAAATGGCAACCCACTCCAGTATCCATGTCTGGAAAATTCCATGGACAGAGGAGTCTGGTGGGCCACAGTCCACGGGGTCGAAAAGAGTTGTACCCGACTGAGGGACTAAACAGCAAAGTGAGAGACGGCCCCAACCCTCTGAGTTGGGAGGGTGCCGTGTGCCCCTGGGGGCGCGGGGCGGGCAGGGGCTCCTCACCCTGTGGAACACGTGGGAGCAGGAGAGCAGCACCTGTTCAGAGAAGACAAACGGGGTTTGAAGTTTAAATCAGTTTAAAGGAGAAGCAGCATAAATGCATTAATTAAAAGTTCTGACTCTTTAAAAGGTAAGCTGTGTTGCTTCTTTGAAAAAGTTAAGAAGCAGATTTAACAACCTTGATATTTACAATATTTGGAGTTAAAGTTTAGCATGGCACGGGTATATAATCTCAACAAGAGAAACTTAACAACAATCTGAAACATCAAACAAACACGTGAAGTTTGCTACAGAACAAGTGTATATTTAAAAATGAGATGATTATAAAAGAGAAATATTTCTGGGCAGATTCTATTCTGAGCACAGCTGGCAGGGACCCAGGCTGGGGGCGGGGTGCAGAGGACAGAAAGCAAACACCTTTTCTTAGGACTCTGTTCAACTCAACTGCACTCTCTAATGAGCAGTAAATCCCAGAGACACATGAATTACCTTTCTCCTTTAAACGCAGGGCAAGCGTGGTTGCCAGAAAATTCCACCTTTCTGTGGCCCAAATTCCCACTGAATAATGGTATTCCATTGTTGTTCAGTCGCTCAGTTGTGCCCATTCATGACCCTAAGAACTGCAGCACGCCAGGCTCCCCTGTCCCTCACTGTCTCCTGGAGTTTGCTCAGACTCATGTCCATTGAGTCAGTGATGCTATGATATTCTGGGGTGAGATGTTATATGCAGACTGTCTAAAGATACTCTGGGCTGGGACAACGGAGCTTAGACTGAATGAAAAGAAAGGCCGTTGGTTCTTCTGGAAGGAAGGAGCAGGGAAGGGTGAGACCAGGCCAGCCAGCATGCAGTCCACTCCCCTGCTCCACATTTCTGAATTCTCTCTGACGGTGCTGGGCTGGAGGGGGTCGCAGAAAATAAACTTCCCCAGGAGTGAATGTTCCAAGGCATGGAAGGCATGGAAGCCCCATGCCTTCCCTGGGCCACTTGGTCTGGGGGAAACCTCCCAGTTTTAAAGTAATCATCCCCTCACCCCACCATCATGCCTTTATTCAGTCTATACTTTTCTTCTTAATGGGACGAATGGAAGAAATAGCACAATAAACACAACTCAGAAGTTCTAAAACCAATCCTTGAAACTTACTGCCACCAAGAAGCCTAAATTGCAAAAACTCATTAATGTGGGTCCTTTTAAATTATCACCGTTTAAGCTTGCTTCTTGGAAGAAAAGCTATGACAAACCCAGATAGCATATTAAAAAGCAGAGACATTACTTTGTCAACAAAGGTCCATCTAGTCTAGCTCAAAATTCTCCAACCACACTTCAACAGTACATGAATCGTGAACTTCCAGATGTTCAAGCTTGATTTAGAAAAGGCAGAGGAACCAGAGATCAAATTGCCAACATCCGTTGGATTACACAAAAAACAAGAGAGTTCCAGAAAAAACATCCACTTCTGCTTTATTGACTATGCCAAAACATTTGACTGTGTGGATCACAACAAACTGTGGAAAATTCTTAAAGAGATGGGAATACCAG
The DNA here is from genome assembly GCF_023699985.2 of Odocoileus virginianus. Taxonomy (NCBI): domain Eukaryota; kingdom Metazoa; phylum Chordata; class Mammalia; order Artiodactyla; family Cervidae; genus Odocoileus; species Odocoileus virginianus. Next base: position 1,711,197 of record NC_069674.1, read on the forward strand.
ACCACCTGACCTCCCTCCTGAGAAATCTGCATTCAGGTCAAGAAGCAAGTTAGAACCAGACATGGAACAACAGACTGGTTCCAAATTAGGAAAGCAGTACATCAAGGCTGTATATTGTCACCCTGATTATTTAACTTATATGCAGAGTACATCATGAGAAATGCTAGGCTGGATGAAGCACAAGCTGGAATTAAGATTGCCGGGAGAAATATCAATAACCTCAGATATGCAGATGACACCACCGTTATGACAGAAAGTGAAGAAGAACTAAAAAGCCTCTTGATGACAGTGAAAGAGGAGAGTGAAAAAGTTGGCTTAAAACTCAACATTCACAAAACTAAGATCATGGCATCTGGTCCCACCACTTTATGGCAAATAGGTGGGGAAACAATGGAAACAGTGAGAGATTTAATTTTTGGGGGCTCCAAAATCACTGCAGATGGTGAGTGAAGCCATGAAATTAAAAGATGCTTGTTCCTTAAAGATTAAAAAGCTAATTAAAGATTAAAAGAAAAACTATGACTAACTTACACAGCATATTAAAAAGCAGAGACATTACTTTGCCAACAAAGGTCCATCTAGTAAAAGCTATGGTTTTTCCAGTAGTCATGTATGGATGTGAGAGCTGGACTATAAAGAAAGCTGAGCGCCGAAGAGTTGATGCCTTTGAACTGTGATGTTGGAGAAGACTCTTGAGAGTCCCTTGGAATGCAAGGAGATCCAACCAGTCAATCCTAAAAGAAGTCAGTCCTGAATATTCATTTGAAGGACTGATGCTGAAGCTGAAACTCCAATACTTTGGCCACCTGATGGGAAGAACAGACTCATTGGAAAAGACTCTGATGCTGGGAGAAGATTGAAGGCAGGAGGAGGAGGAGGAGAAGGGGACAACAGAGGATGAGATGGTTGGATGGCATCACTGATGCAATGGACATGAGTCTGAGCACGCTCTGGGGGTTGGTGATGCACAGGGAGGCCTGGCTTGCTGCAGTCCATGGGGTCACAAAGAGTCAGACATGACTGAGCAACTGAACTGAACTCTGTATATTTAAAATATACTATTAAATGTTCATAAATAGTTGTTATTGGCAAACATTCTCTGAGATAAGAAAACTGAATGACTCAGTGGTAGTAAACACACTGAAAGTGTCCTAGAAGTCAGGGTTGGACCCCAGCCCTGCTCAGTACACGTCCTGAGGCAACCTGCCATGAATCATGGGAATTGTTTATTTCCTCATCTGTAAGGGATATAAAGCCCACCTCAGAGACACATGAGCTGAACTGATCAAATGTCGGGAAAATGCTGACTAAGGAAAAACTGGGCTTCCCAGGTGGCTCAGTGGTGAAGAATGTGCCTGCCAATTCAAGAGACTGGGATCCAATCCCTGGGTGAGGAAGATCCCCTGGAGGAGGAAATGGCAACCAACTCCAGTATTCTTGCCTAGAGAATCCCATGGACAGAGATGTCTGATGGGCTACAGTCTGTGGGGTTGCAAAGAGTCAGACATGACTTAATAACTGAACAACAACAAAGGAAAAAGCTAAACCTGACAACTAAAACTTGAAATGCAAAAGACACACGTGTCTATATCTGTAACCAAAAATATTACAGTGAGACATTTATAAACAGCAGAAAGGGAGAAATGCTGGATGTGTGACATTCCAGTCCCCCTTCAGATACTCAGCTTCAAGATTTCCTTCTTCACATCACCACTGGACCAAGTGTCTGCAGCACAATTAAGGAAGAGGTTGTTGGGGCCAGAAAGACTCCTCTCGGCTTTATTAGCTCATTAACTAAATGGTAAATCGTCCCAGAGCTACTTCCATGCTTTAAGGACCACAATCTTTCTGAAATAACCAACTTCCATGTACACAAGAGATTAGGTCTTGATAGAGAACTAGAACATAATAAGTATGTTTAAAATAATGTGTGAGTTCAAATTAGTAAAGAACAAAAGTTTATGATTGTGAAATAACTCATTAACCATAAAAACTCATTAAAACAAATGAAGTTTGAGAGTTTATGTGTCAGGTTGGTAGATGAAGCCTGGGATTGCTAGGCTGTGAATTCTAAGCCTGCTTTTAAATATATTTGCTGTATTTTCTTTTTTTAAAAGCAAAGTTCCAAGTGCCTCTGTGTAGGAAGCATAATGCTACATATGAGAGAAATTACTCAGGGTGGTCATTAGCTAAAACAACAAAAGATTCTAGAAATAGCAGAGCCCCTTAACTTTCAGGAGATTGAAGTTTAATTAGACAAAGTATGTACAGGAAAAAAAAAAACCTATGACATAGACTGATACTATATTATCTATATTATCATCAGTCTTACTATGGTAAACTTTCATAATAAAGATTGTTATAAGATTTTACTTAAAGATCCTCCCACAGATTCTTTGGAGATATTCAAGCTCAGTTTTCCTTTTAGGATTTCAATTCTTGAAACAACATAAATGATCCCCACTCTTCTGCTCTGTGCAACTTGCCAACTGGGTTCCCCCACCCCCGCTGCGCATGGCCAGTGGAGTGGGAACAGTCCCGTACAAACTCTGTACTTGAGAATTAAGAGCAATCAGTAAATAAGAGTGTTCAGGGAGGGTGTTTAGCTCTTTCTCATATACAAACTTAACTAATGGAAAAGAAAATGTTGAGTCTTTGAGGATCAAATAGGAGGAAGAGACTGGAAGAAAGAAGCGTGGACCCTCTTAATCCCCAGTTCAGAGTCCAGTCACTGGAGAACGCCCCGTAGGCCTGCTTATCTAAGGCTCACGTTAAACACCTGCGGGTGAAGTCCAAACTCCTCTCTGCATATCGGGCACGGCTGCGTGGAGTCTCCCTGCTCCACGGATCTCTGCTTCACTCTGGCCCATTCATCCGCCGACAGTGGCAATGGGGGAGGGTCAAAGAGGCCCAACTTCTGTGCTGAAGTTCAAACAACAGGGAATGTGAGTCCAGTGCGTTTTACAGGGTGGTAACTCATGCATCATTTCAATGACATTATTTTGCAAGTATTAAGGCAAAACACTCACATTACTTACTTCATTCCACTGTACTTAGAATGCTGCTTTTATATGGGTGCACAGAAGTCAAGGAGAATAATCTGGTGTTCTTCAGTCAGTCAGTCATGTCCAACTCCTTGCAGCCCCATGGACTGCAGCATGCCAGGCCTCCCTGTCCATCACCAACGCCCGGAGCTTGCTCAAACTCATGTCCATCGAGTCCGTGATGCCATCCAACCATTTCATCCTCTGTCATCCACTTCTCCTCCTGCCCTCAATCTTTCCCAGCGTTAGGGGCTTTTCCAATGAGTCAGCCCTTTGCATCAAGTGGCCAAAGTATTGGAGCTTCAGCTTCGGCATCAATCCTTCCAGTGAATTTTCAGGGTTGATTTCCTTTAGGATGGATTGGTTGGATCTCCTTGCTGTCCAAGGACTCTCAAGATGAATGATATCTTAGATTTATGTTGTTTTTATTTACAAAGAATTCCACATATCTATTTCATTTTCACAATGATTCTATAAAGCAAGCTGGGCTGATATCCTATTTTACAAATTTTTCACAGGTGTTGGCCAAAGGTCTCCTCATTTCTCAGCTAACTTCTCTCTCAGCCTTCGGCATTGCCTTCCTCCAATTTTGCTTGTTTCTGCTGCCAGTGACCTTTGTAACATGAGCATCAACCCAGTTCTTCCCTTGCTAAAAACTTCTTATGACGTAGTTACTGTTAGGATCAGTCCTTGCCTCAGCCACGTTTGAGGGTCGGCTGCATGTCTACCCTAGTGCAGGCCCAGAGCATCTGTTCCAGCGGAAGCACTCATTCTGGAGAAGGAATTTCGAGGAGCTCGGGAGAGCGGGGGTGGGGGCGTGAGCACAGCTTCCCCACCCCGCCCCCAGGCCACTGAGGCCCACAGGGCCGCCTTCAGGGACAGAGAGTGAAGTGCTAGGTCTACAGAACAAGAACGGGAGGCCTCGACAGGCCCGCTTAGGGTACAAGAAAGAGCTCTCGAAGATGGAAACGTTTTAGTGTCCATTAGAAATACGTGAGTCAACCAAAAGACCGCAGGAGGAAGTTAAGATATCTCAAAGTAGGAAAATACGGTACAGGAGGAGGCAGAAAATAAGGAAACTCAAGGATAAGTCTGACATCTGAAAGACAGGTGTTCCAGAATGAAAAGAAACTGGACAGTAAACAACTTAAAGAAAATAGCCCAAACGTCTCCCAGAAGAGGACACCTGTTTTTAGTCAGAGAGGACCCAGCAAGGGCCGAACCAAAGACTCACACAAGTCCAGTCTCTGTGAAGCTGCAGAGGCAGAAAAAGATCCCCAAGGACCAGGAGCCAGAAGCACATCAGATGCATCCACAGCAACACAGACGCCAGGAAGCAGCCCTTCCAGAATTGTGAGACAAAGCTTTACATGTGAGAATCTCTTATCAGCGACGGTCCACGTCGGGGCAGAACACAGGTGTCTCCTGTCTGCACGCCTGGATGTGGCCTCTCACGCACTCTTTCCCAGAAGTACCTTCTACAACGGCACTGCAGGGTGCAGAAAGCTAAGGGGCAGGAGAGCCTCAGGGCTGCAGTCCACAGGAGGGTGCTGAGCAGAGGCCCAGGGCCACAGCGCCACACCAGGCCCACAGAGCAACTGTCCAGATGCGAGAGGAATGGTGGAAGGTTCTAGAAAGAATGTCTCCATGAAGATAAAATGAAAGGTTACCTATTGTATTTTAATGTACTGAGAGAGTATATTTTTGGAAGACATTCTGGGGGACAGATTTTGGCACTTTTCCTATGAGTTATTACGGCACATTACAAAATTTTATGAATGAAAACAGTGAGATACTGACATAGAAACAGAAGCCCCAAATCATGCACACTCTCCCTCTCCGTCTCTCGAATAAACACGGAAAACTCACTGCCTGCACAACGTGGTGCCACAAGCCAGCTAAGAAAGCATGGCTCATGATTTGAGGGAAGAATCTAACTTTAATCGTTATATGAAATAATGTTCCCCAAATCATTTGCAAAATAAACTGGGCTGAGATCTAAGTGAAATGCAAAACTTCAAAGGTAGTGAAGAAAAGACAGGGACATCTTTGTGATTTCAAGGATGGGTAAGGATGGAAATCCCCCAAATCATAAAGAGGAAAAACTGTTAGACAAAACAGTAGTTGGAGAGAAGAGTGTTCAAATATATGATCAGACACAGACCTGGAGAGGATAGTCTCTGTGGCGAAGTCAACATGGGGTTCAGACAAAGAGGATGCTGAGAACTCCAGCATGTCAGCAAGAAAAGATGGGAACCCAAGAGCGGTATTAGGTTTGGACAACAGTTAAGAGTGTGTGGTACCCCTTCCAGGGTCCGAAACTGGGTTCTTGTCTAACCCTCGGAAATGAATTGCCCGAGGGGACACATGTCTGACAAAGCCAGAGGTTTTATTGGGAAGGGGCACCCGGCTGGAGAGCAGGAGGGCCAGGGAACCCAGGAGAACTGCTCTGCCACGTGGCTTGCCGTCTCGGGTTTGATGGTGATGGGGTTAGTTTCCGGGGTGTCTTACCCAATCCTTCTGACTCAGAGTCCTTCCTGGTGGTGCGGCCCTGTTCAGCCAAGATGGAGGCCAGAGAGGAGGATTCTGGGAGGTGTCGGCCACGTGGCGTCTCCTTTTGACCTTTCCCGCACTCTTCCGGTGGGGAGTGGCTTATTACTTCCGTGTTCCTTTCCAGGACCTCTTGTCATAAAACATCTCAGGCAAATGGTCACTATGGTGCCTGGCCAGGGTGGGCGGTTTCAGTTAGTGTGCTTCCCCTAATAGACCCACCTCACTAGTAGCTAACATACATAATGCTAAGATGTGTTTTTCATTCAGAGGTCCTGAAAGAATGACTCCTTTACTCCAAGTCGGGAGGCTGGTGTAATTTACAGCCTCAGGCGACGGTGCCGAGGCTCCTGGTGGTTTCTGTAAACCGTGAGACGGAAGGCCGTCACTAACCACTGTCTCGTGCTCCAAGCTGCGCACTTCCTGTGCGACACCGCATCTAGGACGGGACTAGCGCTGTGAGCAGTTCCGGGGAGAAGGTCGGAGCTTCCGTCTGGCACTGTGGGGGCCCCGGGCTCCCCTTCACAGGGCAGCTCCCGCCCGCAGGCCTCTGGCTCCTTCTCCACCCGCCAGCCGCCCTCCGCCACCAGGTCCCCAGCAAACCTCCTCTCCCGGCCCAGCATCGGTTTCTCAAAAAATTAAATATAGAATTACCACACGCTCCAGCAATTCCTCTTCTCGGCACATGCCCCAAAGGATGGAAAGCGGAGACTCAAACAGGTATTTGTACAAAAAGCTTCCTGGCAGCACCATTCGCGGTAACTGAAAGAGGAGACAACTCAAGCATCCCCCGACGGAAGGGACAGACGTGCTGTATGCCGGCAAGCAGACGGCGTTCAGGCCTAAACAAGGAGGAGGTTCTGACAGTGCTGCAGCTGTCGGCTCGAACCCTGAAGGCGTTATGCCGAGAGCAGCAAGCCAGACACGAAAGGACAGATACCAAACGACTGATCCAAAGTGGTCAGATTCTCAGAGACTGAGAGGAAACCCGTGGGTGCCGAGGTGGGGAGAGGGGCTGGGCGTGTTTAAGTGGGCAGAGTCTGGGAGGATGAAGACGTTCTGGGGACGGACAGTGGTGATGATTGCTGGGCAGTGGGAGTGCACTCACTGCCACTGAACTACACACCTAAAAATGCTGAAGTGGTAAACTTGATAATTATGTATATTTCATCACAACAAAAGTGTTACACCACAAGCCCGTCTCCTAATCGTCCCCTCCTGTTTTTTCCCCAGTCTCTCCTTCTGCCCCACCCTCGCTCACCAGGCCCCAGCTCATTCTTATTTCAGCAGCTCAAATACCCAAGCTGTCTTGCTTCAGACGCCTGCACATGCCTTTGTCTCCATTAAGAACATTCTTCCTCTGTTCTTTGCAGGGACAAATCCACTTAACCCCGTGAATCTATGGCAGAAGCTAGCTGATGTTTGCCAGCCTCCTCCCGGGTGCATGGCTGGATCTGACCTCCCTAGCAACAAATAAAATAAAAATAAGAAATAAACCTTTTCTATTCCTAAGCTTGCAGCTTACAATAATTTGGACTTGTAAACGCTGTAAAACCATGTAAAGGAGCCTCACGCGCCTTGCACTCAGTCTCTCCAGATGCTAACATGTCATGGGACCTGAGTGCCGTGGTCCCATCCTGCTCGGCCTGTTGATCCAGCGCTCTCGATTCATCTGTCCGCCCTGCTGGGCGTCCTTCTAGTCTCACTGATGCCCTTCTGCTCTGACCCCGATTCCACATGTGCTCAGCTGGCCTGCCCCCTTGGCCCCTCAGGACCTGGCCTAGCACCTTGGTCTTTATTTGCTTCTCTTGACGCATCTGCGGAGCCCCGGCCAGGAACCTCCCTCTGGGTCAGCTGATGTGTCCTCAGAACAGACTGAGAGATGCTTCTCTGGCGGGAATGTCTAGGAGGGGCCTGCACCCTTCTGAGAGCCTGGCCCGACTTCTTCACCTGGTCAAGGTGCCGCTGCTTTCTCTGTGCAGTGAGTACGTCCTTGGGGCAACGCTCTGAGGCTGTGCCCAGATCCGAGTCTCAGCGCCACTCCCCACTACTTCCAGCATCCGGGTACCACTGTCGTCACTGTGGTTGTTGTTCAGTCACTAAGTCATGTCCAACTCTTTGTGACCCCATGAACTGCAGCATGCCAGGATTCCCTGTCCTTCACTTTCTCCAGAGTCTGCTCAAACCCATGTCCATCGAGTCAGTGATGCCATCCAACCAGCTCGTCCTCTGTCATCCCCTTCTCTTCTTGTCCTCAATCTTTCCCAGCATCAGGGTCTTTTCTAATGAGTTGACTCTTCGCATCAGGTGGCCAAAGTATTGGAGCTTCATGTTAGTCCTTCCAATGAATATTCAGGGTGGATTTCCTTTAGGACTGACTGGTTTGATCTCCTTGAAGTCCAAAGGACTCTCAGGAGTCTTCTCCAGAAAAACAGTTTGAAAGCACTGATTCTTTGGCTGCCACCTTCTTTATGGTCCAACTCTCACATCTGTACATGACTGCTGGAAAAACCATAGCTTTGACTATACGGACCTTTGTCAGCAAAGTGATGTGGCTGCTTTTTATCACTATGGTCTTGGCCAGATGCTGATTTCCTATTTCTAGCCCCTATCTACTATATTTAATAGCTGTTAATCGACTGTAAGAAAGAGCTTTTCCTATTATTTATTCAATGGTTTATTTCTATCACTGTAGATTAACGATATTTACTTTATTCTCCTCTTACTTATTCTTGCTCTACTTATCATTACTGGGCTTCCCTTGTGGCTCAGCCGGTAAAGAATCCGCTTGCAATGTGGGAGATCTGGGTTCGATTCCTGGGTTGGGAAGATCCCCTGGAGAAGGGAAAGGCTACCCACTCCAGTATTCTGGCCAGGAGAATTCCATGGACTGTTTAGTCCATTGGGTTGCAAAGAGTCGGACACAACTAAGCAACTTTCATTTATCATTACTGTCTTTAATTTTTGCTCAAACTGTCCCCACCACTGTTTTTCAACTTTAGTACACACATATTTTTCTGTAAGATTGTAAATTAAAAAACTTCTGTACCAGAGAAAATGGTACTATTCATCTCAACTAGATTCTTTAGCTCTAGTAAGTCAAAATAAGAGTGATGAGATCAGCTTACCTAAAGTTAATGGTGGTGGTTTTGGATCAAGAACATATTCTTTTTCTGGATCTTCCACTTTAGGGCCTCCTTGTGTGGTTTTCTTAAGTCCAGTATCTATTAGGGCCTTTGTATTTCTTCTTAGAGATTTGGATCTGTTCTCTGTCTTTTGTACCTTTGTCTTAGAAGAGTCTGCTATTGAAAGATTTTGAAGTTGAAGATCATGTACAATGTGATCTTGTAAAGCCACTGCAGTGACTGCTAAGTTATCCTGTTTGGAGGAATGACCCTAAAAAGTAGGGGAAAAAGCCTTATAGTTACATTATCTAATGGCTCATTTACAAGAAAGCTTACACTTTAATACTCAACCTTGATGGCATACCAGACCAGATCCAGTAGTAAAGAACGCTGCACCTATCGCTACCCAAGTCGGGGGACCAAAGCCCAGTCTCATTTATGTTAATGATACAGTAACATCTTTTCACTTAATTACTAAGGCCTTAATTATAATAAGAATAAATATATTCTGACCTATAAAAGTTGTGCATGCCCGAGCACATTGTTTCACTATAATTAGGCAAAGCTTGTTTCTGTTATACTACAGAGTACCTTGCATTTAAGTGCATGTTTCTTTGGTGAAAACTTATACAAAATAAAACTGCTCTGCAGCTAAGAAATGCTTGCACCAAGCACTACATTGACAGTGCCTCACTGATGCAAGGTTTGCAAACTCTTTTTATACCATCATATAGCTGAGTTAAAACATATGCATGAGTAAAACAACGTCTGTGTTTTAAACAGGATTGTGTACCTTATTTCTTAACATGCTGATTCAGGAGAAGCTGTTGCTTGGCTATATCAAATTATATCATCATTTCATATCCCAGTCCTTTAATTCTTCTACTGTAAAAAAGTCAACAGAAAGTCAGAGTTAGAGTGTGCATAAAACATCTGATGAAGTTTATGGGGAAGAGATAAAATTGAGGGTCTAACTGATGGTGAAGTGACAGGACCGCCTACCACCACAGCCCACGCTCCGTGATCTGGTCTTGGAGGAATTCAAGCCAGTTGCATCTTGATCAAGCCCTGTCCTCAAGCAGTTCTCCAGTGAGTTGGGGGAAACATATTAATGTGAACGAGAACAATCCATTGCTAAATGTAATGATATCTTGCGTGAATACAACAAAATTTCAGACTAAAAGATCAGAGAATGTACATGAAATACTTCTTGAAAAGTCAAAGTGTTAGTTCCTGTGACTTTTTGCAACCTCATGGACTGTAGCCTGCCAGGCTCCTCTGATCATGGGATTTCCCAGGCTAGAATACTCAAGTGGGTTGCCATTTTCCTTCTCCAGGGGATCTTCCTGATCCAGGGATCGAACTTGGGTCTCCTGCATTGCAGGCAGAATCTTTACCATCTGAGCCATCAGGGAATCCTCTTAAAGAAATAATACTAAACCTGGAAATTGAAGGACAGAGAGTGGATGATGAACATGCTGCCCCAAAGCATGAGAAAAGCAAAGGGGCTCCAGAAGTCAGCAGAGGTTTACGTTTCAGAGGAGAAGGGAACAGTGAATGCCCTGGGACGGAGGAGGAATGCCTGTGACTTCCCCCTGCCCAGAGCACAGACTACAGACCATGAGCCAGGTTCCAGGCTTGCTCTGTTTGCAAAATATGTAGCATATCTGAGTCTGCTTGCCCAGCTCAAGACACACACACAGCACTCCCCATGCAGGACTACTGTCAGGATTAAATGACACAGCCCAATTCCCTTCAAAGCTGAAGGAAGAATTTGGAATTGACCCCTGTCAGTTTTTAGACAAGGGTATATCTTATGATTCTTTACCATCTGAGAAGACAAGAGACTAAAATACATTGGGGTGGGGAGAGACAGTACCCTGTTGAAGTCATCTAGGGAGCAGTACTGAGGGCCTGATTGTAAGACAAGAAAGGAAGTAATCCCTAATGTGAGTCTCAGGATGGACACCTACATCCAGTTAGTCCCACAGAATGAACTTCCTAAGGAGAAAGTGTCGAATGAGAAATGTAGAATGAGAAAAGTCAGGGCTTAGCTGCTGCCAAGATCCTCTAGAAGCGAGGTGACCGTTTCCATGGCAACCTCGTTCCCCTTCAATTCTGGCATCAAGAGAGGCATGAAGGAAGTTTCCATCCAATGTTTCATCACAACAGTCTAGGCTGAAGAAATGGCAGAAGACATTTAAAATGCTGAAAGATCACTACCAGAATCTTCTACTTTAAAAACGCCCACAACCTGGCAGATTATAGTTTACATCATCCTAAAAATTGTTTAATAATCACAGCTAACCATCTGCAGTTGACAGTTTTATCTCATGGAAGCCATTGTGATTAACATCAGGATAAGAGCTTTTAAAAACGGTGCCCCTTGTACGTCCTATAGTGTCATTAAATTTCAGCATTAGAAACTATTTTCAAGTATTTAGTTCAACTTCATTTTTTTGAGGTATAGTCCAACTTCACTTTGGGTCGCAAACAGGCGGACACAACTGAGCTCGCACGTTTGCGCGCGCGCACACACATGCTAACTTCATTTTAAAATGAGAAAACATCCAGAGATTACTGACTCCACCGAAATTATATAATTAGTCTGTGGCAATGGTAGGCTTAGAAAGTTAATCCTTAGCCAGTATTTAGAGCTAAAATTAATAGGAATATTCTTTCTTTGTAAATTCCATTGTTAACAATTAGTTAAAAGATGTAGGACTTGGTAACATAAAAACACTACTGTGGTGCCAAAGTAATTAGTTACCAATTTGTCTAAGTGACTTTAAGCTAATTCATAAACACCCTAGTTAAAAACACAGGCATACAAGAGGAACACAATTTTTAAAAGGCAATTGGACACTGTCTTATTACGTTTTATAACTTAGGAATCCCTCGTTTTACGTTTTTGATGAGACTGCACCTAGGTTGGCCAGAAGCACAGAGACAGATGTAATTGAAATCCTCCGGTCCCTGGGTACCAGTGGTTTGACCAAGGCCCCAGGACGCTCGAGCCCCAGGCGCCCCCCTGTCCTGCTCCAGGGAGGGCGAGGCGCTGTAGCACGGTATTTATTGAAGAACATCCGCGCACAGCACACGGGAGGACTCAGCAGTTCACACTGAGTTCAAGGGTCAGCTGTTCACGTGAAGCGTTTCAGTAACGGACAGGTTACGGTTCTCAAGCGCTGACCCTTCAGGCCCTCCCAAGGGATGGCCGCGGAGCAGGTGGGCAGGACAGTGCCCACCGCTTTCGCCTGCAGGGCGCCCCCTCGCCCACCCCTCCCCCGTACCCCACCGGAGACCACACCTGCCGCGCAATCGACCCCACCCGCCGCACGCCCACAGCGGCCGGAGCCCTCCACCGACGCTGCTCGTCGTTGCCTAGCAACCATCGCCGCGCCAGGCTAGCACCAGCGCGCATGCTCTTCAGCGAGCCGCCCCGGGCCGGGAACCGCTTTCCGGAGGCCCGCCGCGGCTCTGCCACACTGCGCATGCTCGCCGGGCCCGTTCCGCTTGCAGCCTCATCACGCATGCTCGCCGGCCCTGCCGAGCGCCCAGTACGCCTGGGCGGGGCTTTCTTATCGCGCACGCTCGTCGGCCGCGCGCCGCACAGGGCCGCGCCGCTCGTGCCCGCTCACCCGGCCCTCGTTCGGGGGCGCGGTGCGCGCGCAGGCGGGCGGGACGGGCTGCCCTGCGGCCCGGCCCGGGGCGCTGTACCCGCGGCTCTCTCCCCACGCGCCCCGCGCGGTTCCTGGAACCCGCCTGTCCCGGGTCGCCGGGCCGCCGCCCTGCCTCGATTATGGCTTGGAGTCGCCTGGGCCCACCTGGTTTCCCTTCTCTAAGCATCACATCACGCACTGTCCGTTGTCCAGCGTCTGAAATCCACTGTTTCGTACATTTCTTTGGCTTTTTAGTCGTTAGAGGTAAGCTTGGATGCCGTACTTAACGCCTCACTCTGGCCCAACCCGGAGACCAACAGAAGCTTGAGACACTGACTCAGTGTGTATTCAACTTTTATTGAAACGAAGTTCAGCTGAACGTACAGACACAAAATACAAAATGCAAATAGTCCCTTTTTTCTCCACTCCTCTGAAAGAGAGGTCTAAAGAACTTACCAAGTTGGTTGGAGATAGATCGTTGATTGTTGAAGGCCACGTTAGTGATGTAACATGGGAATGAATGGTATATTGATGAAACAAGACAATTAGAAGATTCATTGAAGGGTTTTTTTTTTTCCTAGTGGAATTAAATTTTCTAAGGTGGCTACTCTTGTTTGAAAGTTTGTAGAAAAAAAAAGAAAGTTTGTAGAAACTGACTAAAATTAAGCTAAGATTTTTTGGTAAAGCCAAATTAAATTCATTATGAAGTGAATTTTAAGTTATTAATCTTCACATACTCTTGGAAGCTTTTCCAACAGACACTGTAACCTTGATTGACGTTCTGATGGTGATGGGGCTAGGAGACAAGGCAGGGTCACTGGTCAGAGAACCTTTTGTTCTGTGACTGGGAGTGTCCCTCCAGCACAGAGGAGAGAGCCCAGAGCTTTAGGATCAGTCAGGTAGGTCTTCCTTTTGGGTTCTATACATAAAGGGGGCATTTCTTATTCCTCCCGACAGCGTCCATGAGCCCTGTGCCATCAGGCGTCCTGGGATGGAGCACACGACCAGCCTCATCTCAGCAGAAAGTCTCGGTGTCCTGGCCACAGTGACTTATAGCTGGCAAGCACGTGGGCCTGAGCGGGTCTGATCAGATGGACTCTGTCTACTTGTGGGAGCTACAGGGAACATTCCTTTATTCTTCCTGCTGAGTGCAGGAACAAGGGAACACGTGAAACTGCAGCTGCGCTTCTCCTCACAGGGTGAGAGCGGGAAGCTGCTGGGGGACTGTCCTGAACCTCAGAAGGGGATTCAACAGGAAGTGGTGGAGATTTGGACAGAGTCCAAGCCTTGGTGAGGTAGTTTAAGTCCTGAAGGGGCTTTAACCCAACTCTGAGTCTTTCCAGTTAACCTGAGTGAATAACTTCCCTTTAAGCTTCAGGCAGTTGAGGTCTGATTTTCTGTTACTTGTAACGGGAAGAATTCGGATGATAAATAGGTATACTATTACCACTTTAGGGCTCTGGTGAAGTTAAAACAGGGCTTCCCAGGTGGCATGAGTGGTGAAGAACCCGCCTTCCAATGCAGGAGATGTAAGCGATGTGGGTTCGATCCCTGGGTCATGAAGATCCTCTGGAGGAGGGCGTGACAACCCACTCCAGTATTCTTGCCTGGAGCATCCCATGCTTGTATGGATAAGGTTAAAACAGCATATGTATGTGAACTGCTTAGTACAGTGCCTGCTAATCTTTATATCAACTTTAAGGTATTTGTTCTTTTTAAACTTCCAACATCTAAGAAAAATTCCCATTAAAAAAAATTCCTTCCCTCCATCCAAGTGTTTCAACTTTCAAGACTGTTTTATTTTCTGCATGTTTTCATCCTAAGGAAATGGGTCTTTCTTCTTAGTGACACAGAATACTTTTCTGCAGGCATTTGCTTAAAAATTTAGTCTTGCAATTGTTCCTTTGTAATTCTTGACAGAAAGCATAGCTGATGTGGTTGATATTTGAAGATATTATGAGGACCACATAGCTCACTTCTCCTTCGGATAGTCTTATATTCATCTTCAAAATGTGACATTTGTGGATGAGAAAGGTTCAATAACATGTATGACCCACCTACCTCACTCCAAGAAACCTTTTATCAGTGATTTATAGTTTGTTATGCTTCTGGTGTCTTTGTTTGTTTGTTTAAAGATGGGCTTAAAAATGCCTTATGTAGACTGTGTTTGCATCCTCTGAAACCCCCCCTGAATATGTTCTCTGCAGTATTGCCCAATGCCCTTTATCTAAGCACTCATGTCACCTGAAAACCAGGTTCCCTTTTTGGTGGATGTTGAGCCAAAAGACACAACCAAGCCAAACAGAGGGAGAAGAAGGAACGGTCACTTGGAGCAAGTGGGGAGAACCCTGGGGGTCTTTCCCAAGGCAGTGCCGCCCGGAACAGCCAAGTTGGGGAAGTTTTAAGCTCAGGTACATGCACATTCATGAATTCGGCTTCCCTGGTGGCTCAGCTGGTAAAGAATCTTCCTGCAATGCGGGAAACCTGGGTTCAATCCCTGGGTTGGGAAGATCCCCTGGAGAAGGGAAAGGCTACCCACTCCAGTATTCTGGCCTGGAGAATTCCATGGACTGTGTAGTCTACAGGCTTGCAAAGAGTCGGACACGACTGAGCAACTTTCACTTCACATGCACATTCGTGAAGGGGCCTGAGCAGAGGAGAATTCAGCATTGCGTTGGGGTGAAGGTCAACAGAGTCCAAGTTTTAGTTTATCAAAGCCTTGGTCTTTAAGGGTCAACATCATCATTCTAGCCCGTTCCTTGCGGGGGGGTCCTTAATTCCTGCAGAACTCAGTGGTTGTAAATGGCAACTGACTCCAGTATTCTTGCCTGGAGAATCCCATGGATAGAGGAGCCAGGGGACTGCAGTCCGTGGGGCTGCAGAGTCAGACACGACTGAGCGCCTGAACGACGACAGTGGTCGTAGCAGACTGTCACCTGCGCCCTTTAGGGGGAGCTCAGACTCTGTTCTGTCGGTCAACTGTTGTTTCTTGATTGCGTCGTCTTTGGTTCTGCATTTCCTTTAATATCATTAATGACTGAGACCTGTTCAAGGGCCAGCACTGTGGCCAGGCTTAGATCTCACAATGGCCAAGACCAAAAATGGCTTCTCTTATGTCTAGAAAGCCGTGTCTGGTTCCCTTTCTCTGGGGACCCCCTACCCTCTCTGCCTACACTTGCGTTATTAATATCTGAGAATTTCAGAAGCATGAACTGGATGTCCTGGGAATGGTCTGAGGAGAAAACACTGCGGAGGAGATGAGATGAGGGTGGAGAGGACGGGCCGATGCTGGCTGCCCCACTTAGATGCGGAGAGAAGACACGGGTGTGCCTGCAGCAAGTGCGCTGTGCTCTCTCCACGCACTGAAGAAGGAGGCTTCCTGTGTGGGGCTGTAGTTCAGAGACCTGGGCACAAACACTGAAGAGAAGGGTGATGGTGCCCACACACCTCAAAGGAGGGGCAGCCAAGGGCGGGAAGGGCTGGCTCTTTGATGGGAAGCATTTCTATGATGTGGGAATCGTATACTATATTTTGTCTGTGCAGGAGCAGTGCAGGTATTCCTGAGTCCAAGTGTGTACTGCTTGCAGCCTGACAGATAAATCCACAGAGCAGTGGTTGGGTCAAGGGGGTAGTGACTTTATTTGGGAAGCCAACAGACAGAGAAGATGGCGGACTAGTGTCCTAGAAAACCATTTTACCCAACTCAGCACTGAGGCTTCTTTATTTTAACCCAAAGAGGAGGGGATTATTGCATACTTCTTGGTGTCAGAATCCTTTGTTCACAATGTTCCTTTGACTCTCTAGCAAGATAATTGGTATTTTCTGTTCTGCACATTTTTATCTCCTGGGAGGCAGAGCATTGAGAAAGGGCTCCTGTGTATGTTTCAGGCTAGAGTCAGTGTCCTTTTACAGATGCGCAGAGCCAGCATGACTAAGCACAGCGCACAGAGGTGAGAGTCGGTGTGGAGCCCAGCGTGTTCTCTACCACACAGGAAGATATCCAGCGATGACAGGTGGCATTTGGACTTTGTCTCCTGGCTGAGAATGCGGTTTTCCCACTATTACTGCAGAGACCAGCTCTTGCACTCTAGTGGTGGGAGAGTCTGGGTTCTCAATACGTTTGGTCCACACAGATGAAGTTCGCCCATCTGCCAAGACTACGACTATGTGCTGATGGACACTAGGCAGGATTAGAGTGGTTCGTCCTAGTTTAACCTCCTCTTCACCCTCACGTATTTAAAGTTAGTGCTCTCACATTTCTCCTTTGTTGCCTGCAGAATATTCTTAGTCCCACTCAATGCATATTCCACTCTAGCCTCTCTTAGCACTGTCCTTAATGCTGAAAATAAACCTGCAGCGTGAAGAACAGTGGCGCAGAATCCACCTTTAATTTATGGACAGCTTTCAATTTTACCCGTCACCGAAAATGCCTTTCCTTCAATATATTTCACTGAATCTTTAGAATCGCCTTTAACTTTCTACTAATATTTCTAGATTCATCACTAATTCTTATCTTACTTCCACCCAAGTCCTTTTTCCAAATAACTAGTTTTTTCCTGTATTTTGCAATATGTGAGGTCCAGCAATTGTTGGGAAATTTACCATCTCTCTGAGTCCTGCAGCAGCCATCCTGTAAAGGCTGTTACACCAGTGGGGGAACTTTCTAAAATATTCTTTTTCGTAGAGATTATACAGGAGTTTTGTTTTGTTTGTAATAAAGAAATGAAAAAGAGCTTAGGTTGAGTTATTTCCTCCCTTCTGGCTGAAGGCATATCTGTATTTTTATATCTGTGACAAGAGTACAATGATTGCATCATTCCTGTTCATGTTAAAATATCGATAGACACTAATGACAACATCCCCTACACTGGGGCAGGGAGGGGATGGGAGAGGGAGCGCGGTGTTTCAGTGCCTTGCCTATAATTTAAAGTCACGGGCATAGCCAAAGAGCTCCTTTAGAAACTTGTTTTCTGAACAGAAAATGGAGCAATTTCATTCTTTGTTGGTGAATCCAATATATTTAGAATCGATTTATCACTTTGGAGAAGAGGAGTGTCCTGTTACGATGGAATGACTGACATGATAAAGATATTCACGCCCACTGCTCTGTGATTCTCCTGCACCAGACACTTTAAAAACCACTCCAAGGACAATTATGCATACTCACTGGAGTTTGCAAGTACTGACTCTGCTCAGATATTTGTGATTTTTCTGCCCTAATTAAGTGAAGTGAAAGTCCGCTCAGTTGTGTCCAACTCTTTGTGAACCCCATGGACCATACAGTCCATGGAATTCTCCAGGCCAGAACACTGGAGTGGGTAGCCTTTCCCTTCTCCAGGGGATCTTCCCAACCCAGGGATCGAACCCAGGTCACCCGCATTGCAGATGGATTCTTTTACCAGCTGACCTACCAGGGAAGCCCATTAAAAGCATTACAAATGCCAGGTTTCTCGTGTCAACTCCACAGTAGCCTGGAAGAGAAATGTGTGCTGGTTTCTAACCACTGCATCGACAGCACAGTTTCTCTGAAAGTTGGATCAGCCGATGCTTTGATATATTCAATGCGGACTCAATCCTGATCAAATCCAGATTTTTAAAAAATTAATACTTATTTAATGAAATTTATAGACAAATTAAGCATATAATACAAAGCATTTCTTTACAGTTTCCCATTCTTAATATCTTGCATTTGTATGCTAGATTTGTCCCAAAAGACCAACCAGTGTTGATAGATTCTGATTAGCTAAAGTTTATAGTTTTAAGAATTCACATCTCTTTTTGTACAGTTGTAAAGGTTTTGACAACTGCATCACATCATGTGTCCACGATTACAGTATCACTCAGAGGATTTCATTACCATAAAAATCTCTCCCTCCCTTCTATCTATCTGTCGTTTTGCCTTTTCAAGAATTTCGTAGAGTTGGACTCATACAGTGTGTAGCCTTTTCAGATTGGCTTCTTTAACTTAGCAACATGCATTTAAGTTTCCTTCCTGTCTTTTTATGTTTGATGCCTCATTTCTTTTTATTGCTGAGTAACATGCCATTGCCTGGTGGACCACAGTTTGCTTACTCATCTACTGAAGGACTCTGTGGTAGTTTCAGTGATTATGAAAAAGTTGTTGTAGACATTTGAGTGCAAGTTTTTGTGTAGACATAAGTTTTCAACTCATTTGGATTGTTGGATTATATGAAGACCATGTTTAGCTGTGTAAGAAATTGCTAGTCTTCCAAAGTGTACTTTTTGAATCCTTACTAGCTCCACATCCTTATCACTACTTGAAATGGTAGGTTATTTGAGTTTTAGTCATTTTAATAAGTGTATGATAGCATCTCATTTTTTGTTTTAATTTGTACTTTCCTTATGATATGATATTGAACATCTTTAATATCTTGATTTGCTGTCTATGTATTTACTTTGGTGAGGTGTCCATTCAGATTTTTTTCCCACTTAAAAAAATTAAGATACCTTCTTATGTTGAGTGGTCAAAGTTCTTTGTATATTTTGAATATAAGTCCATTACTAGATATGAATTTTGCAAAGACTTCCTCCCAGCCTGTGTCTTGTCTTTTTCATCTGGAAAAGACTCTGATGCTGGGAAAGATGGAGGGCAGGAGGAGAAGGGGAGGACAGAGGGTGAGATGGTTGGATGGCGTCATCCACTCAATGGACATGAGTTTGAGCAAACTCCAGGAGATAGTGAAGGACAGGGAAGCCTGGCGTGCTGCAGTCCATGGGGTTGCAAAGAATTGGACACAACTGAGCAACTGAACAACAACAATGTTTTTAGCAAAACAGAATTTGAAATTTTAATGAGGTCCATCTTTAAAATTTGTTTTCTTTCATGGGTTGTGCTTTTGGTATTGTAGTAAAAAGTCATTGCCAAAGCCAAGGTAATCTAGATGTTCTCACAGTTTACCTTCTATAAATTTTATAGTTTTACATTTTACATTTAGGTGTATTATCTGTTTGGAGTTAGTTTCTGTGAAAGATACGAGGTCTGTGTCTAGATCCCTCTTTTTCCCCTGGGCTCTTTCTTCTCTTCCATTTATCTGTCCACTCTTGCACCAGTGCCGCACTGCCTCGATTACTGTAGCTTTATAATGTAGTCTTTAAGTTGGGAGGGTTGGTGCTTGAACTTTGTTCTTATTTATTATTGTGTTGGCTATTCTGGATTTTGTGCCTTTTCAAATGACCACAGCTATGAAATTAAAAGATGCTTACTTCTTGGAAGAAAAGCTGTGACAAACTTAGACAGCTTAATAAAAAGCCAAGACGTGACATTGTCAACACAGGTCTGTCCAGTCAAAGCTATGGTTTTTCTAGTAGTCATGTATGGATGTGAGAGTTGGACCATAATGAAGGCTGAGTGCCAAAGAATTGATACTTTTGAACTGTGGCATTGAAATACTCTTGAAATACCTTGGATAGCAAAGAGATCAAACCAGTCAATCCTGGGAATCAGCCCTGAATATTCATTGGAAGAACTGACGCTGAAACTGAAGCTCTAATATTTTGGCCACCTGATATAAAGACCTGACTCATTGAAAACGACCCTGATTCTGGAATAGTTTGCTGACAGGAGGAGAGGGGGTGGGCCAACAGAGGATGAGATGGTTGGATGGCATCATTGACTTGATGGACATGAGTTTGAGCAAATTCCGGGAGATAGTGAAGGACAGGGAAGCTTGGCGTGCTGCAGTTCATGAGGTCTCAAAGAGTCAGACATGACTTAGCAACTGGACAACAACATTTTGCATCTTGTGCCTTTTCAAATGAACTGTAGAATCAGTTTGTTGATTTCCACAAAATAATTCACTGGGATTTTGGTTGTGTTGTAGCCATAGATCAAATTGGGGAAGAACTGATATTTTAAATATATTGTCTTCCTTTCCCTGGACATGGAATATCTCTCCATTTATTTAGATCTTTGCTTTCTTTCAGAGTTTTGTAATTTTCCATATGTAGATCTTACACATATTTTATTAGATCTATACCTAAGTGAAGTTGCTCAGTCGTGACCTAAGTATTTCATTTTTATTGGAATTAATGTAAATGGTGCTCTGTTTTTAATTTCAAATTCCACTTGTTCATTGCTGGTATACAGAAAAGTGATTGACTTTTTTATATTAACTTTATATCCTGCAGCCTTGTTATAATTGCTTATTAGTTCCAGGACGTTTTTTTTTTCTTTTTTGCTAGTTCTTTGGGATTTTCTTTGTAGAGAATCATACTTCTGAGAACAAAGATTCCCAATATGTATATTCTTATTGTTTACTTTTCTTGTCTTATTGCATTATCTAGGACTTTCAGTATGATGTTGAATAGGTGTGGAATGAAGAGACATTCTTGCTTTTTTTCCCCATGAGAGGGATAAAGCACTTATCTTCTCACAGTAAAGTCTGATGTTAGCTGTTAGGTTTTTCACAGATGTTCTTTATAAAGTTAAGGAAGTTCCCCTCTATCCCTGGTTCACTAAGAGTTTTTTGTCATGAATGGGTGTTGAATTTTTTCATATGCTTTATCTGCATCTATTGATAGGATTATATGATTTTTCTTCTTTAGCCTGTTGATGTGATGGATTAATTGATTTTTGAATTACTGGATTAAATTTCACTTGGTCATGGTATGCAGTTCTTTTCATGCATTGTTGGGTTCTATTTGCTAATAATTTATTGAGAAACTGGTATCTATTTTCATCAGGGATATTGGTTTGTAGTCTTTGTTTCTTATAATACCTTTATTTGGTACAGATATCAGGGTAGTGCTTCTGTTTTTCTGGGTGAGATTGTAGAAAATTTGTGTGATTTCTTTCTTAAAAGTCTAGTAGTGAAACACTCTTGACCTGCTGCTTAATTTTTTTAGCACCTATATTATTATTAAATATAGGCTATTCTGATTATCTCTTTTTCTTTTTAAAAGTTCTGTTAGATTGTATCTTTTAAGAAATTGGTCTATGTAATTTATCAAATTTGTGGGTGTGAAAATTGTTCAGAATATCCCTTTACTATTTTTATATGTCCAATGGGTCAGTAGCAATCCATTGATAATCCCATTTGAATTTCTGACTAGCAATTTCTGTCTTCTCTTTTTTTCTTGATTGGAGGTTTATGCATTTCATTGATCTTTTTAAAGTACCAGCTTTGATTTTGTTGATTTTTCTCTGTTGTTTTCCTGTTTTCAATTTCATTGGTTCCTGCACTAACTTTTAATATTTACTTACTTTTGTTTGCTTTTGGTTTATATTGCTCTTCTTGCTCTAGATTCCTAATGCAGAAGCCAAGATTCTTGATTTTAGAGTTTTCTTATTTTCTAACAAGTATTCAATACTATAAATTTTTCTTTAAGCACTGCTTTTTCTGCATCCTACAAACTTCAATAAATCACGTTTTCCTATTTATTTAAAGTATTTTAAAGAATCTCGAGACTTTTTTCTTTGATTCATGTCTTATGTAGAAATGTGTAATTGATTCCCCGAATATTTCAGCATTTTCAAAGTGTTTCAGTTATTGCTAACTAGTAGTTTAGTTTCCAGAGAGGGCAATGGCAACCCACTCCAGTTCTCTTGCCTGGAAAATCCCATGGGCGAAGGAGCCTGGTGGGCTGCAGTCCATGGGGTCACGAAGAGTTGGACACAACTGAGTGGCTTCCCTTTCACTTTCACTTTCATGCATTGGAGAAGGAAATGGCAACCCACTCCAGTACTCTTGCCTGGAAAATCCCATGGACGGAGGACCCTGGTAGGCTCTAGGCCATGGAATCGCAAAGAGTCAGACATGACTGAGGGACTTCACTTTCACTTTTCACTTCCATGCATTGGAGAAGGAAATGGCAACCCACTCCAGTGTTCTTGCCTGGAGAATCCCAGGGACGGGGGAGCCTGGTGGGCTGCCGTCTATGGGGTCACACAGGGTCGGACGCGACTGAAGCGACTTAGCAGCAGCAGCAGCAGTTTAGTTTCAGAATGTGGTTTATCTTGAGGAATATTCCATATGAACTTGGGAAGAATGTACACTGTGCTGTTGTTGAATGAACTATTCTTTAAATGTCAATTAAATTTGGTTGATTGACGGTGCTGGTCGGCTCAACTCTGTCCTTAATGATTTTCTACAGGCTGGATGTGTCAGTTACTGATGGGAGGCTCTTGAAGTTTCCACTTATAGTAGTGGATTTATCTATTTCTTCTTTCAGATCTGTAAGTTTGTGCTTCACATATTTTGACCTGTTGTTAGGTACATATGCATTAAAAATAGTTTTGTCTTCATGTAGAATTGACCCATTTATCATTATGAGATGCCTGTCGTTATCTTTGATAATTATCCTCTCCTTAGGTTGGCTTTGTTTGAAATCAATACAACTTCTCCAGCTTTCTTTAGTTTAGTGCTAGCGTGGTATATCTCTCTCTATCCCTTTACTGTTAATCTAGCATTGTCTTTATACAACGTAGGTTTCTTTTAAATAACATGTAGTTGACTGTTGTATTTTAATCCTCTTTGTCAGTCTCTGTGTTCTAATGTATTTAGACCATTCACTTATAAAGTGACCCTTATATAGTTGGATTAATATTTATTGCTATATATGTTTTCTATTTTTTCTGCACTTGTTCTTTGTTTCTTTTTGGTCTTCTTTTTCTGCCTTTTGTGATTTTACTTGAACATTTTATATTGTTTCATTTTCCCTCCTTTCTTAGTATGTCAATTATACTCCTTTAAAAATTAGTTTAGTGGTTGCCCTAAGTTTACTGTATACATTTGCAACTAATCTAAATCTGATTTCAAACAACATTATGTTGCTTCATGGATAGGAGCATGTTACAAGCATCCCTTGTAACATTGCTGTCATCCACTTCAATTATCTGTAGACTATAAATCATCCAATATATTGCTCTTTGTTGATTATATTGAACAAACAATAGATCTATTAGATCAATGAAGAACATCAAAAAATGAAAAATTTTGTTTTGCCTTCATCTGTTCCTTCTCTAACCATCTTTGTTATTCAAATATACTTTTTTTAAGTATATTTGAATTTCTGACCCATGTAATTTTCCTTCCTTCTGAAGAACTTTATGCATTTCTTGCAAGACAATTCTCCTGGGAGCAAATTCCTTCAGTTTTTTTTTTTTTTGGTCTGAGAAGGGCTATATTTCTTCATTATTTTAAAAACAATTTATTTAGGTGAAATTCACATAGCATAAAGTTAACCATTTTACAGTGAACAATTCAGTGGCATTTAACATCTTCAAAATGTGCAACTACCACCTCCATTTCGTTCCAAAACATTCCGATAACTCCATGGTGGAAATAAAATCCCATACCATTCTCTCCTCCCCAGCCCCTGGCAACCACCAGTCTGCATTCTAACTCTATGGATTTATCTATTCTGGATATTTCATATACATAGAATCACACACTATATGACTTTTTGTGTCTGATCCTTTTAAGTTATAATGTTTTTGAGGTTCATCCATGTTGTAGTATGTGTCTGTACTTCATTTTTTTATGGCTGAGTAATAGTCTACTGTATGTATATGCCACAATTTGTGTATCCATTCATCGTTCTTTGACGCTTCGGCTGTTCCCATGTTTTGGCTAATGTCAGTAGCACTACTGTGAACACACATGTACTTGCATTTGTTCAATATCTATTTTCAATTCTTTCGTGTACATACCAGGAGTGAAATTGCTGAGTCATGTGGTATGTGACCACCACACTGTTTTACATAGCAGCTGCACCATTTTACATTATCAGTAATGTACAAGTTCAGTTTCTCCTCATTATCTCCAACACTTGCTATTTTGAACTTAAAAATCTTATAGCCATCCTAATAGTTGTGAGGTGGTATCTCACTGTGATTTTAATTTGCATTTCCCTAATAATTGATGACACTGAGCAGCTTTTCATGTGTTTGGTGAACATTTGTATATTGTCTTTGAAGAAATGTTTATTCAAGTCACTTGCTCATTTTTAAATTGGCCTGTATGCTTGTTTTTGAATTTTAGGAGATCTTTATATATTCTGGAAATGAAACTTTTATCATATATATGATTTGCAAATATTTTCTCCCATTTTGTGGTATGTCTTTTCACTTCCTTCATACATCTTTTATATGCAGATGTTTGATGGTTTAATAGTCCCATTTGTCTGTGTTTTCTTTTGGTGATTGTGCTCTTGCTCTCATATCCAAGAAATCATCACCAAATCCACTGTCATGAAGATTTCCCCTTGTGTTTTCTTCAAAGAGTTTTGTAGTTTTAACTCTTACACTTAGTTCTTTAATCTAGTTTGAGCTAATGTTTGTATATGGTGTAAGGCAAAGGTGCAATTCATTCTTTTGCATGTGGATATCTGTTTTTCTCAGCGCCATTTTTTGGGAAGACACCACCCTTTCCCCATTGAATAGTCTTGGCATCTTTGTTAAAAATCAATTAACCTACATGTTTATACCTGGAATCTCAGTTCTATTACATTGCTCTGTGTCTTTCCTTATGCTGGTGCCAGTTGTATTCTGCAGTAAGTTTTGAAATTGAGCCACAGGAGACTACAATTTTACTCTTCTGTTTCAAGATTGTTTTAGCTATTTTGGGTCCCTTGAACTTCCATATAAATTTTAGAATTTATTTTTCCATTTCGGCAAAAACACCATTGGGATTTTGATAGGGGATTCACTGCAATGAGTCTGTCTACCACATTTGGTAATACTGTCATTTTAACAGTATTAAGCCTTCCAATCCAAGAAAACAAGATGTCTTTCCATTTATTAAGGTCTTCTTTAATTTCTTTCAGCAAGATTTTGTAGTTTGCAGTGTAAGAGCCTTACACCTCCTTACATAAATTTATTCCTAAATATGTTATTCTTTTTGATGCAGTTGAAAATTGAATTGTTTTATTTCCTTTTCAGATTGTTCATTGTTAGTGTTTCCTTCACTTTGGAAGGATAATTTCACTAGGTACAGAGTTCTAGGTTAGGGTTTTTTTTTTTTTTTTCAATGCTTTAAATATTTTACTCCACTTTTTTCTTGCTTGCATGATTTCTGATGTAAATATCCTTATTCCTGTATAGGAAAGGTGAGTTTTTCCCTCTGACTTTCAAGATTTCCTCTTTTTCTTTGGTTTTCTGTAATTTGTATGTGATATGCCAGGTATACAATTTTTGGTATTTATCTTGCTTGATGTTGCTGAGCTTCCTGGATCTGTGGTTTGGTGTCTACCATTAATTTTGGAAATTCTTATCTATTATTATTTCAAATATTTCTCCCCCTCTTTCCTTCTCCTTCCAATAGCCTAATATACAAATGTTAAATCTTTGGGAATTGTCCCACAGTTATTGGATATTCTTTTTCTTTTTCATTCTTTTTTCTCTTTGTACTTTGGTTGAGAAGTTTTCACTGATGTGTCTTCAAGCTCACTGAGTCTTTCCTTGGCCATGTGCCACAGTCTCCTGATGAATCATCAAAGGCACTCAGTTCTTCATAGTAGTTTTGATTTCTAGGGTTTCCTTTTGACTCTTAGAATTTCCATCTCTGCTTAAATTACCTGTTCTTGCATGTTGTTCATTTTTTTCCACTAGAGCTGTCATCATATTTATCATTGTTTTAAAAAAGAACCATTTGATAATTTCAAAATCTCTGCCATATTGGAGTCTGGTTCACATGCTTGCTTTATCTTTTCAGACATCAGGTTTTTTTAAAAGCAGATATATTTCTTTAGTTTTTGGCTTCCTGGGTCCTGGTTGCTGTGTGTGGGCTTTTTCTGGTTGTGGCGAGCAGGGGCGACTCTTGGTTTTGGCGCATGGCCTTCTTATTGCAGTGGCTCCTCTTGTTGTGGAGCACAGGCTCTAGGGTGTGTGGGCTTCAGTAGCTGTGGTGTCCGTGGTATGTGGGATCTTCCCGGATCAGGGATTGAACCCGTGTCCCCTGCCTTGGCAGGCGGATTCCCATCTACTGCAGCACCAGGGACGTTCCAGACAGCAGTTTTTGAAATGCCTTTTGTATGTCTTACTGTTTCTGGTGGGAGCCAGGCACGTGTTTTGGGCGACAGGAAGTGAGGTAAATAGACCTTTGGTGTGATGTTTTCTGTTTATCTGGTGAGGAGTTGTGCTGTTTAATCCTTGCTGTAGCTGGAGGTATCCACGCTTCCACTGCCGCTGTGGTCTTTGTTCTTCTTTCCTCTACTGTCGTTGGATTCCCCTTGAAACTCTCTCTTAGACAGATGCTCTGTCTCATCTCTCTTAGTCATAATCCACCCTGATTATCCTGGAGCCCTGCTGATGTGGTGGCTGGGTTTTGGGGAGGAGAAGCATTCTGTAATCTTAGGATAAATCTTCACTTTTTAGTGGGCCAGTGTCCACGGGCTGTGAGCTTTAAAAGAGTCCGTCAGCCTTCTTCCTCTCCCTCTTATGAGACAGGAAGGATAGCAGGGGCTCGATTCACCCACCTGTCCTCTCCCCAGGTCACTGGCTCCAACAGCAAAGGTTCCCATGAGGGCAGGTCTCTGAGCAAAGAAGAGAAAGCTCCGTGTGTATTTCAAAATGCCTCCTCTCTTGCGTGTTCCCTCCCACTGCCATGGACGCCAGGGGAGGGGAGTCTTCCTGCAAGATTCACCATGAGAACCTGGTGAAACTCCTGGAGGTAAAACTCACAGAAGACCTGGCCCCCCAGTGGTTTTTACCTCTTAAGCCGGTCCACACTCCAGTGATTAGCGGCGAGCCAGCTCTGGTTTTTGCATGATGGTTTGCTCTCTGATCTTAATCTTCTGGTCATCCTAAGAAAAGTTGTTGGTTTTTTTCAGCTCTTTCCTTGTGAGTATGGGAGTGATGTCTGCAAGCTATTTACATGTCAAAGTAAAAGTCAGCATTGTGAATCTAGATGTTTTGTTTGTTTTGTTTTTTCCCCCATAACTGTCTTCTTCTTGGATTACTTTCTTTCATTCCCTTTCATTGGGTAATTTTTCTTTCTCCCTCCCTCATTATCTGTTCTTTTAGTTTTTTAACCTTTTACTTTATATGATCCCTGAATATTTTTACTTACTCCCTTAGCCCTCTTGTACCTACTATTTATTTGGTATATATACATTTCTAAACTCTTCCCTGATTGTTTTTTACTTTCATAAATTGTCAGTAAGTTATTGAATAAATAGATGTTTATTTGTATACTTTCAAGTTTGGGGTTTTCAAAAAGAAAAACTTCACTGTTTTGTAAAATCATAGAGCCTTTTAAACAACTTCTAATAATATATAACTGTACAAAGAAGAAAGTAAACATATACACACATGTATAAACATATGTGGACACACCTAAGGCCCCACCACAAGGAGTAGTTATCATGAACATTTGGTGAATACCGTTTAGCTGTATCTCCAATGCATGTATACAAAGAGATAGACTGCAAAAATGAATGTGTGATCAAGGGAATCACACTTGACATGCTCTTTAAAAAATAAAAAGTATTAAGGGTTGTTTTTAGATAAAATTTTTTACCATAATGTTTTTGTTTCCAAAAGATCTTTCTAAAACATAAGAAGATTATGGAAACAGTGAAGTATTGTTCCTAGGCGCACGGTGAGGAACGTCTCAAGTCATCTGTGATGAAAGACTCTGCTGTAAAAGGCAAAGCTGAAGCGAAGGGATGTGAAACAGCTTTTTGACCAGGCACTTTCATTTACGTTATGACCCATCCATTTGGCTCCTGGTTATACCTCTGTCAGAGCTGGAAATGACGTCTACACTTCCTCGTGCTGTGGAAGTAAAGAAAGACCGACCAGGAAGACGTGCTGTGGACCAAGGGTTTTCTATCAAGAGGGCGTTGGCCACCAGGACTTGCGTTCAGCAGAGCCTGGAAGGTGGGCAGGAGTGGAAGGGGGAGGCTCCGTGTGCCCTGCTGGCGGCTGTGGGCAGAGGAAGCTGGAGGCGGGCTGCATATGACAGACGTGGGGCATCTGATGTGCCTGGTTTGGGGCACGTTAGCCTTTCTGCTTTGCCCTGACTTGACAGGATGGATAAAACACACCAAAGCTGGTGTGGGTCAGTCCTGACTGCCCGGCCTGATGGCTGCTGAGGCTACGGGCTGGCTTCCTGGCTGGTTGCTGCCAGACTGTGGGTCAGCATTCTGTTATCACATACGGTCTGGCTGTTGTCTGTCTGTATGCTCAGTCCCTCCACAACTCCATGTCCGTTGTCTGGTCGCAGTAATGTCCCATTACAGCCCCTCTCCACCCCGGACTCAGGGGGCTTCCAGCAGTAAGACTCATCTGGGCTGTGAGTAAGTCCACAGGTTGGCGATTTGGGCTGGGCTTAGCCGGAGGCCTCAGCAGGGACGACTTCTTACACGAAGAGGCAGCTTCCTAAGGAAGAACCCGAGAAGCGCTCTCATTCACGTGGCCGCGGTGGCCTTGGCCGCGGGCTGAGCTAGGCTGGCTGGGGTCCCTCAGTCCTGCCCCACGAGCCTCGCCTCTCAGGCCGGCCCAGGCGTGTTCTCCGCGGTGCCAGCTCGGGGCTGTCACCAGGGTTGCTCAGGTCTGTGTGTGCCCGTGCGCTGCTGCGCCGACAGCCAGAGCAGGTCCAGGGTGGGGCCCGGATCCGAGGGTGGCGCCCCGGAGCGTCCGGGAGAGCGTGGGCGCACAAGGGCGCGGTGGGCCAGCTGCGGGGCGCTCTTCGCCTGACTCTCGTCCCCCCTGGGCGGGGCCGCGCCGTACGCTCTGTCTGGGAAGACAGCTTCATTGACGGTAGTTCATTCGTTTTCACGTGCGAAACGTATCCTTACTACTTTTTAAGTGAAATTTTAGCTCATAGGTGCAGAATTTATTAACCAAGAAATTACTTAGAATGAGTCCATTAAACCACTTTTATGCAGTTGCCTCTGTGTTTTTTCCGAGCTCAAACATAATTTGGCAGTAAATGTTTTGTGAGAATTTAAAGTGCCATACGTGTCATTCATATGGTATTTATTCTCACTGTTACTGAAATCTTCCAGAAGTTTCTATATGAAGTATCCATGTTTTTTTTTTTTTTTTTTTTTTTTTCTCACTGCACTCAGTTTCTTAGTTCTGAGCCTTTAGGTAGCAGCAGTCTTACACATAGGTTATACTTCTCATTCATATTAAGTCCTATTATAGTAACTGTCACTGTCTCTTTATTGCCCTTAAAATGAATCATAAAGAAAGTGAGTTTGGAGTATATTTAAGAACAGCAGGTGTGTGAATTTTGTAAGAAGACATCACGTTTTGTGTACACAGCAATGCATGAAGTTGAATACTGAAAGGGTCCAGCTGCCTCAGTTGTGACAGTGTCGAACAGGAAATAAACACCACGCTGGAACAAATGTCATGTTGAGAACTTTTACGAAGCTTAAACTCCTTTAACAGAAAAAGAGGTAGTTTTGTGTAAGTAGAAATACAAAAAGAAACTCCTAAAAAAAAAGATAGTACATAAAAAAATGAGTTCTCTTTTTCTAAAGTTGTTCTATTATATGATAATCCTCTGAGTGGTTTGGTGTGGAAGTGTTTTCATGTATAGTATATTTTAAATAAAGTTTATTCCTGTGCTGTTCTCAGCATAACTAATTTACATGTCCATTATTTCTAAATACATGTTTGATTGCCTAGTCATTAAGCTAATATTTATGAAATGCTTAGTCTATGAAAGTATGATGCCAGGAACTCCAGTGATATCGAAGTGAAATCAGTTCAGAGTCCTGCCCTCAAGGAGATTATTGTTTAGAAAGAGAAGAAAAACATGCACGTGAAGAACTGACATTAAGATAAAAAGAGCCGCCGTCCACTCTCGGAGGAGGAGGGACAAGCCAGGGTGGCGGAGCTGGGGGGCAGTGGTGACAAGGGCTTGGGGTGAGAATGCAAGGTCAGAGAAGACCTGCGGGGGAGTGGACCAGAGACGACAGGAATGGGAGCAGCATGCGCAGAGCAAGGCCCTGGAGGAGCCACGCGGGCGAGCAGCCGGGGCAGGTGTGTGTCCAGGGCTCGGGTGGGGAAGGAGGGAGAGGGGGACAGGCTTGCAGCGAGGCGAGGCGGGAAGGGGAGGGCAGGACTGCTGGCCCCTGTGCCCGCCCAGGCGTTAGCTGGAGAGGAGAGCCTGGGTGGGGAGAGCTTCTGGGCAGGGATGGAGCAGCGTCAGGGGCGCGGGTGGGCAGGAGGTGGCCCCGGAGGACCGACAGGATGGGCATGAGGGGGGCCGGGTGCCCTGGAGCTCGGGGAGCAGGTGCGCGGAGGCGCAGGGGAGAAAGTTGAGTGCACAAAGCCGGCTTTACCTGCGTGGCCTCACACCACCACGAGTCATTAGAATGGTTTCAATGTGGAAAGGAAGAAAGGTGAAGCTTCATAACCGAGGCTTATTTTTTCCTGTAGGGATTTCTATAATAATTTTAACAAAAGATGTCAACAGCCAAGAAGCACGGCCAGGGAGCCCACTTTGCTCGGGAGTGAAGAGTGAAAGCGGCTCCTTGCTGTCACTTCTGGCATTTCCACGGCTCCGCGCTTCCTGCGTGTTTCGTCGCTTCTGATCTCACGGAAACGGGCCAGCTGCTTTCATTCTGCAGTTCGCAACTTCCCTATTTTTGTTCTGTGATTATCAGTTGTCGCCCAAATTGTGTCACCTAATTTTTCTGGGTAGTTGTAGGGGATACAAGGATTACTCAAAATTGTAAATGTTAGCTCCAGTTTGAATTTACTGGTTTTTAGATTCTGGCAGGACATCTGAATCCAAGACTACATTTAAAAAAAAATCAAAACAAGAAGTCTCCTGGAACTGTAAATTGTTTTACTTGATTTTCTTCACTATGGTGTTCCTAGCACACAGCTCAGTAACCCACCCATGGCAGGCACCCAGCAACCCA
This sequence comes from Odocoileus virginianus, assembly GCF_023699985.2. Taxonomy (NCBI): domain Eukaryota; kingdom Metazoa; phylum Chordata; class Mammalia; order Artiodactyla; family Cervidae; genus Odocoileus; species Odocoileus virginianus. The sequence continues at coordinate 1,742,424 of NC_069674.1, forward strand.
GTGTGGGCTTCATCCTTTTCCAAGCTGGAGTAGCCGTGTAATTTAAACCTTCAGTTAGGGGTAAAAAAGGACTTTTTTCTTTGATTCTGGAAGGATTTTGAAATCACAGATATGTGTGTCAATTCTTAAACCATTATAGAGACTGTTTATTGGGCTTCCCTGGTAGCTCAGCAGTAAAGAATCTGCCTGCAATGCAGGAGACGCAGGAGATGCTGGTTTGATCCCTGGGTCAGGAAGATCCCTTGGAGGAGGGCATGGCAACCCACTCCAGTGTTGTCTGGAGACTCCCATGGACAGAGGAGCCTGGCAGGCTACAGTCCATGGAGTCGCAAAGAATCGGACGTAACTCAAGTGACTGAGCACAGCACGGAAACTATTTATTAGGATAAACGTTCTTACTGCACTGCAGTAAGAGTTGGGTTTTAGGGGTGAAAAGACAGGTACAAGTCCAGGCTCTGTCACTTAGGAGGTGTGTGTGGTCTTGGGCAGCAGAGTCAACTTCCTCATGCCTTAGTTTCCTCACCCGGTGAATGGGAGTAATAATGTCTGCATTAGATTAAGTTAGCTGCTGTATGCAAACTGTGAGGTAATTTTGTAGGAATCATTGAGGCAATGTATTTAGAGCGCTTCCCCAGCGCCTGCAGTAGCTCGTGCTTGTGGACAGTTGGTGTTTCTGCTGTGGTTAGTGCTTACAGGTGGCGTGAGGCACAAGCCGGCTGAGCGGGTGTTCCTGTTCCCATATTATGTGATGACCATTCCCGATCAGAGCGTCCCTGGTGAGTTCACAAGATGAGAGCGAGGTTGTGTAGTTCCATGCCGTCTGAGTGGCCACAGAAACAATACAAATTATTTTCAACCATGAAACGAGGCCTTCCCTGGTGGCTCAGCTAGTTAAGAATCCGCCTGCAACGCAGGAGACACAGGTTTGGTCTCCGGGTCGGGAAGATCCCCTGGAGGAGGGCATGGCTACTCACTCCAGTATTCTTGCCTGGAGAATCCCATGGACAGAGGAGGCCTGGTGAGCTACAGCCCATGGGGTTGCAAAGAGTCAGACGTGACTGAGCAACTAACAACAATGAAAAGAGAGGCAAATGAACATGTTTTATTGGAACTTATGCTACTTAGTTTAAACTTTACGACTGGATTTCAGACAAGAGCAGATTGAAATCACAGTTCTCTGAACAATGGAAATTTCAGTACTTGTAGTATGTGAGTTTTATTTATATCTTTTCCTTATTATTTAAAGCTCTTCATTCTTTGAGAATGTAGTAAAGTCCTGTCATTTCAGACCTCAGAATTAGCATTGAAAACATGGGATTCTTTACCGGGATTGATGAAAGTAATTTATTGTTTGCCGGGTCAAACACAGCATGCTATTTGTCACACTGTGGTTTGTGTATCTTTCTAGAAGCTTTCAACTTTGATCTGAGTCAAAGTACACTCAGTAGCACAGATGACAGAGTTAGAAAAAAAACCCCAGTGATGTGCATTGTCACTCACAGAAACTCTAAATCAACAAGTACAGAGACGCAGAGTGAAAAACCCAAGTCCTTTAAAGAGGCTTGTACGTTCTTGTGAGAGAGCAGGCCGGGTCTTTCTCGGCGAGACAAAGGTGCGGGACAGTTTATTAGTTCAAGGCTGAGCTCCCCGGGTGCCACCTGACGGCGCCTCTTCAAGGCCAGCTTCTGGCCCTTGCCGGTCCTTTAGGTAAACACTCGCATTTAAAAGACCTTGCACCGCAGGGCTCCCCGCACATAAAAGCAGCTTTCTTAAACTGTCATCAGAGCGGATTTCAGAACGTGCTTTTAATACTTACGAGGTTGATGTTTGCCTTTTAAAAATGCTATTTGAGATAGCTTTTTATTTAACTTTCCCCTCGGCCTGGCTTTTACCTGATGGGCGGCAGCATTAAGGAAACTCGCCTTGTTGTGAGACCAGACAAAGATTTAGGGAAACGGTGCTCATGTGACCTTTTGAAAGTCAAGGCTTTAAAAAAAATCCTTGTTTCAACACCATAAAAACTGGATGGAAAACAAAGGCATGTAATCTTCATCTGAACATTTGGTTTCAGATTCTTTTTATTGAGCCTGTGTTGATTATATTGGGAGATAAATTAATTGTTTTCTGGGATGCCCTGTACTTCTATTTCCTCTCGGGTTTTAACAAGCAATGGCTCAGATCAATAAAAAGATGAAGGAGAGAGGACTGGGATAGGGGACATTTGGGTATGCTTAACTCTTAACTCTTCTAGATTACGATTCTCATAAAAGGAATTTAGCTCTGTTCTTCAAGCTGCATTTGTAGAGTTAATTATTGGTAGGAAATTCAAGCTTGTATATTACAAATATAATTAATAGCTGCAAAATAATACATGGTATGGGTGTGCCAGAATTTATCCAGGCACACCATTATTTTTCGGCATTCCCTTTGTTTCCTGTTTGAAACAATAATATTCCTTTAAATTTATATTTCTATACCTGGAATATTTATAAAGTTAAGTATTTGGGGTAAAAAAATACACACGCCTTTTTGATTGTACAGTTCCATACATTTTGACAAACACAAACAATCACGTAACCAGCACCAAAATCAAGACATACAACCCACCATCATAAACGTCTCCTTCCGTCCATTGTAACCAATTCCTTCCCCTTGTCCCCAGCCCCTGGCAGCCACGCAGCTGCCTTCTGTCCCTGCAGCTTTGCCCACTCTAGTACGTCCTGTGCACGCAGTCACACCGTATGTGACCTCTTGGGTCTGGCCTAAGCGTGATGTGCCTGAGATTCATCCGTGTTGCAACATGCAAGCCGAGTTCCTTTTTTACTGCTGAGACACATTCCATTTGGGGAGTGTGCCTCACCTTGTTAATCCATTCACAGCTTAATGGGCATTGGGGTTGATTTTAGTTTTTGGCAACTAGGGATAAAGCCCCGATAAACATTCATTTACTGGTTTCTGTGTGATCATGTGTTTTCACTTTTCTTGGATTGATATCTAAGAGTGGGGGTCTGGTGGTGAGTGCGCGTAACCTCACAGGATGCTGTCAGTGAGTTCCCACTGCGTCACTTCCTCACCAGCATCGGGTGCTGTTGGCTTCCCTGTCCTCCTCACAGCCATCCCAATACCTGTGGTGCATATGTAAGTGAAAGTCGCTCAGTCGTGTCTGACTCTTTGCGACCCCGTGGACCACACAGTCCATGGAACTCTCCAGGCCAGAATACTGGAGTGAGTAGCCTTTCCCTTCTCCAGGGGATCTTCCCAACCCAGGGATCGAACCCAGGTCTCCTGCATTGTAGGTGGATTCTTTACAGCTGAGACAGCGGAAGCCCAATATATATACGTATCTATATATACACACACACCTATATATACATATGCCTGTGGCTGATTCACGTTGATGTATGGCAGAAACCAGAACAGTATTGTAAAGCAAATATCTAGCAATAAAAATAAACAAAACAAAACTTAGCATTCAACAAACTAAAAGACAGTTTTTTAAAGTGTTGCTTGAGTCCATCGTGGTTTCTGGATACAAGTCTTCTGGTGGATAAGTGACTTACAGATATTCCCCGCTTCCCCTGCCCCCACCTTAAAATCAGTTACTGGGAGTCCTCCAAGTTTGCTCTTCTTTTCCACAGTTGTTTGGCTATTTTGGCTACCTTGTCTTTTGCTATTTTTTTAAAGTTAGTTTATTTATTTACTTACTTCTGGTTGCGCTGAGTCTTCCTCGCTGCCCGCCGGCTTCCCCTGGTTGTGGCAGGCAGGGATGCACGTCGTCATGGTGCACAGCTTCTCACTGGTGGCCTTTCCTGTTGCGGAGCCCGGCTCTGGGCACACGCGCTGCAATAGTTGTGGCTCACGGGCTTAGTGGCTCCTCAGCGTGTGGGATCTTCCTGGACCTGGGATCAAACCCACGCCCCTGCACTGGCAAGCAGACTCTTATCCACTGCACCACCAGGGAAGTCTCCCCTATTGGTTTTTGAATCAGCTTGAATGCACAGACAAAAGTTCCACTGGAATGTTCATTGGAATTTCATTAAACCTGTAGGATGGTTGAAGAGTGTTTTATAATCCATGAACACTGTATGTCTCTGCATCTAATTATGTCTTCGTTCCTTTCTTTAATCAAGGTTTTACAGTTTTCAGAATATGTTTGGCATTTATACCTAAATGTATGATTTTTGGAACTACTGTAAATATTTACTATTTATGTTTTTTTCTAATTGTTTATTGCTTATATACAGAAATATGATTCTTGTAGGTTGACTTCTTATATGATAACTTTCTGTTATTTCCTCTTCTGTGAAATCCCTGATCATGTCTTCTTTTTCTATTTATATAATGTCATTTACCTTTTCTTTTGATGACAAAGGTCCACGTAGTCAAAGCTATGGTTTTTCTACGAGTCATATACATATGTGAGAGTTGGACCATAAAGAAGGCTGAGTGCCAAAGAATTGATGCTTTTGAACTGTGGTGTTGGTGAAGACTCTTGAGAGTCCCTTGGACTGCAAGGAGATCAAACTAGTCAATTCTAAAGGAAATCAACCCTGAATATTCATTGGAAGGACTGATGCTGAAGTTCTAATACTTTGGCCACCTTATGTGAGGAGTCGACTCTTTGGAGGAGACCCTGATGCTGGGAAAGACTGAGGGCAAGAGAAGAAGGGGGAAACAGAGGATGAGATGGTTGGATGGCATCACTGACCTGGTGAGTTGGAGAAAACTCCAGGATATGATGAAGAATATCCCGAGATATAATATGCAGGGAAGCCTGGCGTGCTACAGTCCAAGGAGTCACAGAGCCGGACACGACTGAGTGACTTTCACTTCACTTCCTCAAATGTTGTACATGTGACAGGCACCACGCCCCTTGGCATTTTAGATTTTCAGGTAGAGGGGCAAACGTGCAGGCAGATGATGTTAGTCAAGTGCAGTAATGACCATGATAAAGGGATATAAGGAGATTTGCAAGAACACTGTTCAGTCCGGGGACGCGTACATCTGGGCACGTCTGACTCAGGAGAGACTTCTGAGCTGAACCCTGGACCTTACTCGGTCACGGATTCAGAGCATCCAGCACAGCCGGGAGGACACTGCCCAGCCCTGTGTGGCAGCCCGTTTCCCTGGTCCTGTGACTGAGCAGGGAAAGGAGGTGCTGAGGGCGGGCATGCACAGACAGGAGCTGACTTGCCCTAAGATGAGTCTCCCTGGTCAGAAGCAGTGTTATTAGGAGTATCGGTTGACGAAAAGGTTATTGCATTATTCTATGGATGGCAGTTTTGGCAAAAGCATTGTGGGCAGAGAAAGCGAATCTCCTTTTGGAGCACCTGTTCTGGAGAGCGGGCAGGCCCACCTTTGCCACGACGGAGACACTGTCCACTGCTGTCGGGGCAGCTGGTCGCCCTGTGGGCTGAGACCACCTGAGGACTCAGCACTGGGCTCTGCTGACGGCAGCGTGTGGCTCAGGGTGGCCGAGGCACGGTGGCCTCTGTGAGTGGGGCCCCAGCCCAGGCTCCATCCCCGCTGCTGTAGCCACTCTGCTCGAGAGTCCATCCACATGGCATGTGGCTGGGAGAGAGGCCTCGGGCGCTCACAAACCCGTCCTTCTCCGACGAGGCTGCCTTTTCTAAGCTTTCCACGGGACCCAGATACTTTCCTTCTGTGTCCACTGCAGAGGTCTCTCCACGGGCCTCCTCACACCTCGTGGTTGACTCTCCACCTGTTTCCTTCCAAATCTCTGATCACCCAGCCCAGCGACAACGCCTCTCGGGAAAGCTCGGCTGCGCTTCCTTCCAGGCAGAATGAATGGATGCCGTCCCTGAAGTCCTACCTGCTGGGCAGATCCCCTCAACCAGGGCTCTTCGGAGCAGCCTGCGTGGGGCCGGAGGGCTCCCGCCGCCCACTTCTGGGTGGTACCAGCAGGCCATCGCACACAACCGTTCACACACGAGGTCTCAGCTTTCTGTTCCTGACTCAGCTGGTCCCGGGTGCTCTTCCTGAGGCCCCAGGTGAGGGGTGAGCTGCCGAGGGGCAGGAGCCGCGTGCTGGTGCAGCGAGCACATGTGTGCTTCTGAGTCTGCGTGGGTCTGATCCAGTGCTGCCTCCTCAACATGAGGACAGAGAGCTGCTGTGGAGGCCCGATTCTATGGCACTGGGGTCAGACAGCATGCAGTTCATGGTGGAGAGAAAGAAAAAGAAAGGAGACACAGGGACAGGCAGAACTGAGAGGCCTAAAGCTGTTTCTGTAATCTGTATTAATCAGACAGTTGAGGATTCCACTCGTAAGTCAGAGTCAACAGATGCTCTCCAAAGAAAGTGATACACCGAGTTTCCTGTCATCGAGTCCTGCAGATCTTACCTCTGGTTTAAAACTCGCATCTCTCCTTGCCTTCCAACATTCTCTTTACCTTTACCAGGACCATTACTGTGCAAAAAAGATCTCTCAGTTCCTGTTTAAATCAGTCTGAGGATCTACGTAAGACACACACTCTGCCCTGACACTCCCCGTGGGCAGGATTTCAATGGCTCCCAGGTATCTCTCAGCAAATCCCACACCCAGGGCCTGCAGAGCTGCTGGAGACGATGGAGATGACTGAGGTCCTCGCCTGTGCAGTGTAAGGTGGGCGGGGCCGAGTACCACGCCCGGGGCCCAAGCCACAGCTGTGAAGGGGCCCGTGTGAACTCGGAGGACAAATCTCTGATGCTGTGTCTCCTGACTCCAGCTTGTTCAAATCTCATCAGTGGCCTTGATGGGGAATTATGGTTCCCAGAGGGGATGGGTGGGAGAGAGACAGTCAGGAAGTTTGGGGTTGACATGCATACACTCCAACAAGGACCTACTGGAAAGCATAGGGAGCTCTGTTCAATATTATGTAACAATCTAAATGGGAGAAGAATAGACACATGTTTAACTGAATCACCCTGCGGTACACCTGGAGCTAATGTAACACGGCTAACCACCTGGACTCCCATCTAGAATAAAAAGTTAGAAAAAAAGAATCCCGTGCGTCAAGAGGACACAAGGCAGGGAGCAGCAGCTCACGCCCTGACCAGGGTCCTCAGGGGTCACCTCGGGTGCACCTCACGGGCCCCTGGGAGTTTCACAGGGCGTTGGGGAGGGGCCCGGGCACCTGTGCCCAGCAACCCTTCCTGTCCGGGGCCCTCTGCCTTGGCTCGCGCCCCCTTGTGCCCCTGTGTTTCCTGGGGTTGGTTCTGAGATCCGTGGTGTTGGTGTCAGGTGGGAAACTAGCAGGAAGGCAAATTCTTGGGCCGCTGCAGACTCAGTGGACCAAGAAGTCCGGGAGCAGTCCCGGATGTCTGTCCTTTGCCAAGCTCTGCAGTGATTCCAACGCGGCTACAGTCAGAACTGCCCCCCGAGGGGCTGTGTCGCCCCCAACAAGTCCTCATCTTTTGAGCCCCAGAGCCACCGCCTCAGGAGACTGCTCAGCTACCTGCCCCCCTGCTCCACGACTGTCCCAGCTCTTAGCACCGGCATCTCAGCGAGTGTAGGTGGCAGCACCTCTGCTGGACTCGGGGTTCCCCAAGCAAAGCAGCAAGGGCATCGATAAATGTGCCTGAACTGACTTCAACTAGACTGAATCCCGGCTCCCTGGGCACGGTGGCTGCGGCCCCGTCCCTGGGACCCATGTCCCGAGCCCGCTCCTGCCTCACTGGGTGCTGGGCAGAGCTGCTGACCCCGAGTGCTGGCGCTGCTCAGCGTCTGCTTTCCCTCCTCACACCCTCTGGGCCCTGCGGGGCACGGCGCTCGGTCAGGCCGCCCTCTGTCCCAGCGGGACCTCCACACAGACCTTCCCACCTGCATCCACCTTTGCTTCTGCACCTGCCCCCAGCACCCGTGCCATTCTTGCCCTGCAGGCCCAGCGCTGACCTTGTGGAGGCTGGGGTCAGCCCACCCCGCATCTCCTCCCCTCCGCAGCCTTTCTTCTTAAATTCTTAGAAGAATCTTCTACAAATGCAGGTGTTCTCTACGGCTGTGCCCCTGTTTCTGCTTTGCAGCATAAGATCATCTATTACTATTCTTTTTTGATCCCAGATTTCTGTGTTAGTATACCATATCTGTCTTTCTCCTTCTGACTTCATCCTGTCGGACAGTCTCTACAGGCAAATATATGGACACCAAAGGGGAAAGGGGTGGTGCTGGGAGGAATGGGGAGACTGGGATTGACCCACGTACAGTACTGATACTATGCATAGAATAGATAACTGATGAGAACTCGACTCAACGCTCTGTGGTGACCTAAATGGGAAGGAAATCCAAAAAGGAAGGGATATATGCCTATGTGTGCCTGAATCATGTCACTGTACAACAGAAACTAACAACATTGGAAAGCAACTACAGGCCAATAAAATTACTTCAAAAAGAAAAGAAAGAAAACCGAGCAGCGTCCTGGCCCTCTCATCATCCCTCTGAAGATACTCACTGCCCTGCAATGAAGGCTCAGGCCTGCTCTCCATTAAAAAGAAAAGAAAGAAAACCTCAGGAGGCATCCTGATCATCTCGTCATCCCTGTGATGACACTCGCTGCCCTGCAATGAAGGCCCAGGCCTGCTCTGCGGCCACCTGGCCGGCCCCTCACGCGGCCTTGGCCGCGGTCATCCCTGCAGCGGGCGCCTAGCCAGGGCAGGTCCCCGCGCGTCCTGTTCTTTCCCCTCTGCCAGGCTGGCTGGGCATCGGTCACGTGTGGCTCCTCCCAGGACAGGCATCTACTCCCCAGGGTGCCCGCGCCCCTGGGTTTGTCCCTGGCGGCACGCATGGAACACCGCGTTGAGTGGGTGCATATCGTGCGCCCACCGGTCCCCTGGCTCCGTGCCCGTGAGGATGCCCAGCACACAACTGCACACACGTTTGGTGGGCACACAGGAGGTCCCACTGGGGGCTAACTCCGGGTTACCGCAGGGCTCTAAGGAGAAGCTGTGAGAAAAGATGCTTGCTCCACGCTCACAGACATCACCTGTGATGGGTAAAAAGTCACCCGCGGGGAGACGACACCTGCGTGCCGTCCTCACGGAGACAGCCAAGCCGCCGGCATAGACAGGCTGATCCAGGGGCTTCCGCGTGGGAGCCGCAGACGTGTGGTGACGTCACGGGCCAGGCGTGACGAGAGGGGACGTCACGGATGGGATGGGGCCTGGGCGCGCGTGCGCGATGCCGTGTGTCCCGGGCCTCGCCTCCAGCCTCCTGAACGACTGGGTTGTTCTACGAGGCCAGTCCGCAGAGGACCTTCTCCTCAGAGGTCACGGCATCAGCATTTCCCGCACTTTGAAAAAATGGCTTCCTTCCAGCCAGTGAAGATGGCCCCTCAGGTGAAGTGAGTGGCATCAGTGAAAAACCCGGCATTCTCCCAGAGCAGCTCGGGGCAGGGCGGCCCCTGGGTAACCCCCCCCCCCCACCCCCACCCCCAGCGTCCACCTCACAAACAGTGCGGCGGGGGTGGGTTCGGTCTCCGCTCCCCTCGTGGGGGCGGGGCGGGAACACCTCCGGTCCCCCCGTCGCTGGCGTGACAGAGCTCTGAGTGTGGTCACTCACACGCACGCAGCCGGCTCTGGCGGCTCCACAGAGGAGTCTGGCCTCAGGACCCTTTGTCTCTGCCCTTGGCCGGAGGGGCTTAAGTCCTCAAGGTCGTGGCCCTGGTTTAAAATAGCGTCTGAACACCCAGCTGTCTCGATAAATCCGGCCCAGGAAGGAGTGGAAGACAGAAAAAGGAGGAGGCCCTCTCTCGCTTGCGAGGCCACTCAGGGTTCTGCTGGCGTGCGCCCGCGGCCGGAGCTTAGTGCTTGGTTTCCAGGGAGGGTGAAGGCTCCATCCTTGGGCTCGAAGTGCGGAGCAGGAGTCGGGCCGTGTTAGCGGGGGCGAGGATGCGCTGGGGGCAGGCAGACTCTTGTCCGGTGATGAGGTCAGAGCTGTGGTTCCACAGTTGACGGTGGGGGTGCCGAGAGTGAAGTGGAGAGTGAAGAAGTCACCTGGTATTTCAAGGCTCTAAAGTCATCTGTTCCCAACTGGCTTGGGAAACAAGGCATCTACAAGTCCAGTTTACTGGGTTGTGCACTGGGGTTGGGGGCCAGCGACTGAAGATACCTGAAGTTCCTCTTGGCCTGGTCACTGTTTCCCGTATTCACTCCCTCAAGGCCTCAAGGGGCCTGAGGGCAAGACTTGGTGTCCCTGGGCTCCCTGCCCAAAACTCATCATATTGTCCCTTTAGTTTCAGCAACTAAGAAAGCATCCGCTGGCTCTACGGACCAGGTAGTTCAGAGGCCAGTCTTCTGCTGTTGATTTAAGTCAGAGTCACTAGTCACTCCTTTTTTTTTGCAAGTAATTTTGCTCAATAATTGGGTGGATAAAAGGATTGAAACCTTCAGTTCAGTCCAGTCACTCAGTCGTATCTGACTCTTTGCGACCCCATGAACTGCAGTACACCAGGCCTCTCTGTCTATCACAAACTCCCAGAGTCCACCCAAATCCATGTCCATCGAGTTGGTGATGCCATCCAACCATCTCATCCTCTGTCGTCCCCTTCTCTTCCTGCCCTCAATCTTTCCCAGCATCAGAGTCTTTTCCAATGAGTCAGCTCTTTGCATCAGGTGGCCAAAGTATTGGAGTTTCAGCCTCAACATCAGTCCTTCCAAAGAACACCCAGGACTTATCTCCTTTAGGATGGACTGGTTGGATCTCCTTGCAGTCCAAGGGACTCTCAAGAGTCTTCTGCAATACCACACTTCAAAAGCATCAATTCTTCAGTGCTCAGCTTTCTTCACAGTCCAACTCTCACATCCATACATGACCACTGGAAAAACCATAGCCTTGACCAGACGGACCTCTGTTGGCAAAGTAATGTCTCTGCTTTTCAATATGCTATCTAGGTTGGTCATAACTTTCCTTCCAAGGAGTAAGCGTCTTACATCCATAATATATAAAGAACTCCTAAAAGTCAACAACAAAAACAACCCAACACACAACAATGAGCACACAACAATTTAGCTTATCCATTAAAAGCTTAATTTACCCTTCCCAATTCTGAAAGAGATGGGAATACCAGACCACCTGACCTGCCTCTTGAGAAACCTGTATGCAGGTCAGGAAGCAACAGTTAGAATTTGACATGGAACAACAGACTGGTCCCCAATAGGAAAAGGAGTACTTCAAGGCTGTATATTGTCACCCTGCTTATTTAACTTATATGCAGAATACATCATGAGAAATGCTGGGCTGGAGGAAGCACAAGCTGGAATCAAGATTGCCAGGAGAAATATCAATAACCTCAGATATGCAGATGACACCACCCTTATGGCAGAAAGTGAAAACTAAAGAGCCTCTTGATGAAAGTGAAAGAGGAGACTGAAAAAGTTGACTTAAAGCTCAACATTCAGAAAACTAAGATCATGGCATCCGGTCCCATCACTTCATGGCAAATAGATGGGGAAACAGTGGAAACAGTGGCTGACTTTATTTTTCTGGGCTCCAAAATCACTGCAGATGGTGATTGCAGCCATGAAATTAAAAGACGCTTACTCCTTGGAAGGAAAGTTATGACCAACCTAGACAGCATATTAAAAAGCAAAGATTCATGGGGTCGCAAAGAGTCAGACATGACTGAGCGACTGAACTGACTGACTGACTGACTGATGTCCCTGATGAGACGTAAATTATTTGCAAATATATTCTGCTGTCCCACCGGCTGCCTTTAAACTCTTCAGATATTCTCCTCTGAGACACAGAAGTAACGTGTTACTTTGAAGACAAACGAGTGGGGGCCTTTCTTGAAACTCAAAGTTCATTGGTGAAGTAGAATTTTCTTATTAGTTAGCTTCATGATGCATTCAAAAAGGAAGATCAGACTCTTAAACCACATAGTCCACAAATTAGCAAATTAGAGTATAATACTGGGAAAATATTATTCACTGTTTAGTGAATAACAACAGCAAAATTTACTTTCATCTTTATTAATATGTGTAATATTGGCACTGCTTTTTTCTTAATGTTTCCAGATTTAATGTTGCTATTTTACTCTGGAATCTGGTTAAAATGAATAACCCCTTTGGAGAACAACAGAAGTCATCTTTGCTCTGCCATCTCTCACCACTTCCAGGTGGGCTTCCTTGACAATTCCCTCCAAACAAAGAGTTCTGCCAAATCAGGGCACAATGTATCAAAGCCTCATCTTTTAATTACAGAAATGTTGAAGAAACAGTTGCTCAGGTAGCACAGATTGGCTCTTCAGCTGCTCTTTTATGGAGCTATTAACTCAGAGACACCATTACTTAAATGTAACTTTTATTATTACAATTAAAGACTGATTTGATTTTATGAGATCATGCATTTTTATTTTATGGAAGTTTTATAGTTAAATTCAATTTAAAAGATTGCTCAGTATTTAAAGTAAAATATAAGCAAGTACAGTATTACAATTATACTATACTTCTTTTGCAAATCTAATGTTAAAACTTCCAGGCAGCTGATTACTTTGGTAGCATCAAATGTTTCCTGATATAACTACGTAATAGCCAAAGAAAAGCAACTTGGTTTATTCTGTTTGTGAAATGCCAAGCAATTGTTCACTTATTACATATGTCGGGCCTAATTAAGTTTATTGTCAGTTTTCTACCGAACATACAAATCGCTTTCCTTTTGGCTGATTCTCAGAGGAACGGGCTTCTTTGGATCAAAGCGATCTTTTGTTGGTACTGTATTGTTTGTGTGACGCAAAGTTGTAAAAATGGAGACCAGCACTCAGAAAGCTAGTTTCTGGTCTTAACTTTTCACAAAGGGAGGAAGTTGAGAGGGCTGAGCGATGGTGTGTGTGCTGCTGAGATGCACACGGCTGTCACGTGGCCTCGAAGGCCAGCTTGTGACTTTCAAGTTTCCCTGTGATTTTTGAAGGGCTTTGTTTCTGATGGAGGAAAAGAATGTAAGAGTATTTGCACTAAACAGATTAAGCTGCTGGTAAACATGTCCCCTTAAATGAACTGATGTGGGGACAAAGAAAGCGCTTTGTCGTTGCCAGCTGGGTTTGTGTGAAGTCACAGGGACAGACGAGAGAAGCGGCGGGCCTCTTCGGATCCCTAAATCAGAAAACCTGTGAAACGAGTCAAGACCGAGTTAGACTCTACTTCCCACCTATTTTGGCTAAAAACTTGCTCTTCCTCTCTCACTTGCACTTCTTGGGAGGGAAACCTGGTTTTTCCAACGCAGAGTTAGCAGAGGAGCAAATATTACTTGGGAATGGGAGCACTTCTCAGGGTCTGAGCACTTGTGATCAGTCCTGCTTGGCGAGGGGCTGGTGGCACATCGGGGGCCCAGCCCCTGGATGGTGATGGCTGCAATCTCACTGTCAGCACAGATGAGCAGAGGGAGCCTGTCCGGCTCATGGTCTGGGGTTCATAAGGGGGTTGATGGGCTGATGGGGGCGCTGGTGGGGACTGACGGGGCTGATGGGGTTGATATGACTGATAGGGGAGTTGATGGGGCAATGACGGGGGCTGATGGGAGAACTGATGAGGGGGTTGATGGGGGACCGATCAGGCTTATGGGGGCTAATGGGGGGTTGTTGGGGGGCTGTTGGGGTGGCTGGTGGGGACTGATGAGGGGCTGGTGGCGGCTGGTTGGGGAGCTGATGGGGGAACTGATGGGGGACTGATGGGGGCTGATGGGGCCCCTGAAAGAGGCCATCCTTTTTTGGGGGGTTGTGCTGTGTAAACTTGTGGGATCTTAGTGCCCCAGCCAGGGATTGAAGGTGGCCATGGCAGTGAAAACACCCGCCTGGGCCTCATGGAGATGTGAGTGAGCCCTGCTGGAAGCTTGTGATGTGGACACAGAGCTTCTTTCCTGTTCAGTGAGGTGTGTTTTTGTTGTTTTTTGTTTGTTTTTTCTTTAAGGAAGTTACCTCAGTAAGTAAGTAAAGTTGGGGATTTGGGGTGTTAGCTGTCAACAGTTGGGGTTCACCAAAAAGAGTTCAGAGTAACGACCAGGGGGATGTCCTGATGTCCAGATTTCCAGCAGGTCTTTAGCCTCTCTTATGGGGATCTCAGACAAGGTGCCCCGCGGGGAAGGCTGAGTCACTCAGGATGGACACTTGCGCTGGGGCTGTTGCACCTGAAGGTAGCCAGGCCCCTTGGGGGTGGAACCGGGCCCCCAGGTGGGTGTGGGCAGAGGCTGCGGGCTCTGGACAACGGATGTGGCCTCTGGAAGCCCCGCATGTGAGGCCCCGGCTCCAGACACTGTTTTGTGGATGCTGGGGATGTGTGACCTCAGACTCCTTGGCCCTGGAATGGACATGTCCATGCTGGAATCACAGAGTGGCGTGAGTGTGATGCCAGGTCCCAGCACAAGGCCTGGCCCGAAGGTGCCATGGGGATTCATCCCTCCATTTCCTGGGGCTGGCCTCCTGCAAGCCGAGGCCAGAGCTGAGGCCTCTCCCTACTCACTCTTGACCCACTGGAGCAGAGCAGCTGCCAAGCACGGCTTATCAAGTCTCTGCAGTGTCCCGACTGCTGACCCTTGACCCCGACCACAGCTTCAGACTGGTCACCTCCCAGGGTGACCACAACCCATCTTGTCAACCTCGGGCTACTGAGGCCCAGGGGAAGTCTTAGAGGTCAGGGCACTGAACATCTCCACCTGCACCTGGGTGAGGCTGTGATGGCTGGTAAGGGACTCCCAGGGTCAGGGGTCAGGGTCAGGGTCAGGGCCACCAGTGCTGGTCGCATCACCTCGGCTTCATCTTGGACTCACAGAAAGACCTCCTTTCTGTGAGTTGGGTGTGACTGCGTGACTCAGTGGTAATGATGGACTTTGAGCAGAAGTGATGGGTTTGCTTCCCGTCTGGCCATGAAACCCAGGGGCCAGCATCTCACCTCTCTCTCTGGCCACTGACGCTGCTATGTGAGAGACCCCAGCACCACAGACTGAAGACCAAGAGCCGGCTGGCCTTGGAGGCAGCTTCAGAAATGCTGGGGACTGCTTGTTACAGACGCCGATGTTGTCTTAGTAAATAGAGGGTCTTGTTAGCAGTGGGGGAACCACCATCCGTCCAGTCCTGAACCAGAGAGCCGGCGACCATGCATCTCCTCCACTCATTCATGTCCACGTCATGTCCAAAGCCAGTGCTTTTGTTTTCCTCAACCTTTTATTTTGAGATGATTTTAGACTTAGAGCCGAGTTGCTGAATACTACAGACTTATGGTTTCAGACCTGGTTTCACCAGGTCCGCTCTAATGTGAACACAGAACCATCCTGTAATCATCAAAGCTGAGAAAAACACCTAAGAAATCAGCACGGGCACAGCTGTGTTAATTCAGCCGGAGACTTTGCTGGATGTCACTGGCTAAGATGTAGTGGGAACAAGGTGTGAGGCTCGTGCGCGGTTCCGATTCTAGGAGCAGAATGTGGTCCTCACACGCTGGAAGGTGACCGCCCGTCCTCTGTGCCTCCAGCACCACGGCAGAGCTGCAGACCCCTTCTCGTGCTGCTCCGGTCTGCGAGCCAGAGGTGCTGGAGACGTGAGCCTCATCTGCCCCCAGGATGGTCGTGCTGAGGTCGCCACAAAGTGGGCAGTCGGTGGGGACCTCGGAGAAGTCAAGGGAAGGAGCAAAGGAATGAAATCTTCTGTAGGAATTTAAGTGTTTATAGAAATTTGCAGTTTTCCATAAACATGTAAACACAAGTATGCTGATGCAGACTTACTGGGTACGGCAGCCCTGTTGCTTCCCCTGGGGCAGGTCACAGAGCTTTATGGGTGAGAAATCTCACAGCTGCGTGCCTCTTGGCCTCACTTACTCCACCACTGCACCGGATAAACCGCGGGTCGGCCTGGAGTTGGGCCAAGCCAAGCATCCCCTCCCTTGGTGTGGCCTCTCCTCTTTCATCGTGTGGCAGGGTCAGGAACCCCCCAACCGTGTGCTGGGTGAGTTCTGCTCCATTGCTATGGCCGCCCACGTCTGTGTGTCCACACGGAAGGCTGTACCCATGGGGTGGATCCTTCGGGGTTGAGGGTGGGAACAGATCCAGTGCAGGGTCTGCTGGGGAAGACAGGTGAGGGGAGGCCTGTGCTCTGGAGTTTGCTGGGGCCTGCAAGTGATGGGTGGGGGAGGGACAGGGCAGATGCCAACACACAGGAGGGTCTTTGTCCGGTAGCTGCGTGTGGGGCCCATGTATCAGTCAGCTCATGCAGCTGTAACAGAACACACGGCCTGGCTGGCTCAGCCCTGGAACGTGTCCTCTCACAGTCAGGGGGCTGGAGGCCCAAGCTCAAGGGGCCAACAGGTTGGGTTTCTCCCAAGGCCTCTCCTTGGCTTCTTGCTGGGTCTTGTGGCCTCTGCTCTGATCAGATTCCTGGGGTTTCTCCCTGGTCTGTTGGATCAGGACCCCACCCTCGTAACCTCATTTAACCTGAATTGCTTCTCCAAAGGCCCCATCTCTGAATACTGTCACATTTGGGGTTAATGCTTCAACATAAGAATTTTGTGGCTGATGACAGCCCACTGTGACTATCACGATCTGGAGATTTGACATGTAGCCTGGTTAGGCAGCGCTTGTGGTAAAGAATGAGGCTTCCCTGGTAGCTCAGCTGGTAGAGTCCGCCTGCAATGCAGGAGACCCCAGTTTGATTCCTGGGTTGGGATGATCCGCTGGAGAAGGGATAGGCTACTCATTCGAGTATTCTTGGGCTTCCTTGGTGACTCAGATAGTAAAGAATCTGTCCACAATGCAGGAGAGCTGGGTTTGATCCCTGGGTTGGGAAGATCCTCTGGAGAAGGGAAAGGCTACCCACTCCAGTATTCTTGCCTGGAGAATCCCCAGACCGAGGATCCTGGTGGGCTGAAGTCCATGGGGTTGTAAAGAATCAGACATGACTGAAGTGACTTGGCACACACAAGCATGCACTGGTTACAACTGGTTTAAAATATTAATAAGAGTGGAGGCTCTTGCTTGCTTACAGAGATCCTTCATTCCTGAGGACCTGGGTGAGAGAGGCAGATGCAGAGGCTGTAATGCATGTCTGAAACATGTGCACACCCCACAGAAACCTCACCCTGGGGTCATGCTCTTAGTGTTTTCATGTGTATTTGGACCCAGCCCACCAGAAGGGGAAGTGTGTGTGCCCACTGGATCTGCCCCGACCAGGCTAGTCATTGTGGACAGTTCCTGCTTAACCTCTGATTTGACCCAGAGTTTCCTGTAAGCTGTTTATTAATTACACCTGCTTTCACAAAGATTAGGACCAGTTAGTGAAAGTCTTGGCTGTTATTGGACTCAAATAACCTAGTTTGGCCCTTTGGTTCCATAGATATTTATCGAGATCTTCTTATGTCACAGTTGGTGTTGGGGATACAGAATTGAAGAAGACAGGCCTTGTTTTCAGGACAAAAGGAAGACAAGGAAGGAGAAGATGGTGTCATATAAGAAGCATTTTAGAGATGTGGATGTGGGCACAGGGTGTGGTCCATGCCCATTGTAAAGGGTGTTTGGCTCATCCTGAGCTGAGGATGGGGGTGGGTGGGGAAGAGTTCCAGTTCTGCTAATCAGCTGTAATCTAATTAAAGTAACCTGGAAGCATAATTCCTAAATATTCCTTTAAAAAACAGAGTCACACTGCTTCTGAAGAAACCATTCAGCAGATAGAAAGTAGTTCCAGTGTTTGATTCAGATTCAATGTATTCAGATGTTGTATTGAGTAGTATACATAGAAAATCAGAAGAATCTACAGGTGAATGTTAGAATCAGTGGGTAAAGTTTTCAAGGTTAATACTCGTATTTCTATACATTCTCATTAGATAATTAGAAACAAAATCTTAATAAATTACTTGTAGCATCACAAAGATGAAATGGCTGACGGTAAATCTACTGAAAGAAGTGCAGAGTTTCTATACTGAAAAGTATAAAACTTGGATGAAATAAATTAAAGATCCTTCTATGTGAAGAGACTTGCTGTATCAATGGATTAGAAAACACTTTTTTGGTAAAAATGTCATCATTACAAATCCATCTGTAGATTCAGTGGAGTTCCAATAAAAATTGTGCAGTATTTTATGGAAATTGATAGGCTGATTAGAAAATTTGTATGAAAATGAAAACGCCCAAGAGGAGTGACGGCAGTTTTCAAACAGTTTTATTCGCTTATTTGTGGCCGTGTTTCTGCACGGGCTTGCCTCTGATCGCTGCGAGGGGGGCGACTCTCCTGTGGCGCGCAGGCCTCTTGCTGGGGTGGCCTCTCTCGTTGTGGAGCACAGGCTCGGTGCTCATGACCCACGGTTGTGCTCCCTGCATGCGGGCTCTTCCCGGACCAGGATCGAACCCACGGCCACTGCACCAGCAGGCGGACTCTTTACCAGTGAGGCGCCAGGGAAGCCAGAAGGCAGCTTTTAAGAAAGGAAGTAGCTGGAGAGCGACCTGCTTGTGAGCGTCCAGCATTGGCGACCAAGGCCCGAGCTGCAGGACAGCGTCTCGCCTCAGTTTTCTGTGTCGTGGTCCTTTGTTTCCTTCTGTGCCAGTCAGCTCAGCCCGACGTGACCAAGCGCCACTGACCGGGCGGCCTCGTCAGCAGGCATCTGCGCCTCCCGCTTCTGGGGGCCAGGCTGCCGGCGAGGTCGGGCTCTGGGGGAGGCTTTCCTCGCTTGGGTTGCAGAGGCCAGCCCCTCCCCATGATCTCTGCTGGCCTTCCCTAGGTGAGGTTAGGGGACTCTGGCATCTGCTCCTGTGAGGGCACTAATGCTGTTGGGCTGGGGGTCCTTCCCTCATGACCTCATTTAACCTTTATTTCTTTAGAGGCCTCATCTCCAGATATGGCCATGCTGGGGGTCAGGGCATCAGCATGTAAGTCCTTGTAAGACACAGACATTCACCCATGTCACCGTCCTCTCCTCAGGATTTACAAGCTTAGGCTGGACTCTTAGTCATTAATTTATAACTTTTTCTCATACATGCATATAAGGTGAATGTTTTTCTTCAGGTGCCGTGTGAGCTGTTTCCAAGGTTTGTATCATGTTCCTCTTCATTTGGTTCTGAATCTGTCGTTTCTTTTCAGAGCAACACCTGCCGGCCCAGATACATTTCCCTCCTACCCGCTTCAGCTGTAATGCCAGAACTGAAGAGGTTAAACTTTGGATTTTTTACTACTGGGTTTTAATGACTCTGTGACCGTACTGCCTGGGTTCAAATACCAGCTGTTTTATTTATTAGCTCTTTGACAGCGGGAAATTACATAATTCCTCTGTGATGCAGTCTTCTGAACTGGTCTGGGTGTGGTGTGTCTGTGTGTGTAAGTGAGAGTGTGTGTGTATATGGTGTGTGTGGTGTGTATGTGAGTTTGTATATGGTGGACATGTGTGTGTCGTGAGTATATGGTGTGTGTAAGAGTGTGTATGTGAGTGTGTGTGTGTGACAGTGTGTATATGGTGTGTGTGTGTGTGTGTGTGAGAATGTGTGTGTATGTGAGAGTGTGTGTATGACTGTATATACTGTGTCTGTATATGGTGTGTGGTGTGTATGAGAGAGTGTGTGTGGTAAGTGTGTATGTGAGTGTGTGAATGTGGCATGTGTGAGTGTGTGTATGTAAGTGTGTGGTGTGTGTATGGTGTGTGTGAGTGCGTATGTGAGTGTGTGTATGGTGTGTGTATGTGGTATGTGTGAGTGTGCATATATGAGTGCGTATGTGAGTGTGTATGGTGTGTGTATGTGGTGTGTGTGTGTATGTGAGAGTGTGTGTATGTACGAGTGTGTGTATATGGTGTGTGTGATTGTGTGTATGAGTGTGTGTGTATGTGGTGTGGGGTGTGTATGTGGTGTGGGGTGTGTATGTGAGAGTGTATGTATATGGTGTGTGTGTGTGTGGTGTGTATGTGAGAGTTTGTGTATGGTGTGTGTATATGGTGTGTGTGTGTGGTTGTGTGAGGGTGTGTGTTTGGTTGTGTGAGAGTGTGTGTGTATGTGAGAGTGTGTATGTAGTGTGTGTGTATGGTGTGTATGTGTGTGTATGTGAGTGTGTGTATGGTGTGTGTGTGTATGGTGTGCGTGATTATATGTGTGTGTGTATATGGTATGTGTGAGTGTGTGTGTGAGAGTTTTGTATGGTGTGTATATATGGTGTGTGTATGTGGTTGTGTGAGAGTGTGTGTGTGTATGGTGTGTATGTGTGTGTATATGGTGTGTGTGTGTATGTGCAAGTGTGTGTGTGTGAGTGTGTGCATGTGGTGTGTGTGACTGTGAGTGTGTGTATATGGCATGTGTGAGTGTGTGTGCTGTGCATGTGAGAGTTTGTGTATGGTGCGTGTGTGTGGTTGTGTGAGTGTGTGGTGTGCATGTGAGAGTTTGTGTATGGTGTGTGTGTATGGTGTGTGTGTATGTGCGAGTGTGTGTGTATGGTGTGTGTGATTATATGTGAGTGTGTGTATGTGGCATGTGCGAGTGTGTGTGTGTATGTGAGAGTGTGTATGTGAGTGTGTGTGTATGGTGTGTGCATACGGTGTGACTGTATGTGAGTGTGTGTGTATGGCATGTGTGAGTGTGTGTGCTGTGCATGTGAGAGTTTGTGTATGGTGCGTATGTGTGGTTGTGTGAGAGTGTGTGTGTGTATGTGAGAGTGTGTATGTGAGTGTGTGTGTATGGTGTGTGCATACGGTGTGTGTGACTGTATGTGAGTGTGTGTGTATGTGAGTGTGTGTATATGGTGTGTGTATGGTGTGTGTGACTGTATGTGAGTGTGTGTGTATGGCATGTGTGAGTGTGTGTGCTGTGCATGTGAGAGTTTGTGTATGGTGTGTGTGTGTGGTTGTGTGAGAGTGTGTGTGTGTATGTGAGAGTGTGTATGTGAGTGTGTGTATATGGTGTGTGTATGGTGTGTGTGACTGTATGTGAGTGTGTGTGTATGGCATGTGTGAGTGTGTGTGCTGTACATGTGAGAGTTTGTGTATGGTGTGTATGTGTGGTTGTGTGAGAGTGTGTGTGGGGTGTGAGTGGGTGCGTGGCCTCCCTCTGGCCTGGCCTGGACCGGTCCAACCAGCCCGTCTGCCTCTTGGCTTCTTGGGGGGCTGGATGCAGGCGCGGTGGCTCTGGCCGGCGTGTGAAGGGGTCTCTGCCTGGAGCCCCGGCTCCCGCCGGGCGCTCATATGCACGCCCCGCCCTCCCGTGCTGCCAGCAGGGCTGGTCGTCCAGTGTCTTGCGGATGATCTCGCCCCTCCAGACCCTGTGGATACAGCAAGCATCTTTGCCCTGCCGTCCGTCCTTGGTGCCTTTGGTGGTTCTGCATTCATCCCTTGCAGGGCCCACGCTCCCACTCCAGACTCAGGCCGCGTGCTCAGAAGCTGAGGGCCTGGCAGCCCTGTCTACAGCCCCTGAGGCCTCGGGGCACCAAAGTCTTGCTGGCAACACCCTTCTCTTTTTACTCTTAGCTGCTGCTGTTTTCTATTCTTTCTGCTGCACTCATCTGTGTAGGTTTTTGAATGTTGTATTTTAAATTAGCTCTCCGTGTGATATAGTGGGAGCTGTCCTGTTTTCATTAGTCCTGGTCCCCAAGTCCCTGGAAGTAGGCCTCATCAGGGTACCATTTTTGTTTTACTAAGTAAGTGACACTGCTTCAACTGGCCTGGAGTGAGTGAGGCCACATGAACAGTTTCCGAAGTTCATTTAATCTGTACTTTTCCCCCCAGAGAAGCATCAGCACCCCTCCTCCTTACACAGTGTGACTTCCCACCTCCGGATGCACCGCTTCCAACAGACACCTCGTCTTACTCAAAACTAGAAGTCAAGCTGACTGTGCTTTCCCCCTAACTGGGCAGTGCAGGGTCATCCTGTCTGTGGACTTTGTCCACAGTAACTTTTCACACATAAAGTTTGTCTAATGGTCTAATAGCCCCAGTGTCTGCATCCTGGAACCCTCCTCATACCAGCCCTCTGCTTTCTTCCACATGTTGGTTAGAAGAGCCTTCAAGGACCAAGTATTTTTTTGCAGCCTAAGTAGGTTCATAAGACATCTCAGGGATTCTTTGGGAAGAAGTGGCTGACTATCCAGACTGTATCTGCAGGTGCGTTGCACAGTCTCAAGAAGAGTATATATAGAGTGTAATGGGACACCTAAAATTGTTCAGATTCTCTTCTGTTTTGTTGAATTTCATAAAACTCTTAAATTATAGCAACGAGGCAAGTATCTTGCACTTTTGGCCAACTGCCTGGGGTTGTTTTAAGTTGGATCTTATAAATATTCCATAAAGTCCTATGTAATAGGACTGCTTTTTCCTGGCAGTCAGCCTGGGTGGATGGCATCTGAAACATTTATGCCATCTTTGCAAAACCTGACAAAAACATTTTAGGCATTAGTAGTTGTGTTAATAAATTACTCAGCACTAAGACGATATATTATTTAAGAAAATTCTTGGAACCGATTACTCTTCTGTTTTACTTGTGACACTTGGCAAACCATTGAGAGCCTACAAAGATCAATTTAGCTCTGCACCTCAGAAGGGAGCGTGGAAGGAATACCCAGTGCAACAGTGCTGTGCTATCTTCCCAGTGAGGAGAGGAACCGACAGAACAAGGTTACTGCTTTTGTTTGAGGAGCTCATTACATCCTGACAGTCGTATTGAGCATTTGGAGTTAGATGCCCTGATGTTCCAGTCAGGACCAACTCCACACACCGAGGCAGGGTGCATTTGTGCTGTGAATAGGAATATTATCTTCATGTAAAATTTAAACTCTTTTGTAAAAGACTGAAGTATAGTTGATTTACAGCGCTGCATTTCAGGTGTAGAGTGCAGTGACCCAATGATGCATATGTAAATTCTCTTAATACGTATTTTTTATGTATATGATTCAGTTGCATATATATTTTTTATATATGTATTCTTTTCAGATTCTTTCCCCTTATAGGTCACTACAAAATACTGAGTCTAGCTCCCTGTGCTATACTAGGTCCTTGTTGGTTGTCTGTTTTGTATATGGGATTGTGTGTGTAGGATTTTGTATATAGGATTGTGTGTATAGGATTTTGTATATAGGACTGTGTGTATGTTAATCCCAAACTCCTAGTTTATCCCTCCCCTTCCCCTTTCTTCTTTGGTAACCGTAAGTTTGTTTTCTGTTCTATGCCAGTGAATTTCTTTCTTAAGCTCTTTTTTTAAAGAAAATAGTGGCAAAGTTAACAGCCTCAAATACAAAATATTCTGCATTTTAATACATTGGAAGATATAAAAAACCGTTAGAATGTTGATTTAGGCTTCCAGATTAATTCTTTTGGGAAAACGTTAAAATAAGGAACATCCTGCCATTGGGAGCATTTCTTATAACTCTGTAGCTTTGTTGTTAATTTCTAAAAATTTTGTCTCTTAAATGATCTTTCCCCCCCTTTTTTAAAGAAAAATTCAGCCTTGTTATTCCTATAAAAGATTAAGTTACGCAAGCATGTGTAAATATGTTTATACTGTCTACTGGCTCTGTGAAATGTGCGGCAGGCTTTGGAGTGTTGATCTGGATGTGACCTGGGAGAGCCTGTCAGCCTGCAGGATAAGGCCAGGTGTGCGGGCATCTCAGAGTCGTGCTCTTGTGCTTTAGCTTATTATAGTGTGTACTGTAAGTCCTGGGGCTTCTTATTTTTATGGTTTCCTACTCACCTTCCTTCAAACTTGTGGATCACTTTGAATTGAAGAATAGCTTGTGACTGCAACATAAAAAAATGTTAAAAACCCATTGCTTTGCAGCTGTGTTGAGTGCTGCGCAATGGAAACAAAATACAAGAGTAAATTGATGCAGAGCCTGAAAAAATCGCTAACCTAACAGTAATGGCTGATTTCATATGCTCATCAGAATTCATTATTATGTTCATTGATTTACTTTATAATGGGGCGTGAATATATTTATTTGTGATTTATGAGTCCAGTATTTATGAGTGGGCTTCCCAGGTGGCGCAGTGGTAAAGAATCCGCCTGCCAGTGCAGAAAACACAGAGGCACGGGTTCAACTCCAGGGTTGGGAAGATCCCCTGGAATGGTAAATGGCAACCCACCCCAGTATTTTTGCCTAGACAATTCCATGGACAGAGAAGCCTGCTGAGGTGCAGTCCAGAGGGTCACAAAGAGTTGGACACAACTGAGAAGCATGGCATGGCATGGAGTCCAGTGATTTGTTTTGTTTATTGAGATTCCATGTACATTTTTCTCCAGAAAGGGGCCCTGTTACTAAAGGTATTTGAAAACTCTGATATGGTGGCAAGAGCACGGGGTGAGCTTAGATCTGAGTTGAATTTGACCCTGAAAGGTACTAGATTTGTGTCAAGGGCCAAGTTACCTGACTTCTCTGAGACTCAGTTTCTCTGTGGATTAAATATGGCTGGTACCTACGCCATAGGTCTGTCATGAGGAGTAAATGAAGTGATGTATGTAATAGATCCATCTAATACAGTGCAGAGTATAGTCACAAGCGGTACGTGTGGTCTTGGTACTGCAGTGATGTCACGGGAGTCTTTAAACTAGCAAAATCAAGAGTCAAGAATTCAGGATAGATGAGTAGAGAAGTTTCATAGTTGTCCCTTCATCAAGAACCATGGTGTTAATTAAAACTTAAGTTTAGAAGTGAAGAGAGGTAGTGAATCTGGTGCGGAGTGGGCTATTTTTATGTACATTGTGTTTACATTTGATAAACAAGAATTAACAGTTGGCTTTCAAATTATAAGACAATGTTAATGAAGGCATTGCTAGCAATGTTAATATTGGAGATTTATCTTACTGTATTTTGTGTTGTCTGCATGCACAGTCACGTACAGTCTAGAATTGCACAGTATACTTGTATACATTTAGTAGCTATTGTATTATTTTTATCAATTTAGAATTCAAGAATTGTGAATTTGGAAAGACCATTAGCTATTACAGTAAGTTCCCTACATATGAGTGAGTTTCATTCTAAGAGCACAATCCTAATAAGCCCAGTTTGTTCATAAATCTAACAAAGTTAGCTTAGGTGCCCAACTAATGTAATCAGCTATGTAGTACTGTACCGTAATAGGTTTATAATACTTTTCACACAAACAATACATAAAAAACAAACAAAAAATAAAACATTTTAACTCTTACAGTACATTGAAAAGTATAGCAGTGCTTATTTAACTTACATGCAGAGTACATCATGTGAAATGCCTGGACTGGATGAAACATAAGCTGGAATCAAGATTGCTGAGAGAAATATCAGTAACCTCAGATATGCAGATGACACCACCCTTATGGCAAGAAAGCAAAGAGAAAGTAAAGAGCCTCTTGATGAAGATGAAAGAGGAGAGTGAAAAAGTTGGCTTAAAACTCAACATTCAGAAAACTAAGATCATGGCATCTGGCCTCATCACTTCATGGCAAATAGATGGGGAAACAATGGAAACAGTGAGACTATTTTCTTGGGCTCCAAAATCACTGTGGACAGTGACTGCAGCCATGAAATTAAAAGACACTTGCTCCTTTGAAGAAAAGCTGTGACAAACCTAGACAGTATATTAAAAAGCAGAGACATTACTTTGCCAACAATGGTCCATATAGTCAAAGGTATGGTTTTTCCAGTAATCATGTACAGATGTGAGAGTTGGACCATAAAGAAAGCTGAGCACTGAAGAATTGATGCTTCCTAACTGTGGTGTTGGAGAAGACTCTTGATCTTGAGAGTCCCTTGGACAGCAAGAGATCCAATCAGTCAATCCTAAAGGAAATCAATGCTGAATATTCATTGGAAGGACTGATGATGAAGCTGAAGCTCCAGTAATTGACCACCGAATGTCAAAAGCCGACTCATTGGAAAAGACCCTGATGCTAGGAAAGATTGAAGGCGGGAGGAGAAGGGGGTGACAGAGGATGAGATGGTTGGATGGCATCACCAGCTCGATGGATGTGAGTCTAAGCAAGCTCTGGGAGATGGAAGGGCAGGGAAGCCTGGCATGCTGCAGTCCATGGGGTTGTAAAGAGTCGGACATGACTGAGTGAGTGAATCACAACAACACAACAAGCACACAGCAGCTGGCATGCAGGGGCTGGCATCCAATGAACAGCAAGAAGAATTACTGAGTGGGGGAGGGTGAGGAGGTGGGGTGGTAGAACTGAAGGGTCGTTAGCAATAGGAGACAGAAGGCAAGCTGCAGTTTCTCTCATGCCTGACGTTGATGCAACATGCGTTCACATCTCTGAAAGTTCGAAACTTGAAGGTTCCTATGTAGAGGACTTACTGTGTTTAGACTATGTTAGCTCACTTTAAAGATGATTAAAATGAGGCTGGAGGAGTGAAGAAACTGGTGCAGACTAATTGTTAGCTGATCAGCAGGATGTGAGACCCAGAGCCTGGATTTCCTGGTGCTCGGGCTGGCATCAGTGTCTTTGCCCTGGGACCATTCCTGGCTGGGCTGCTGGGACAGTCTTCTCCAGACGTCCAGCCCCGTCTTCAGGCTGGGTGCCAAAGAGGATGTAGGCTGAGTGTCATAACTTCTGGAAGGGGAGATAGGATCTCTCGGATGGGATTCCTTTGAAGGCTTTGGTTAACAGGGCATACATTTCTCTGTTGGGGTTAGATAGTGATTCTCTGGTTTTAATTGATGGTCTATGATCAAAATATTGTACGGCCCCACTTTCTTAGCACATCAGTTATACCTACTTCTAAATTTTTCATTAGTGACTGCTGGACAATATGCAACATATGTTTGCAGCTAATCTAAGTTCCCTTCCAGCTAGCTACCTTTTAACTAGGCATCCCAGTCCCCTGATGCCCCCTGCCCACCCTCTTCTAACACTGCTGCCATTTACTGCCTGTACCCCAGGACTGTAATCGCCTGCTACATCCTTACTGTGATGACTTCCAACAAACATTTGTCTGTGACGTGAGTTAAGAATAAGGACAAAATTATTTTACTTTTCTTCGTTTTTTCCTTCTCTGATGCTCTGCCCCTCTGTAAGTAGAGCTGTGAATGGCTCCTGACCTCTGCTGTGCTCCTCAGGTGAGAGAGGAAGGCGGGGAAGGCTGAACAGTGATCCAGGTAGGCTGGGTCTTTCCCCACTGAGTAGACCTTTGTGACGGTGAGTGCGCCAGGTATCTTTACAAAATGATTCTTTTCCCTTTCTCTCTGCCAGAAAGAGAGGAAGATTTTTCTTGGTTGTTCACCTGAGAATCTGGGGGTGTTCCTAGAGGTTAAGTGTGACTGTGTGGGGTCCCCCCAGGACTGTGGCCCTAGGAACCTCCCCAGCGTGTCCACCTGTAACCCCAGCACCGATGTCACCATTCCCAAGTCCCCGTTAGTTATGGCTGCACTGCTTCTGTTTCAGGTAAGATCTCGCTGTGACTTTCTGACTCTTCTGTCTCCAGTTTTCTGGGCAGTGGTTTGCCCTGTGACCTCAATTTCTGATGGATCCAAGAAAGGTAACTGATTTTCCATTCAGTAAACTTTTTACTTGTTGTCAGGATAGGAGGAGCAACTCCTAAGCTCTTTACACATTGGGATAATAACAATGACTGAATTTTTATTAACGTCCTTTATAACAGTTGGACATATAAGGAAGGAATTGTTTTGAAGTCCTTTATCTTTTTCTGTTGCTTCATACATTTAGATAATTTTCCTATTAAAATATCTTACAAGCATTTGAAACAAGGAAGTTTGTTTAGGATATTCTGAATATTACCTTTTTTATATTTTCTTTTTTTGCAAAAAGGGGATTAATGTTATTTTTCTATAGAATACTAGCCAGTGAAGTTGAACCAGTGAAGTTGCTCAGTCGTGTCCAACTCTTTGCGATCCTATGGACTATAGCCTACCAGGCTCCTCCATCCATGGAATTCTCCAGGCAAGAATACTGGAGTGGCTAGCCATTTCCTTCTCCAGTGGATCTTCCTGACCCAGGGATCGAACCCAGGGCTCCTGCATTGTAGGCAGATGCTTTACCGTCTGAGCCCAATTCTGGAAATATCACTTAAGAATCTAAGTCTGCACAATAAGGCTTTGAGCACAAAGATGTGTATTATACTAATATGTGTGCAGTGTCTGTTGAGGTTAGTATCTAAACCATTTGTCACGTATCTTACACTGTCTACTCTGTAAATTACCTTGTGACGTGGTGACATTCTGTCTGCCTAGCCAGATCTATAGGTCCTTGGATACAAAGATGCTGTGTTATATTTCTCTAAATGCACCCCCCCATGAAATGTGGCACACTTGTGATTTTTAGTCAACATGATTAGCATGCTGGGCACTGGGGGCAGTGACGTGATGAGCAGAAAGAAGTGGTCCCAACCTGTGGGGTCTGGGTTCCAGTCTAGAAGACAGCGATCCTGGGAAAACTGTGCAGGTGGTTTTAGTTGAGTTGAGATAGGCACTGTGAAGGAAAATACCATTTGCAGTGTCGTACAATGCAGGGTGACTTAACTGTCGTGGATGCACAGGATTGGTTGGTCTATGCTGAGTAAGCTGTGTCTGAGGACATTTTTGCTTGTGGAGGAGGCACGACTTTCAAGTTCATCCACGCTGCAGGTGACATTTTTCAGAAACAAAGCCCCCACCCCTTCCCATTGGGCGCTGTCATCAGCAGACCTTGATGTCACCAAGGTGCTACTGTGGAACTTGACCTTCACTTTGTAAACTCCGTCAGGATCTCACTGCTGGCTCGGTGTGGTTTCTCCTAGTGTTTTAGGGACTGTGTGGTTGGGTTCCACAAATCCAGAACATCAGGGTCCTGGTAAGCCCCCCTCGGAAGCAGCAGTGAGCGCTCAGCCCAGGCGTCACTGAGCGTGGCCTGTGCAAACACTCCAGACTGAAGAAATGCAGGTCTGGAGATTTCGAAGAGTCAAAAGAAAAAAGCATGGCATTTTACTTGATGGTATTTCTGATATTCAAAATTGTGCATAAAAATCGACATGACCATTGTGCATTTTGACTGTTAACCTTAGATGTTTCTTACACCAGTGATCAGAGTTGCTGAAGAGGAGTTTATAAAAGCTGGGGAGCAGTTGCTGGAGGGGGCAGGGTGGTTTCTTGATGCTGAGATGACGATGGGAAGGTCTCTTGGCTCTGGGGCGTTGCCTGTGTCTGGGTTGCAGCGTCTCTCTGGGCCAGGTGTCCCCCATCCTGGTCCCCACTGAGCAGGGGCGTCCCTGTCCAGCGTCCACACAGGGGTCAGCTGTGACTGCTTACCCTGTAACTCACTCACTGGACTGAAACCTCTTAGTGGGGCAGTCACGTCTTCCTCGTGCACCCTTGTGTCTCAGCACAACACCAGTGACCTGGCAGGGCTCTAGAAATATTTGTTGCATGAACCAAATAGTGTTTAACAGCTATTATATACCCACTGTGTGTTCAGCAGTAAGAATCAGTTTAGTTCAGTCCCTCAGTTGGGTCTGACTCCTTGTGACCCCATGGACTGCAGTACGCCAGGCCTCCCTGTCCGTGACCAACTCCCGGAGTTTACCCAAACTCATGTCCATCGAGTCGGTGATGCCATCCAACCATCTCATCCTCTGTCGTCCCCTTCTCCCCTCGCCTTCAATCTTTCCCAGCATCAGGGTCTTTTCCAAGGAGTCAGTTCTTCGTATCAGGCAGCCAAAGGATTGGAGTTTCAGCCTCAGCATCAGTTCTTCCAATGAATATTCAGGACTGATTTCCTTTAGGCTAGGCTTGTTTGATCTCCTTGCAATAAGAATAATGAAAAATAAGTTTTAGCTTAACCATTTCCTTGGCGGAGACAAAATAAAATACGTGAGACAGTGATGCAATAGTATGGCTCTGTACTTAGGGAGATCCCAACTATATGCAGACGGTAAGTTCAGCAAGATTTCAGAGAAGAAGCTGAACATGCATCCTTGTGGTCCAAGTCTGCTTCATGGAGAAGGAGCCTGAAAACAGTCGAGGGTGAGGTGGTGAAACCACATTGGCGGACGTGTGTGCAGCCCTGAGCGTTTGAGTTCTACGTATGAAACTTCTGGGGTCCAAGTCGATGAGAGCTGATATGTATATCTGTGGGGACAGGGGAATGGTCGTATGAAGGAATTGGGAAAATGTGAGGGGGAGTAGAAAGAAACAAAGTGAGGGGTATGGAAGCCATCAGTCAGAACAAACTGGTGAACCCTTTTTCCCTGGACCGAAAGGGCCTGAGTCCCGGCGGTTGGTTGTTTATTTGTGAAAAGTATTCTGCTCTTGCTTCGTGGGCGAACAGATCCATGTGACAGTGGCGTGTGTTTGGCTCCTTATGGAAGGTAGGGATGTCAGCCCTGAGCTTTCCTTTGTAAGTAATTTTAATAAACAGAGGCTTGTAAAGATGCAGCTCTGCTCCTTGGGCAGAGTTGGAAGGCTGTTTTTTGCATCCTGAGATTCTGCAAAGCCTAGTGGCAGTTCATTTGTCAGAGCCCTCACCTCCTCAGCCGCTTGCTGAATTGCCTCCTTGTTTGCCTGCCTGTTCAGTCATTTCTGACTCTTTTCGACCCCATGGACTATAGCCTGCCGGGCTCCTGTGTCCATGGGGTTATCCCGGCAAGAATACTGGAGTGGGTTACCTTTTCCCTCTCCAGGGGATCTTCCCGACCCAGGGATCGAACCCGCATCTCCTGTATCTCCTGCATTGGCAGGCGGATTCTTTATCACTGAGCCATATGGGAATCTGCCTCTTAGATTATATAACGCTTTTCTTTCTTCCTTTTTTAATCTGAGGTTTCGTTGTTTTTCATGTTCCTTCAGTTTTTTTTCTCTCTCCCTTACAATGTGACTTCTTGTGTATGTTCTAAATTGCCTAGAATTGAACCCTATGAAAAGACTATTTGATAAAAAATGAAATAAACAGGACGTCTCCAGTGGTGTAGTGGATCAGAATCTGCCTGCCAGTGTTCAGTCCCTGGTCTGGGAGGATCCCACATGCCTTGGAGCAGCTAAGCCCACGCGCAGCGACCGCGTGCCTAGAGCCTGCGCTCCGCAGCAAGAAAGCTCACTGCAGTGAGGAGCCCGAACGCCGGAGCAGAGTGGCCCCTGCCCGCGGCGGCCAGAGGCCCGAGTGCAGCGTGGAGGCCCAGCACGGCCGAAAAGAGCTAAAATGAGAAAAAGAACCGACCGTCTTAACTGAAAAATGAAACAACCAAAGCCCCCAAACCAGAACACTCGAACACCTCCTCTGTTTCTTAGCACTCTGGGGCTTTAACACGGTCTCCTTTCTGGAGACCTGAGCAGCTGTGTGAAACTTCCGCAGCAGCATGGCGGATCATTGCAGCCCCACTGAGTAGTGGTTTTATACTCCGATGGATTCCTTAATAATGGTTACGTTGAGCGTGCCGTGTAATTCGACGTTTGTTTGCCAGGCAACTTTTGTATTTCATCGAAACGATGTGACTTACACAGCAAAGGTAATTATCTTATGATTAGGAGGCTTTGACCCTGAACTGGGCCTTAATAATTACTCACAGTTTCTGATGTAATTAAATCATTAGCTAGATCTTGCCTGGCCAGCAGGCAACTAACAGCAGGCACATAAGGACCGAACCGCAGGGACACGGTGATAAAACCCTGCGCGTGGGCTCTGGCAGCCGCGTGTGAGCAGAGTTACTCCCATGACCCTCGCTGACCACCGAGCCGTGACCGGCGACCACTCTGCTGCCTGCTCTGAGTGTTTTGAATCTGCCCATGTCTGCTTGGAGCTCATGGAAGGTCAGCAGCACATGAGGGCTGGGCCTTAGCCGTGGACCTGACATCCAGACAGGACCGCCATGTCTCCCCGTGGATTGCTCAGGACTGGGGACATGGCCCTGCTTTGGACAGTGACACTTAGAATTTGCTGGGGGCTGCGAGGCAAGCTCTTCCTCTCCTAAGAGTCAAGGAAAATCTTGCCTCCTGTGGTGGCATCTTCCAAAGGGGGAAGTACGGAGCCCAGCTCCTGCTAGTCACTGCGGGGACCCAACTCAGCATGAAGCCGAGCCCGGGGGTGCTGCTTCGTGGGAGGGAGGTCATCGGGGTCCTGATGCTGTCACTGGGCCCTCGGATGGACCTTCGGAGCCCAGCTGACTGTGGCAGGCTGAGTTTTCTGTTCCGTGGAGGTGAAGGCGCAGTCGCTGATGTTGGAGACGTGTGGCCTTTTCTCTGGCAGCTTCATGTGGTAGAAACATCCCCTCTGTTCTCCAGCCTCCTGTTGCCTCCACTGAGTGTTTTCCAGCTTCAGGGCCCACCTTCCCCTGAACTGTGAGTAGAAAGAGATCCGCACTATTGACAACCGTCAAATCAAGTGACCTTGGAAGGACTCTTCCAGAGAGGCAGTTCCAGGAAATTTCAGCAGGTGCGCGGGTAGAGCGAGCCTGTGGGGGTGTGTGCTGGTGCGTGTGTGGAGTTGGCTGCTCGGGGTCGCCATCCTGGTGGGGCTTTCCTGTTTCATCATGTACCCAGAGTTTCTGATTTAAAAAATTTCACAGTGGGCCAGAAAGCATTATAAACATCGGGATTTTCTTCAGGAAATTCCTTCCTCGTCTTCAAGGATCTATTACATTCTCTATTTTGTTAGCTCCCAGTTTGGTGTGGGGCAAACTTGATTTTTTTATTAAGAAAGTTTGGCCCTTTTCACACTTTTAGTATGTCTTCATTTTAAACCTTGATCAACTAGCAGCTTCATGGATACCTTGTTTGTGTTTTCTGATCTTTCTAATTGTTTACACTGAAGGAGTCCTGACACCCCCCTCCACCCGGAATGCACATGTTCGTAATTACTTATGGTTAGTTTATGTTTCTAAATTTAAGAAAACACTTATGGTGGCCCATCTATTTGATTAGGTATATCCTTGTGATTATAATATTGCTTCAGAGATTAATTTACAAAACATACAATTGACGCTTTTAATTAATAGCCTGCCATGGAGTGGAGTTCAGTGATGTAACCTAGTGGTCCAGACCTACAATTTATGAACTATTAGTTAGCCATTAACTCATCTGCTCACACGACCTGTTGATCCATCAGCTGATGGAGAGTAGAGACCTGAATGATCCTAAAAGATATTTTACAGAACTTTCAAAAAATTTCCAGGAAAAAGTTGATCCTTGGATGAAAAAGAGAGTAGAAAAAAACTTCATTAATTTCTAAGGCATTTCCTGCCCTCCACCACAAAACAGGCATGTAGTCATTTGAGTAGCGCTATACTTAAATCATTTCCCTAACAGCACGGCTGAAGTGACATGACCGACTATTTTTAATTCTTAAAAAAAAGAAGGGGGAATCAAAACTGATTTTTGCAAATCTTTGGAGTGCGTGATATGAGGCATCAATTTTAATTTGGCTTCATTTACTAAGTGCTTCATTACCTCATCCTTTGGTTTTAACTATGGATTTTCTATAAATCTTCGTACGGCTAAACATGATAAACTGCTTAACACACCGCGGAACAAGGCAGTGCTTATTAGCACTTGAGAAGTTATTGATTGCTTGTCTTGATTAATCTTTTATGGGTCTCTGCTGTATTAATTCCAGGGAAAAGGCCCGCTTCTACTGCAGTGGGCCTCATTCATACTTTCTACTTCAATTACAAGATTTTTGCTCCCTACAGCTATTAGTCTAGTTATGACTTTCCCAGCACAAATTCTTTTGGTCTTTATTTGTCAATAGTGAGCAATTAAAAATTAAATAGATTTTCTGTTATGTGTCAGCCTAGATGGGAGGGGGGTGCTTTGAGGAAGAATGGATACGTGTACACGTGTGACTGAGTCCCTTCTGCTGTTCGCCTGAACCTATCACAACATTGTTAATCAGCTGTGCCCAGAGCAAAATAAAAAGTTAGAAAAGTTAAACTGATTTTCAAGATGTGCCAATAAGATGAAAAGTGGGACCCAGATGTGTTTTATACACTTTAAAACAAACTGGGATTTTAATTCATGTTTCAAAATAAAGTTTCCTTTCCTCCATTATGCAAATTTAAGATATATGTACCCTTCTGCATGTGTGCAGCTTCTTAAGCTGAGAAATCAGGAGTTCTTAAGCAAATAGCCAGTGGTACGTTCATCCTGATGTTCACTGCCAGTCGGGCATGGAAGCTTCTGCAGCAGAAAGATCTCGCCTTGTGGGACTGAGTCGAGGGTGAGGAGGTGCTGGGCGTGGGGTGCAGGGTCCCTGGTGCAGAGCGGCCGGGGGTGTGGGTGCAGAACCCCGGTTGGGGCAGGGGCAGCCTAGGGACACGCTTGAGGCCACACCTGCAAAGCTCCTGGTCTCAGACTGCAGGGGGGCTGATGCGCCCCCACTTCCAGGCCACCATCGCCTGAGGAACAGCTGCAGCCCAGACGTGTTAGGCATCCCACCCAGGGCTGGGGTGTCCTTCCTCAGAGCAAAGTGTCCTCTGCGTTTCCCGACAAAGCTGTTCCCTGAGTGCTTCTCAGCTAAGAGCAAGTCTGCCACACGCAACACACACGTTTATTTGTTTCAGCCTAAGAGCTGGCTATCAGTCAGTTCACACCGTCGCCAGGGATGCTGCGGCCGGAGGCGCAGGAGGAGCAGAGGGACCCCGCTGGGGAGGAGGCTGAGCAGAGCGGACGGACGGGAGAGCCTGCCAGGGTCCCTCCGGGCCGGCGCTCAGCCACAGGCTGGTGGCGGTGTCACACGGGCGTGACTGCGTGTCAGCAGGCTCGCGGAGCAACACTCAGCGTCGGCGTCACGGCCGACTCTCTCTGGGCTCTTGTTTCCAATGCCCATGGACCCACATAGGCTCCGCAAGGGTCGCTGTAAGGAAATGTTTAGGCAGCCGTGTTTACTGACTGCCGTGTCGTGTCATCCGTCTGAAACCCCTTCTGTCTCTGTGTCCTCCTTGACCCATCAGGGCAAGACGGGACATGGATGCTCCCTCATCCCAGGAGCAGCGAGCCGACCTAGCAAACGGATCTTAGGTTGGAGATGCAAGTCACTGTGTTCACGATTCAGCTCTAGAGGCACGTTCTCAGCTGACTTTAGTTTTATTGGTCTCCTTGAGGTTGTCGGTTCTGGGGCTGAGGTGCCACGTTTCAGCGAACGTGCAGATTAACTGAGAGTTAACCGGTAAGGGTCATTCATTTTTACCTTTTAACTGAAATCGGAAAATCTGCTCCATCCTCTACCAGCTTTCTGAACTCAGGCAAATCACTTAATCTCCTGTGTTCGTCCTGCTAATCTGTGCCTCTGAATGTTCTTGCAAGGATTACAGTAGGAAAAGTGTTTTCCTGCACATGGCAGATACGAGGAAGGGGAAGTGTGCCCCCCCACAGGAGATCCTCGGAACGTGGCAGCTTGATTTGAGTGAGCTGAAGTGTTAGTCAGCATTTTGTGTGATGCAGTAGAAACGGTTGGATCCTTCAGGAGTGACTTATGCTGACAGCTCTACCATTGTGCCAGGCCTGGGGTCGGTGGAGATGAAGTTCCCAGCCTCTGGGAGCCCGTGTTCTATGGCAGATCTCTCCTCATGTACTGGTTTCCGGACTGGTTTCCCTTCTTCTGCATCAGAACTGTGGACCCTGGAGCTGAAGGCTGAATCCAGGATGGCGAGTTGGTTGTGAAGCTGACGTTTCTTTTCTCAGTTAAATGCTGGGTCTCTTTCTGAGGAGGTGATGGAGGTGGTGAAGGTGAAGGCTGGGAGCTCGTCTGGGGGACGGGGGAGGTCAGGTAAACCTGCTTCTGGCACATTCTCTGACTCCTCCAGCTTGAAATTGTCAGGAAGACGAGGTGCCAAGTTTTGGGGTCGGGTGTCTTGAAACCTGTCCCTTCCATTCTTCCTTCAGCACATGGCTGTGTACCAGGGGCACCCACACCCCCGTACAGCGTGAACCCCAAGAGAATACAGACGAACATGTGTTTACATTTGTTTGCAGTGACAAGCGCAGTCAGGAAAACTCGTAACCGAGGGTGACCAGGGCCTGCTTAAGCTGGCCACTCAGGGAACGTCTTTCTGAAGACGTCACTGTTTTAAATAAAAGTTTTTAATTTAAAAAGGTCAGAAGAAGTAGTTTTATTAGAAGTGACAGTGATTCATATCCTTGATATATAAAGAGTGTCTTAAAATCAGAGAGAGAAACTTTCCAAATTAGAAAGCCACCAAACTGCAGTGTTTGAATGTGGAGGGATGCGTGAAGTTCAGGGCTGCCCTGCGCCATAGGGCAAGGACTGATGCTACCTGAACAGAACCCCTGTTTGCAAGGACATGGTCCTCAAGTCCCCGTGCTGGTCCCATGAACCTTCCAGAAGAGGCAGCCTGGGTGCTGGCTCCGGAGGACAGGAGCCTCAGCCGCAAGGGCAGGCGCCGTCTCTCCCTGGTAGCAGGGCCTTCCTGCCCCCCACACGCATCTCATGCCTGTCCCTGCCGTTCCCACCATCTGAAGAGTTTTCTCTTCCGCTGTGCTTCCCAGTTAAATCCTGCCTGGAGGAACAGGGGTTTAGGACTAATCCTCAAATCAGCATCTTTAAAGGTTAAGTGCATCCTGGCTTCCATTAGTAGCCATTCGTGGCTTGGATGTTATTTCACCCCAGTCATTCTTAAACCCACCCACCTGTATTTCCTGCATCCACTGCTCTCCACGGCACTGAGATGAATCAGTGGGTCACCTGTGAGGGTCCTAGAGCCCACCAGAGGGAGGTGTCCTGCAAGCGGCCCCGTCCGGTTGAGGTAAGGAGCAGACGGGAGAAGAGAGCCAGGTGTGAAGATGCTCCATGAACCTGGGGGGCATGGATGCCCCATTTTTGGGACAGACAGGTATGTCTGGACCAACCTGGCTAGTTCCTTCTTCCCGCTTCTGATCAATCATCCTTAAAGCCTCTTGGAATGACTAAGTTCCTGGTGACTCTCCCACGATGGTTGTGAATGTGAGTAGCAAGATCGTGGCTATGTAGCTGCTCACCCCCGGAGTGAGAAGGGGTCAGGACTCCACAGGAGGTGGGGCTGGGCAGAGTTCCTGCCCAGGACCCTCACCATCACTGTTGCAGAATGAGGTAGTGCAGGCTCACGGTCACCGGGAAAGGACCAGTAAATCTCTCCATTTCATAACAGATGTCAGCATAAAGCCTTCACCCAAAGCATGGGGACGTGTAAGGGGCAACCACTGGGGTAGACACGTCCTGGGGGCATTCTGTTGACTTTTGAGCCAGCCCCCTTTCTGCGTGGCCCTCACCTGTCCAGGTGCGCTGTATGCAGACGTGTTTGTCTGATGTGCTCTGGCCACCCCAGCCTGGTGGGGTAGGACCAGGGTGGATGCTGGCCTGGGCCCTGCCATCAGAGTCTCCAGGAGATGTGAAGTTGGAGTCCCCCCGCCCCTTAAACAGTCACCTGTCTGCTTCCATCTGGACGCCTGGGAGGTTCTCCCGAGCCGTAGGGTAGCTGAGAAGAGAAGGTCTGAGAAAGGAGAGGGGGCCAGAGCAGGTGTGAGGCTACATTTCCCTTCTGCCATGGTTCTCCATCCGCCAGCGCCACGGGAAAGCACGCTGTTCGACGGAAACTGTCCTTTCCATAAGAAAGGTCTTGCACTGGCTAGAGAGGGGTGTTACCTGTGGGCGCGTTCAATTAGTTTTCCCCTGCAAGGGCAGCCCACCAGCTTCGGTTGGGCTGAATGTTTTCCTCTCTTCTAATGGACAGTAATTGGAATGGATTTGTTATCTGAGTTACCCCTTCATTCGGGATATCACTTAGAAAGACGGGATCATAAAACGACATGCTCCTGATCAGAAAGCGCCTGTGAGGAGCAGGCGAAGGGGACAACTGGGTTCCCCGGCCCGGCGCTCTGCTCGTGGAGTGGAAAGTAGTTCTTCAGATTTGGAAAATTTAGGATATTATAAATGAGATTTAATATCTTTCTTTACCCAATTTAGCAAAAGTTGTCAGAAAAAAAAAAATCTGAAAAAAAAAAGAAAAAAAAATCTGATTTGACAGGCAATTTCAGATGTAGGTGCCTCTGCACGTGAACGAATCCCGGGCAGGGCCGCCTGCAGAGCTGGCCTTGGACCTTCCTCCTGTTCTGGCCGGGTCACCCTGGTCACCTCTCTCCCTCCCCTGGCCTGCATCTCCAAGAACCCATGAGGTTCAGGCCCGCCCCAGCTCTTGTGTCCACATCGCTCCCCCCGACAGCTGTCCCTCGAGAGGCTGGGGCGGACCCGGTGCCCCCACCTGCTGCAACTCTAGCTTCCTGAGCACCCCACCCCCCAGTTCCTGGTGCTGGAGCAAAAGACTGGAGCATCACTCCATGATTTTCCTGCGAAACAGCAGTAAATGTTACCCGGGTTGGGCTTCCTGATGGCTCAGATGGTAAAGAATCCACCTGCCGATGCAGGAGACGTAGGTTCCATCCCTGGGTCAGCAAGCTCCCCTGGAGGAGGGCATGGCAACCCACTGCAGTACTTCCGCCTGGAGAATCCTGTGGACAGAGGGGCCTGGCGGGCTGCAGTTCATGGAGTTGCAAAGAGTCGGGCATGTCTGAGCGTGTGCATACGCACGTTACCCTGGTTTTTCGGGCAGTGTGGATGAGCGTGGACGGAGCATGTACTTTGTCAGTGGTGAACCCCAGGGACCTAACAGTCAGATGATGGGAGCGACCGTCTCTGGGAGCCTGCTGTCCGGGGGATGGAAAGCAGTGTCCCGATCAAGGCGCTGTGTGGAGGAGTGGGGGCCACCCACAGGAGACACTGTGGAGTGGCTCCCAGTGGCCTGGGGTAGGGTGGGGTCGGCTGGAACAAAGGGGAGGCGAGGCCACCAGGACCCAGAGCTGAGTGAGCTTGTAAGGTTGGCTCGGGGTTTCAGGGCAGGCGTGGCACTCAGTCCCCTCACCCTAAAGGACCACCTTCCCGGACATGTGGCTGTGCAGCTGGTCCAGCTCGTGACGGCTGCTGGACTTCCTGGGTGGCACAGCAATAGAGAACCCACCTGCTAGGGAGGGAGACCTGGGTTCCA
The DNA here is from genome assembly GCF_023699985.2 of Odocoileus virginianus. NCBI lineage: Eukaryota > Metazoa > Chordata > Mammalia > Artiodactyla > Cervidae > Odocoileus > Odocoileus virginianus. Next base: position 1,781,285 of record NC_069674.1, read on the forward strand.
TCCCCAGGTCAGGAAGATGCCCTGGAGGAGGGCATGGCTACCCACTCCAGTATTCTTGCCTGGAGAATTCCACGGACAGAGGAGCCTGGGGGGCTAAGTCCATGGGGTTATAGGGAGTTGGACAGGACTGAGTGACTAAACAACAGCGTGTCTGGTGCTGGGTCTTCATTTTCAGTGGTTATAGTTCCTGATGGGCAGCAAGCTGGCTGTGCCCTGGAGCCGGGCAAGGCCCACCTGATCAGCTCTCCATCTCCCTGCAGGATGCAGCCCCCTGCCCACTGGGACCCTCCACGCCACCCACTAAGGTGACCCTTCCTGGACCCACACATCCACCCGTGGCTTCGACCTTAGAGGCGGGACTTGGTCTTCACGGCCCTTTTGGTCCAATCGGACAAATGACAACCTAATTATTTTCAGGAGTATTTTATTTTATCTATGCTCCCAAGATGAAAAATGATAAAACCGGCACCTGAACACAGGCCTTGGACCACGTCACACTGCCTCCACAGTCACCTGTTTACATTTTACCACAGTTCCTGGACGGATCCTAGACATAGATGCTGTCACTTTTGGCTCTTCTGCAAGGAGGAAAAGTCATGTGATCCAGGAAACGTCTTGTCCCGCTGGGCACCTGCTTAACTTTATCCCCAAGTTTAGTGATCACAGGCAGAACTTTGATCATCAAGGGAACAGGCTCTGAAGACTTTGAGTGCTTTCATGAGATAACCATCGCGCCGAGGTTTTGCTTCCTTCTGTGCTCTTTAGAATTCTCTCCCTCCCTCCCTCCCTGTCTCCCTCCCTTCTCTCCCTCCCCCCTCCCTCTCCCCACTCCTTCCATCGGTGGACTTCGGCGTCGTCACTGCCTGAACGCCTGCCCACTGTGGGACGCGTCCTCACCAGCTCTGATGTCACAGCTCATGTGTCGGGCAGCGGGCCAGCCTGGGTGAGATCAGCGTGAGAGGGAAGCCGATGTTCTTGGCGCCCAAGTCCCCAGATGTTGTATCAGTGTGGTCACAGATGCATGGGAGCAGGCGGTGGTCCTTCTGCTCAATTTAGCTTGCTTTACGGCACTGATTTTATAAGGCGTTGAAGGGACTCAAGTGTATCTTTAAATCTAGAACTGAAGCCCTAGATTAAAAATTAACGTATGATCAGTATCAAAATATTCAGCAGAGACAGCTTTAGATGAGAAAAGAAAAATCACTCAGATCTTACTATCTGTTAATAACCATAATTAGCATCTTGGTTAAAAAACCCTTCCAGATTAATTTTTGGCCATGAAAATATACAGAGGTGCTCTCAAGGAAAGCACAACTTATTTTTTGCCAGGTATGTTACTTTATTGAACATATTTTGAATTCAGTAAATACAGGTAATCATCATCACCATAGAAATTTCATTTCATTGTCAGAATGTAATGGATTTACCCTGTGTAACAACATTGCTTTCATATTAGTTAATTTAATTGTGTAGTTTGTCATTCAGTTTGTTTCCAGTTTCTGTTTTTGCAAATAGGAGCAGCCTGGTGATGGATAGTCTCGAATGCTCCTGTGTGTCCACTGCTGGGGTCGGTAGACTGAAGGCTTCGTGGAACTTCTCAGCTCTTCATCCGAGTGAGAAGGTGTACACGTTAAAAAAATTGATGTATGTTGTTGAATTTCCCCCCAGAGAGCTTGTGTCAATTTTCACTTCTTCCAACAACATATAAGAATGCCTATTTCTTCAAATTCTTTCCCACTTTAGGCATTACTTTATAAAATAAAATTTTTATAGGAAGGTTTTAAATGACAAAATCAGTTTCTTTTTTGCATCTTTCTACATTTTAAATTTTCTTCTTAAGTTGGTTATTTGTGTGCTTCATGAAATTCATTTTTGCTGAAATTGTTAAATTGTTGTCATACAGTAGTTCCTCATATTTCCCTCTTATCTTTTAGAATCTGTAAGATTTCTTCTGGAGTCTCCTCTTTTTTATTCCTGATATGGGAAGTTTGTGTTTCCTCTACTTCTTCCTACAATTTATTACTTTTACTTGTCATTCAAAAAGCAATTGGTTTTTCTCTATGGGTAGTCAGATTTTAGTTTTATTCAGCTCTTGCCTTATTACGTTCTTCATCATGTTTCCTTTAGGCTTTATTTGATTCATACCCATTGATCACCCAAAGTAATTTGCTTTCTGATTATGTCATGGTACGACTTTATAAGACCTCCTCCTTGTAAAATGGTTGAAGGAAACACAGGTTCACCTGAACCCGCTCCGCTCAGTGATGGCAGACACCAGCATTTGGTCGTCAGGCTCGTATGCTTTTAAGCAAGTGGAGCTGTTTCATGCAGAGTTGAATTTTCTGGTGTTACTTCTGTCATTTCTCACGTCTGCATCCTCCTGAAGTCCTCTTTCAGTCCTCCTACGACAATATTATTAAAAAACATGGTGTGTATAATTTCATACCATTCTCCATGCAACTTAATAATGATTAGCACATATTTTGGCTTATGTACTTTTTTCTTCATTGTTTTATATAAATCTGTATTACATTTCCCTATATCTTGATTTTTAAAAATACATATATATTTATATAATAAATGCATGATAATCAAATAATAAACCCAGTAATCCCTCCAGGTCCATTGGTAGAGTTCTGTCTTGTCGTTTTTAATGGATTCTGTGGTGTCATCCCACTACATTTAGAGTCATTTTATTTTGTTTTCTATTTTTTGGCCACTGAAAACGTGCTTTTGTTCCTCAGTTGCTAAGTCGTATCCAACTCTTTGTGACCCCATGAATTGTAGCCCACCAGGCTCCCCCATCCTTGGATTCTCCAGGCAAGAACACTGGGTGGGTTGCCATTTCCTCCTCCAGGGCATCTTCCCGACCCAGGGATCAAACCCGCGTCTTTTGCATCTTCTGCGCTGCAGGTGGATTCTTTACCCACTGAGCCATCTGGGAAGCCCACATCAAGAGCCAGCAAAGTTCCTGAGACCGGGTTGTCCTGGTGGCTGGAGAGGTAAGAGCAGCAGGCGAGCCAGGCTGTGGCCCCGAGTCTGGTGGAGCCGATACCCCGGCAGGGCTGGCCCAGCGCTGCTCTGCTCAGGCACCTGCCTCCTTGGGAAGGGGTGTGCTCTGCGGGGTCGAGAACCGCCCTGAGGTGTTCTGGGTCAGCTGGCAGCTGGTCCTCAGCCTCCTTGTTTTGGAGAGGTTGGAAAACTCAAGCTTTATTTATGAGACCCTCGGGCAGCTGTCTGTGGCCGTGTGACCAAGTCTGGGTGACGAAGGCTGCAGAAGTAACAGCGTCCCCTGCCCAGGCCGACCCTGCCTTCCTGCCAGGACGGACACTGTCCTGGATGCAGAGACCGGCTATGCTGAGTCCTGCAGAGCCGGCTGGCCAGCCAGGGCGCTTGAGTGACATCATGCCATAGTCTTCCACGCAGCGACTGTTACTGGGTTGTGAAATGAGAGAAAAATAAGCTCGCATCTTACTTATCCCACCATTTTGGGTCTCCTTGGCCAGACTCATCAGAAATTTGAACCTGTAGGTGGGTTTCTGCGGCTGCATAAAAATCCCCCAAATATGTGCACTGACTGAGTGGTCAGGTATGAAGGGCAGACTCTGTAGGCTGTAAATGTGGTGCCCTTGCTAGGTCGTGGGGAGACACATTACCGCTCACGTTGCCCTGGTACCCAGGAGGCAGACTGCGGCCCCGGAGCCTGTAACTCTCGGGAGAGCTGTCTTGGTGAGAGCCGCTGCTTCCTCCCTGCCCCTAAGGCTCAGGGGACTGGCTGAAGCGCGAGGGTTTGGAAGGTGAGCGATCCGCCTGTCTTTTAAGAACTGCTTTGTCAGCCTTTGAGAAAGGGAACGTGGTTTTTAATCTTTCATTGGTTTTTGCAGGTTGCAGAAGTCTTCTTTTGGGCCGTGACTCGTTTATGCTCTTCCGTCGTGCTTCAGACTCTCCCCAGCGAGCGCGGGGCTTCCTGGGGACCCCCGCCCCATCTGTCCTGCTTGGAAGGTGTGCGGCTTCTCAGTTCTGTGGCTTGGTGATGTCTTCCATTGGTTTTAGGGAATTTTGAGTCCTTACCTCTTCCAGCTAGCTGTCTTTTGCCTGCATTGTGTCTTTCATTTCCTCTTGGAACTCCAGTTCCAAGAAGAAATTTAGATATTAACGTTATGTCGGATCTCCCAATCTGTTCCACTCTCTCACTCTTTTTCCTTTCTACAGTCTGGTTGGGAGACTTTCTTTTCATCCTGCTTCTGGTCCATGAATCTTTCCTTCTATTAAATGCCATCTCCCGTTGAACCCATCTTTGGAGTTCCTAATTTCAGTTACTGTATTTTTCAGTTCTAACTTTTCCATTTGGTCCTTTTTAACAGTCATCAGTTCTCTGGTGAAATTATCCTTTATTCATTACCTTCTCCATCATTTTCCTGAGCGTATTCATGACGCTTGTAAGCTCCTTATCTGATAATTGCAGTATTTCTGTCACATGTGGGTCACTTTCTGTTGGCGCGTTTTCCCTTGCTTTGGGGTCAGATGACTCTGTCTCTTAGCATGTGAGTCACTGTTTCCCTGAACGTTGCATGTTGTGTATGAATGACTGTGAAATATGTGATGTCCTCTTGTCCCAGGCAGGGTTTACACTGCTTGTGCTGGAAGGGTGTGTGGCGGCCTTTACCCGCTGGTGGGCTGAGCTGCCGCGAGGCTGGGCTGGGAGGCTCTCGTCTGCCCCTCTCCCCGCCGTGGTCACTGGGGCCCCTGCCTGGCCCTGCCTCCAGTCCCGATTTCTTCGCGTTTGGCTCTACTTTCATCACTGTGCCCTGGGGTCTCTTTCTGGCTCCGTGCTACCTGCCCTCATAGTCTCACACCAGCGGACCTGTGGAGGAAGAGACTGGCGGGCTGTGGGGGTCAGTTTCGTCCTTGCCCCCTCGCTGGGGTCCTGGCCCCTCACGCCGCCAGCTTCTGTTGCTCCAGCCTTCTAAGACGGTCACCACCTTGGTGGGTGTCTTTGCCTCTTAGCTGTGGCCTTGCACGGGCCCTTTGTTTAGGTCCAGAACCTTGCTGGTACCGGATCCAGCCAGGGCCTTGGTGGGAGAAGCTGCCGATGTCAGCTCAGCTCAACTGTGATCTCCCTGCTCCACGATCTTGTCCCCTGAGTCCTGGTTCCCTCAGAGGCGCTCCAGTGCTTCCAAACAGGATTTTTTTTCCCCCCCAGATTTTGTGTTTGTTCTTGGTGAGAACACTGGTTTGCTGTAAGCTCTCTCATCATAGCTGGGAGGGAAGCCTGCTGTAGGTTTTGTCTTTTCCTGGAGGTGGGGGGAGGCAGGTCACGCTAAGGAAGTTCCTTCCTATTTCTACACAGTGTAAGCACATGAGTGCTTGTCAACTTTATAAAATGGTTTTTCTGAATCCATCGAGGTGACCCCCATGACTTTTCTTCTCTAATCTGTTGGGTTAATTGGTCGATGCCCTGACTACATAGTCTGATGCTGAGCGTTTTACATTCTTAAGCTAGATCCTACTCTGCCACGATAGATAGCTTATCTTTAAACGCTGCTGATTGGCTAATAGCTTATTTGGGATTTTTGCATTTGTGATCAAAAGGAGGGATGGGGTAGGCTGGTCTCTGGCATCATCGTTAGTGTTCTGTAGGCCTTGTTGCATGAATCGGGTGCTCTGTGTCCACTCTGCCCTGTGCGTTGCCGCTATGTTATCTCAGGGATGCTGACGGTCAGCTGGCCGGGCTGTTCCTGAACCTGGCTCCCAGGGAGCCCGTGGCTTCCTCTCAGCTTTGCATCCGTGTGTTGTGCTGGTTCATAGAGATGTGCAGCCAGTTTTGACCTGGAGCCTGTCTGTTTTCCTGCTTAATAGATTTTATCCATGGTGTAAATTGTCAGGGCTGAGAGGGTTCCTGGGAAACTGGAAACACAGGGGGAGGTTTAAAGACTGAGATAAGGGACACTCAGATGCCGTCTCGAGGGCCCTGAACGTAAGCTGAAGGCTCTCTGCCACGTCACTCCTCGGTGCCTGAGTGTGTGCCTCCACGCGGGGCCCGCGCGGGGGATTGCAGCTGTCCCCCCGGCGGCCCCGCCCTGCTCGGCAGAGGCGTCTGTCGCTGCCCCTCGCTGCGCGGGATGGCAGGTACAGCACGGACGCGCCCGGGGTCACAGGGGCGCCCAGGCTCCGCGCTTCCCGCCCGCGTCCGGCCGGTTAACCACAGGTCAGCGCCGCCGTTCTCGGCCCCCTTCCCCGGACAGCGTCTGTTTTATTTGTTCCTCCTCAGCTGACACTTAAATGTTTTAAATTATTAAAAGGCCCCAGTAGTACATTTTCTCAGGCCTATACTCTGACATTAGTAGACCCTTCAAATCCACTTGTGAAGTGTGTTGGATACGGAATAAGTGAGCATCTAGTTCACAAAATATGCATGGATAAAATGCCACAGCATTGGGAAAGAAAAGGCTCCTTTAGGCTCAGCAAACTGAAAATCTTACATCCAGGTTATTGACTAAACTCTTCCCAAATCTCTCACATGTAGGTCCTTATTCCTAAGTTCTTTATAAAAAGAAAGTTCTTAATTTTTGATTCAGACTGCAAATCCACTTTGATGTTCATTTCTGTATTGAGTATGTGTTTTGGAAGCATAGTTGCACGAAACTCACATTGATGCTCTGCGTGTTTTTCAGGATTCTTTGGAGTGAGAAGAGGTGTCCACTCGCCACACAGGTGCCCGAGTCGCCTGGGCAGTGAGTGTCCGTGGACTTGAGTTCAGGGTGCTGAGGGGTTGTTGCACCAGGTCTGTGATCTCAGCCTCCCACCCGTCTTGTTCAGAGGTGTTCACAGCCAGTCCTTAGGGAGTTAAGTGAGTGGGATCCAGCATCTGGGTTGGAGCATTGGCTGTCAGAAAAATCAGAAACGTGGACTGAAATCCCTGTCTTCGATTCCCTTGTCCTGGCATGCATTGGCATGATGCTGGTGTTCCCGCCATGTCTTCACTTCTCTGTCCAGCACGGGGCTCGTCACATGAGTACAGACCTCCTCCTGATGGAGGTTTGCCCCCCTGCCCCTCAGCCGTGGGTTCAGACAGACGTACGGCAGCTCCAGTGGCGCAGTGAACAGCTGCGCTTGGAGACCCGTGTGTCTTGGCCCCTACCCCGAGGTATCCTTGCTTGGGGGGATTGTGCAGGACGCCTGCCGTTCCCCAGAAGAGCTGAGCCGCTCGGCTGGACCCAGCCTGTGTCGGCTGAGCCCTCGCTGACCTTCAGATGTGCAAGAAGCTGCATGCTTGTTCTGTGCTCCTGAAGCTTGTGGGTGCTCCTCACGCAGCATCCTGGTGCCTGTAGTAACTGTTACAGTCATCAGTGGTGGAGGAGGGTGGTCTCTGTCTGAACTCCGGTGATATCGAGCGTTATATTTAACAATGATGTGTGCTTTCTGTGTTCTTTTGACAGTGTTTGTAGTAAACACAATCCAAGAGCCATGGACATGAGACCGTTCCTGTGGTTGACTTCAGACGAGGGACTGGCAGGACGAGTCAGTAACAGGCAGAGCTGGGCCAGGAGCGCCGGCCTCTCAGCTTTTCGTCTGATGCTCTTTCTTTTGCACGCAGACTTGCTTCAGTGATGAAAAAGGCTGTGAGAGCCCCCGTTTGCCTGCTGAGTATGCTGAGTGAAGAGTTGCCGCCGTGGCTTGCTCGCAGACCCAGGCGCTCGCCGGACTTTGGAGCAGCCCATGCTTGGCTTGTACGGCCTGGGCCTGTGCCGATTCACCAGGCCCCAGTTTTAACTGGGAAGTGGCGGGGCTGCTGGTAGCTCCTGTGCTCCCAGACACAAGATGTCACTATTGTGCTTACCGAGCAGATCACATTCTTGTTGCGATTTTAATGCTTTTAAATGGTCTGCCTTTTTAGCCCAGAGTGAACTATTCAGACAGCCTGTGCGGGGGCATAAATCATAGCATATTCCTGGGGAACCTCAGGTGAAATAAATCAAGGAATATTTTCTTCAATCAGCTCTTCAATCATTCTTCTTAGTCACATAGAAAATATGGTCCGTGCTGTATTTACAGTTTGATGGTAAGGAGATGTTTAACATCAGTGTAGGAGATTAAAAATGACAAGTTATATGGTGAAGAGTGTGAAAAGGTGTTTACACTGACATGTAATATCTAGGTTGATCTACAACTCAATAATAGATACCATAAATCTAAGCGCAGGCCCCGAGACCCTGCGCTGGGTGAGTTACCGTGGCGGGTCAGTGCGTACGAGCGGCCTGGGTCCCGCGTGTGGGAAGCTGGGGCTGCTGAGCAGACGTCCATCAGAAGGGCCAGGGGCCGCTCGGCTCTGCTGGTCTGGGGCAGGCCACCAGCGCGCATGCGTCTCCCCTCCCTCCAGACTCAGGGTTCCTGATCTTTCTGTTGACATGTGTGTGTCTGATGCCCATTCATTCACCTTTTTGGTTTTCACTTAAACAAAACAAAACAACAACAAAATCTAACCCAAGAGAACAGTGTTTGTATTCCACCCCTGGCCCCAAGCATATTCCAGTTCTGCAAAAGATGACGGATGTTCTTGGATTTCATTTTAAAAAAATGACACTTTCATATATTTTGTAAAATGTAAACACTTGACAGACTATTAAAATTATATGTAAAGTAAGAACTGAGTTCACTTTGAGTGAAAGCCTGAAGTTACCTCTTACAGACTTTATGCTTTTCCTTGTAGAGACTGTCCTTTCCCTGTTTCTCTTTCAAACAAAAAACCTGTGGAGAAGAATCAGTATTTATTTGTACACACGCAGACACACACGCCTGTGCACTGACCATGTTCTCTGGTCTTCCGCTGTGGTAACGGGCTTGCACAGTCTGTTTACAGCCTTTGTGCTCAGTTGAACTTAATACCTATAACAAGCATTCATGAGATAATGACCAGGTTAGAAATGGAATCCCTGGCTATCAATAGTGGTCTGGTAATGTTGTCTATATTTAGTAAGTATTTATTGAATACCTATCATAGTTACAGCAAAATGATAGCTGTTGTGTAGAATATGGAAGAAGTACAAGCCATGACTCGTGTTCCCAGATTTTAATCTATTTGGAAAGGCAATAGAGAAATATGGTGCTAATTAAATCATATTATAGTCAACCAAACTGACTTAACCCCATGTACAAAATAAGGATATTTGGCCATAGTAAATTAAAGGCTTTTAAAAAAGAAAGGAGTTTGACTAATAGCATGCTGTAATTTAAAAAAAAACCCTCAATTTCAAAATAATATATAATGTAAGGATTTCTGGGGCAGGGTAATTAAATATTTTCATAACATAATGTTTTTATCCATTCCAACTCTTTCCTTTAACTCCAACTCACCCCCCACCCCACCGCCCCGGTTTTTTTTTAAAGATGACTGTCATCCTAGGGGCTGATTTTTGCATGAGTCTCTCTGGGCCACTTTCACCATCGAGGAGAGTGGGGTCGGCCACCACCACCTCAGAGGGAGCTCTGTCCATGCTCCAGGCTTTCTGTTTGACGTGGCTGTTGTGTGAAGCCTGTGGTTTCAGGGTGGCCGTGCTCACATCCTCAGTAAACAGGGGTGTTTTCAGAGTCGTCTCGTGATCTGCTCGATCCTCTTTTCTCTTTTTGTCGTCTCATGTCTCAGGACTTTTCTTAGGTCTGGGAACAGCAGGCTGGTCCTCACTGTCTTGTCCTGTTACATCTGTGTTGTATCAGCATTGCTCATCTACATTTCTGAACCATTTGTGATATCATTTCCAATTCCTTACATATGATTTAACAGTATAACATTAGAGGAGATCTGCTAAAAATACAAAAAACATGAATTGATAGTTTCATTCTTATTTCATGCTATTCTGAAAATCCCAGGAATCACAAAAATAATAAGAATAAAATTTAAAAAGAGAGTACAAAACCCAGTCATTATGTTAGAACTGAAACCTCTAAAAGGAATAAGTTAAAAACAATTGGATTTGATATGTAAAGTTGGTGGATACACAATAAAAACACAAATGTCAAGATTATTCCTATGTACGGGATAGAGTGAGATAACACAATGAAGAGCGAATCCTGCTCACGGTAGCAGACTTGTGGGTAACGTGTAGCAGCGCTGCTGGACAGGCCACCGTTTCCTGACCTACTTGGGGCACTTGTGGAGGCCTGGTCCCCTGCTCTGCACACAGCCATCCCGCTTGTCACATCTCGCTGCCTCGCTCAGCTCATCGCACCACCTTGGACCCGAGACGTGACATTGGTCCAGGAGTGAAATTGCTAATTTGATTAACAATTGATTGACTAGCCAGTAACATGGGCTTCCCTCATAGATCAGTTGGTAAAGAATCTGCCTGCAATGCAGAAGACCCCAGTTCCTGGGTCGGGAAGATCCCCTGCAGGAGGGATAGGCTGCCCACTCCAGTATCTTGGGGCTTCCCTGGGGGCTCAGCTGGTAAAGAATCCGCATGCAACCTGGGAGAGCTGGGTTCGATCCCTGGGTTGGGAAGATCTCCTGGAGAAGGGATAGGCTACCTGCTCCAGTATTCTGGCCTGGAGAATTTCATGGACTGTATAGTGGGGTCCATGGGGTTGCAAAGAGTTGGACACAACTGAGCAACTTTGACTTAGCCAATAACGCACCAGATTTTCTCTCATGAATTTGAACTAAGAGACACACACACAGAGACTTCTTTGGTGGAAGGAAGCAGAGGTAAAAATTCATGAAGAGTTAGGGGTGGAATTGGGCCATGAAAAACCCAAGCCATGTGCCGCCTAAAGTTATGGGGAAACAGAAACTGTGAGGAAGCAGAGAAGTTGGTCTGAAGAGAGAAGCACTAGGATGAAGCAGGTTCTCGAGGAGCAGAGAGGAGGGACCACTGGCTCCAGAGACGGAGGTGGGAGGAAGAACCGGGGCTCCTGGAGGCCCCGTTTCAGCCCTTGCGATGGGGTCTGTGTTATCTCTGTCTTTGAATTCCACAAGAGGCAGTCTAACAATTAAAGCTCTCTTTCTCCGTCTTAGCTTGAGTGGTACTTCTTTTTATTGAAGTCAGTGATTCTTGCCTGAAATGACATTCAGATGAAAAGTGTAGAAACTATTAGAAGGAAATTATCATTTATTTTATGAGAAATAGGAAGAAATAAAGAAGCATTCTATGTTGATGTGTAGGAAAACTGAATAGTATGGAGATGTCAGTTTTTCTACGGTTATTTGCTGGGGCTAAAAATTCAATAAAATAATTGGATAGAAATCCCTTTTCTTTACTTTTTTGAGTTGACAAAATTATTTTAAAGCTTATCTGACAGAATAAAACTAGTAAGCATTAATACTAATAAAAACAATGGATATCTATTTAGTGACCCCATTTGTCAGATTTTTTTGAACTGCTTTCCATGAATTTGGAAGAGAATCTCACCGAAGCAGAGAACAGGCTAAAAATTGATGAGTGTCTTTTTTTGTTGTTTTGCTTTTTAACTTTTTATTCAAATATAGTTTACATACAATATTGTGTTAGCTTCAGGCGTGCTGCATAGTAATTTGACATTTGCCTGCGTTATGAAATGATCACCATGGTAAATCACATGACTGTCTGTCCCTATACAAAATAATTCCAAGATTATCTACCATATTCTTCATGCTGTATGTTATATCCCGTGACTTATTTATTATCTAACTGGAGATAATCGTGCCTGTTAATCGCCCTCACCTGTTTCACCTCCCCTCCCAGCCCAACTTCCCCTTCCCGTTTCCAACCACCATTTGCCCTCTAGGCGTCCCCGGAGGCACTAGGGGTGAAGAAGCTGCCAGCTAAGGCAGGAGATGTAAGGGACGCCGATTTGATCCCTGGGTCCGGAAGATCCCCTGGAGGAGGGCACGGCAACCCACTCAGTATTCTTGCCTGGAGCATCCCATGGATAGAGGAGGCTGGTGGGGAACAGTCCATGGGGCCACAAAGAGCTGGACACGGCTGAAGTGACTTAGCATGCACGCATTTGCTCTCTGTATCTTTGAATCTGCTTGAGTTTAGTTTAGATGGAAACTGTATATTTATGGGAATTCATTAATTTCTTCTGGATTGTTCATGTTATGGGTGCATATTGTCTGGAATAATCTCTCGTGATCCTTTGTATTTCTGTAGTGATGGTTGTAACTTCTCTTTCATTTCTGATTTTATCTATTTGGACCTTTTGTCTTTTTCTCGATAAGTCTGGCTAAAGGTTTATCAATTTTGTTTTATCTTTTCAAAGAACGAACTCTTAGTTTCATTGCTATTTTCTATTTTTTTTTTTTTAGTTTCTGTTTCAGTCTTTATGATTTCTTTCCTTCTACTAACTCTGAGTTTTGCTTGTTCATCTTTTCCTAGTTCCTCTAGGTGTAAGGTTAGCTTATTTATTCTAGATTTTTCTTGTCTCCTGACATGGGCTTGTATCACTATAAACTTCCCTCTTAGAACTATTTTGCTGCATCCTATAGATTTTGGATTGTTGTATTTTCATTTGTCTCCAGGTATTTTAAAAAATTTCTTTTTTTATTTCTTCAGTGATGTATTTGATTTTTAGCCTCCATGTGTTTGTGGGTTTTTTTGTAGTACTTTTCTTTTAGTTGATTTCTAGTCTCATAGCATTGTGGTTGGAAAAGATGCTTGATAAATTTTCTTAAATTTACTGAGACTTGTTTTGTAGAGTATGTGATCTATCCTGGAGGATGTTCCAGGGCTGATGAGTGTCTTAGAGAGACAGAAGTGGTGCAGACAGGCTCCACTTTGGGTTGACTGGAAGTGCACTGATGGAAGCTGGTTTAAGTCATGAAGCCATAAATCTCCAGAGACCAAATGGATGTTACAGCCAGGAAGAATTACGGGCATCTTTCCATGGAAAATATTTCCATCCAAGTGTTGCCTTTTGTTATGATCTGAATGTTTGTGTCCCCCACAGGTTTATCCATTGAATCCTAACCCCCGAGGTGATGGTATTTGGAGGTAGAACCATTGAGAAGTGATTTGGTCATGAGGGTGGAGCTTCATGAATGAGATTAGTGCCCTTATTTAAAAAAAAACCCACAGAGCTCCTTGCTCCTTCCTCCCCACATAAGCACGCAGAGAGAAGGACCCTCTATGAACCAGGAAAGGGGTCCTTAGCAGGCACTGAATATACTGACACCTTAGTATTAGATTCCCAGCCTCTAAAACCATGAAAAATAAATTTCTGTTCTTTATAAACTGCCCAGCCTATGAGATTTTGTTACAGCAACTGCTGTCAGACTTTGTCTAATTTTCAGGTTTTAATTTTGTGGGTAGGATCACAACGTTCTCTTTAGAAAGGACTTGACTCCTTGGAGCAGAACAGAGAGGTGTCTGCATTTGGGGTAGACTGAAGTGTGTCTCCAAAGACTCCTGAAGCCTTGTTGAACTTCCTGTGAGAGACTTTGAAATTCCAGCGTAAGACACACTGGAAGTTTTCCATAATTTGCTATTGAAATGCAACCCCCCCACACACACACAAAAAAATCCCCTCAGAGAAATAGCGCTGACATCTGCTAACACCTCCAGAGGGAGTAGAGTGGACAGAGGGGTGAGAATGCTGGTTTCTAGATGAGGAAGGACAGAGAGACCAAATGGACCTGTTTTACATCCTCCATCTGAAGTGTAGAGGGAGCCTTAAAACACTTCTAACTATAAGAACATTGCCCATGAGAGATTTAAAAGTAGAGACTTGAATAACTCTGTCTTGGATTTTTGAGAAATTAGAAGTCCTGGATTAGTTGCAGTTATCTGTGTAATGCATTTGTGAAGTGGTGGTGTGTTTGCCCCATTCCTTTTATTTTTTGGTCTTGCCACTCAGCCTTTGGAATATTAGTTCTCAGTCTAGGATTAAAAAAAAAAAAGTTGGCTTAAAACTCAGCATTCAAACAACTAAGGTCATGTCATCTTGTCCTGTCACTTCATAGAAGGGGAAAATAGAAACAGTCACAAATAGAAGGGGAAAAAGTGGTAGCAGTGACAGATTTTATCTTCTTGGGCTCCAAAATCACTGTGGATGGTGACCACAGCCAGGAAATTAAAAAACACTTGCTCCTTGGAAGAAAAACTATGACAAACCTAGAAAGCATATTAAAAAGCAAGGACATCACTTTGCAGAAAAAGGTTTGTCTAGTGAAAGCTATGGCTTTTCCAGTAGTAAAGTATGGATGTGAGGGTTGGACCATAAAGAAGGCTAACCGCCAAACTGTGGTGTTGGAGAAGACTCTTAGAGTCGCTTGGACAGCAGGGAGATCCAACCAGTCAATCCTAAAGGAAATCAGTCCTGACTATTCATTGGTAGGACTGATGCTGAAGCTCCAATACTTTGGCCACCGGATGCAAAGAGCTTACTTACTGGGAAAGACCCTGATGCTGGGAAAGATTGAAGGCAGGAGGAGAAGGGGACAACAGAGGATGAGATAGTTGGATGGCATCACTGACTCAGTGGACGTGAGTTTGAGCAAACTCCAGGAGGTGGTGAAGGACAGGGAGGCCAGGGTCACAAATACTGAACAACAGCAACAACAATAGGGGTTGAACTCGTGTGTTGGAAGCCAAAGTCTTAACCACTGAACCTCCAGGGAAGCCCCTCACCGTGTTCTGTAGTTGAGAAAATTGAGATATAAAGATGTGAAATGACTCTGACACATCTGGAATTCTGCTCCAGGGTTCTCTCCACCACGTGATGCTGTCTTGTCACGTGCAAAGTCTAACACCTTGGAAAAAAACAGAATAAAGGACCCAGGCAAAGAGAAAATACTGAGGTGTTCTGGAGTATAGGGTATGCATTTGGGGCCGACTAGGAGAACTCCCTACTAATGAGGGGAATTCCAGTTCTGCCGGGGAAGCACCTTTCACAGCCTACGTTTATGTTTGGTCTCAGGTGAAGTTCTGTTTTGGTGTCGGAAAGTTTTATAATGCCATGCCAATTCTAATGAAGTTAACTCCTGAACTGAAAACCCTGATGGTGGATGAGTCTTTCCAATGGGAATGTAAAGAAATGCAGAGAATCCTTAGCACACACAGTGAAGATCAATAGCATACCATTCCCTGAATGGCTTACGAGTGGTTGGAGCAGAAAGACCTTGGCAGGTCTTCCTGATTCATGATGCATTCACAGGGAAATCAGGAATTTGAGACTCACTGCTTTAAACAGAAATCTCTTTTCCTACTAGATCAACAGCCAGAGAGTTTTTTTCTCCAGGAGACTATATTTAGGTCCCAGAAGCAGTGACTTTATTTCACCCTGTTATCAGACTTGTCTGATTTTTAAAAAGTGCGCTTTCCTGTTTTTTAAATCAACGACTGACTTCTTGTCTCTGCCCTTATGTAGAAAGGCTTCTCAGGTGGGTGCTGGTTTTGTGATTCACTGTGAGCAAAATGCTTGGCTCGCAGGGGCTCCCCGAATGAGTTGAAGGCAGGGAGGTTCGGTTGGAGGCCACACTGTTGTTTTTATCTGCGATTCCTGAGAGGACGCAGTGTCTCTCCGCGGAATGGAACTACGTGAAGGTGCAGGAGGGAAGAGAGGAGGCTCCGGGGGCTGTTTGCCCTCGCAGACCACCCCTCTCCCAGGGCTGTGGGCCTGGGCAGGCGGCCTGTGTGGCCACCGCACTGTGCGCGTCTCTAGCCCTGAGTGACAGGCCTGGCTTGTTAAGGCAGTCCCGATGCAAGGGGGCTGTGCCGGGGGCCGTGGCGCCCGAGACGCGCCATCTGCAGATGCCAAACCACAGCAGCGACGGCACTTCTCTTGGGCTCATGTTAGTCAGGCCCCAGTGCCTTTGCCACATTTTTACGTGGAAAGCATCTTACTTGTTGTGAAGCAACAAGAACACGGTGTTGGATGAGGCCTCTTCCGTGTTGGCTGCAGTGGTGTCTTGTGAATTAGGTTCTGGCGGAAGCAGAGAATGCAAATGCAGAGACCACAGTGAAGGCCTTACTAAGTGGGGGCACTGAGGGAGTTTAGGGGACAGACCCCGAGGCTGCTCCAGCAGGAAGTCGTTAGCCAGGGCTGGGGGCAGGTGCCAGGGCGGGGTGGGGGGCTCTGGGGGAGGTCCCTTTATGCAGCTCCTTAGGCCTCTGCCTCCCGACCCTCACAGTGGCTCAGCCAGAACCTCGGAGTCACAGGGTTGGGGGTGCACTCCTGTGAGGTCGGCAGACGGCCCAGAGCCATGCAGAGACGGGTGGGGGCCGCTGGGTTGTGGGGTGATGTAGACTATTTACACAGCAGTCAGTGAAAACAGTATTTATATGGCCTGTGGTGATGCTCAACCCTGCCTGAAACCAAGATGGCAGCGAAGATCATTAAAGAGGAAATTACTCCCATTTAGAAAACTATCAAGGATTTTCTTTTTTTCTTAAGGGTGGAATTGTTGAGAAATGGTTAAAATTATATTGTATTTTGGAAGGATTGAGAGATTTTTAGTTCTCTCATGAACTTATAAGTATTAAATAGAAGAGACTCTCTTATAAGTACTTCTAATGAGAGGAGAGAGTAAATTCAATCTGATAATATAAAATTTAGAAAGTCCGTGGAGAGAGTCCCCTGACTGAGGGCAGGAATGGAGTCCCTCCATCAGCAGAGCTGGGTGGACCGCCCAGGCCCTGACTCACAGGGTCAGTGCTGGTTGAGTCTGCCCCCTGGGGCCTGTGGTTCAGAACGGCCCCCTCTTCCCAGTCCCCTTCTTCTGCCTCTAGGATCCCTGTCTGTGAGGGGACGTGGGCCCGGCTCTTCCGGGAAGCGGGCAGCACGCTGAGTCCTTAGTGGAGACGCAGCCCGTACGCTCCTGACTTTGGCTCTGTGCTGTCGCTCAGTCGTGTCCGACTCTGCGACCCCATGGACCGCAGCACGCCAGGCCTCCCTGTCCTTCACCGTCTCCCAGAGTGTGCTCAGACTCATGTCCATTGAGTCAGTGATGCCATCCAACCATCTCATCCTCTGTCATCCCCTTCTCCTCCTGCCCGCAATCTTTCCCAGCATCAGGGTCTTGTCCAGTGAGTCAGCTCTTACCATCAGGTGGCCAAAGTACTGGAGTTTCAGATTCAGTATCAATCCTTCCAATGAACACCCAGGACTGATCTCCTTTAGGATGGACTGGTTGGATCTCCTTGCAGTCCCAGGGACTCTCAAGAGTCTTCTCCAGCACCACAGTGTGAAAGCTTTGTGTAGAAACATTCTGTTTTCCAACGTGACCACCTTTCTAAGTGTCAGGGACTCCCCCAAGCACTCATTCCCCTCATCTCCTATTCTGGAATCACTGGAGCAGAAGCCCAGCTCCACGTCTCACATAAAGTGCCATCCCGTCCAGTGCTTGAACGCATACCCCAGTCCACCCACCGCGGTGCAGGGTTTACTGACATTTTTCTGCTTTCCCACTTTCGTCGCGAGCCCAGTGAACTGTGAACGATTCCTGGACCTGTGGTTCAAACCCTGCCCCTGAGAACCCAGAGCTGTCTGTGTGCCAGTTCACCTCTAAGGAAGAGAAGGGCGTTTTGCCAGCCCGTTATGGCCGAAGCATGCCCCGAATCCGTGTGTGGAGGTCCTGACCTCGGTACTTAGGACGTGACTCTGCTTGGAGACTGGCCTTCACACAGACACTGAAGTTACACAAGGTGAGTCCGCTGTGACTGGTGTCCTCTGAGAGGAGGACGTGGCCCCGGGGCTGCCCGTGTGGAGAGGCAGCGGGCGGGCAGCCATCTGCGAGCCCCGGAGAGAGGCCCCGAGGACACGCCCGCCCCCGGAACAGTGAGGAACGAGGGTCTGTGGTGGGAGCGGCCAAGCAGACTGGCCACCAGGGTGAGCGCGGTGCGGTCCCTGGGAGGAGCCCGAGCTGGTTCGTGTGCTCATGAACGCCACAGAGGTCCGCCAGGGACATTGGTACACGCGGTGGCCAAGAGAGTACCCAGACCTTCATGCAACTTACAGAGGGAAGCATAGTTTTAAACTTAGTATTTTTACGACTCAGTCACCTCAGAGACCATTTAACACGGGCTCCTCGTTCACCATGTTTTGTGAAAAATGAGTCGCTCTTAAGTCATCCATTGTGTGTGTGTCAGTCGCTCAGTTGTGTCTGACTCTTTGCGACCCCATGGACTATACAGCCCACTGAGCTCCTCTGTCCATGGAATTCTCCAGGCAAAAATACTGGAGCAGGTTGCCACTTCCTCCTCTGGGATCTGCCTGACCCAGGGATCAAACCCAGGTCTCCTGAGTCTCCTGCACTGGCAGGCAGATTCTTTACCACTGCGCCACCTGGGAAGCCCAACCATTTAAAATTGCTATTTTATGTAGATTCTTTAAAAAAATATAGCTACCATATGATCCAGCCATCCCACTGCTGGACATATATCTGGAGAAAAACATGGTCTGTAAAGATATGTGTACCCCAATGTTCATTGCAGCACTATTTACAATAGCCAAGACATGGAAGCAAAATAAATGTCCATGGACAGATGAATGGATAAAAAAGTTGCTGTATGTACACACAGTGGACTATTACTCAGTCATTAAAAAAATGAAATAATTTCACTTGCAGTAAAATGGATGGACCTGGAGATTATCATACTAAGTGGAGTAAGTCATGGAAAGACAATTATCATATGGTATCACTGATAGATGGAATCTAAATGTACTTAATTACAAAACAGAAACAGACTCACTGACTTAGAGAATGAGCTTATGGTTACCTTGGGGGAAGATTGCGGGGAGGGAATGGTGAGTTCAGGATTGGCGTGTACACACACTGTGTTTAAAATCAACAGCCAGCAGAGACCTACTGCATGGCACAGGAGACAAAATACAATTACTATTAAAAAATAAAATGGTATATAGCTTTATGTATATATTCTTCAGTTTAAATTAGTCAGAAAAGGGTAACTGGTCTCCTTTCTTCGTCACTGTTAAGTAGTAAGCATAGTAAGTATGAAAAGAAAGCTTGACATGTCTGATTCTAACATTTTCAGCTATTTTTCCTGACACATCAGTCTGGCCCAAGAGGGTGACCAGCCTGCTTCTTGTGACAGAGCAGTGTGAGGCTTTCTGCACACTTGTTCACGCACAACCTGTGCACACACTTCACACAACACCCGTTGTAGAACATGCGCGCATACAAGCACACCCTTTGTAAACACACATGTATGCATGTGCACTGTGACCCTTCTGTTGTGAGTGGGCGGTAACTTCATGTCAAAACAGATCTGGGGAGTGCCTCTGAGCTGAGCAGCAGAGAGCTCCCAGTGAGGCTCGGGTCATACGCCGTTGACCGCCCAGGACTCTGGTCTCCTGGAGCAGTTCCGGCTCCTGCAGCCTGAATGTGTGGGATTTCCTGCTTAGTCGGTTCCATGGGGCAGGTGGCGAGGTTGAGATGAGCCGGGAGCGACAGGCAACGCGGACGCTGGGGCTGGGCCTGCCATTTCAGTCCCACCGTCAGGCAGCGGCAGCGGCAGCGGCAGTGGCCGAGACTGTGTAGCGGGGCCCGGGGGGCGAGGGTGAACGAGTGGAGGCCGTGGCAGGTCTGAGGTTAAAAATATAAGTGCTGGACAGGAAGAGAAGGCAGAGGCTGTGACGGGCCGGGGCGGCGCTGTTTGCCTTGGCAGGTCTTCTGAGAGCTGGGGCAGGCTCAAGGGCAGGCCGCATCCAGCTGGATGACGGCTGGAGCCTGACCCGGCAGGTGGACTGCGCCTTCTGTGCGGACTCCAGCAGACATGATGCGCATTTGTTCTGCGTTGTCCTCACGGGGTGGGGAACCCGGACGCCTGCGTCTCCTTCTTGCCCCCAGCAAACACTGTTCAGTGATCCTGGGATCTGCTTCTGTAATTTATACACAGCGCTACCTGCGGGACCGTGCGAAGGCATGGTCTGCTTTGTTTTTTGTTACACGTGTTATCAGAAACTGCAGGTATATGGAAGAATAATAGAATAATGTAAGCCCCCCGCCAGCCACCTCCTTGCAGCAGTTGTTCGTGTGCTGCCACGACGCTGTGGCGGAAGCACCGTGGAGTGAATTATAGATGCTCTCGACTTGGGGGCACTTAATCCTCCGGCGCTCCGTGTCCGTGCTTCCAGCAAGGGCATTCTCTTGAGTAAACGCAGCACCCTCGTCGCGCCACACAAGATGAAGCAGCTCTGCCGGATGCCCAGGCTGTGCTCACGGTGGCCAGCTGCCCCCTCAGGGTGCTGGGTCATCTCCGTTCTGTCTGCAGCGTCTGGCCTGACTTTGTCCTTGCACGTGCGAAGTGATGACACGGCTGCCCGTGTTTCCTGTCTCACGGAAACGTGGTAAGAGGAGAAAAAAGGCATGGAGCCCCCTAGAAAAAGGAAGGAACTCTGCTAACTTCCGGGGTGAGTTTTATGTGGAAATGAGGTTTCTCCGAGGTAAAGGAGGCCGGACCTTCCAATTAATCCTCACTCCAACAGGTTTCATGTGTGTTTTAGAGAAGCCTTTGTGTCTGGGGACCAACAGGCAGCCCGTATCACCTTGCCAGAAGCACTCCACCACCTGGGAAGGGCGTAAACAGGAAAGCCAGGGAGAAATATCCCCCCTTATGGGTCACGGCTGAAGGTGTGGTCTGATAACCGCTCCCCTAAATGAGCCGTTACAGCCCCCACACTGTCCTCCTGGGATAGAATGCTTCAGGCTCATGCTCTCAGCTCCCCCAGCCCTCATTAATCTCTCCAGCTTAGCCCCAGGTTCTGTGGCTTAACTCCTTTGCTGCACAGGTTTGCCTTGTGAAATCTGGCGCACCTTGATTTCTGTACTTTGACGTGCTCTGGGTCTTGACATGTTCAGTATTTTGACATCCTCTGGGTTTTGACATGCTCTGAGTCTGTGACCTCTGCACCTAAGTCGTTAGCACCTCATAGGCTAGAGATGGTGTTGTATGCCCCTTTCATAGTACAAAAGCTGCCACAATGCTGGGAATATCTGATAGTCACAGATCGTAATTATTGCTCACAAACTGGGAAACCCTCCTTCATTTTTGAATAGTAAGTAAAGAATGAATGCCGATTTTATAGTTTTGATTAATTTACCACTTAAAAGAGAAGCAGAGGCTTTTTTTCAAGATAAAATTTATGGCATAAGGCAGCTGGCTTCTTGTGTTGCCATTTTTTTCTGGGAAGTATTTTGCATCCTGTATTTTCTTGAAGAATTTGACATTAGATCAAAATCAGAGGGATTAAGGGCAGGGACAGTGGTCTTGAGGGACTACCTCCCACTGGTATAAATTCAGAGGAAGAGGAGCCTGGCTGGGTAGAAAGGCAAGAATCAGGAGAAAATCAGAGTTTTTAAAAATGATTAGTTCAGCCTTGCAGGGCACTTAAGACAAATACCCTCCACACCTTGATAATACCTTTTTCTTGTTTCTAACACCCCTCCCTGATGCTTTAATCTTGTGTCACTCATCACCTGCTATCATGAACATTTATTGAGTGCTCGACCTGAGAGGCGGGCTCTTGTGTGTGTGTGTGTGCTTGTGTGTATGTATATATGTGTGTGCACATATGTGTGTACACGTGTTTGTGGGTATCTGTATGTGTATATGTGTATGTGTATGTGTGTGTATGTGTTTGTGTGTATATGTGTGTATGTGTGTATGTATATATGTGTGTGCACATATGTGTGTATGCGTGTTTGTGTGTATCTGTGTATGTATGTGTGTATATGTGTGTATGTGTATATGTGTGTATGTGTATGTGTATGTGTTTGTGTGTATCTGTGTATGTATGTGTGTATATGTGTGTATGTGTATATGTGTGTATGTGTATGTGTGTGTCTGTGCATGTGTTTGTGTGTATATGTGTGTGTATGTGTGTATGTATATATGTGTGTATGTGTATTTGTGTGTATGCATGTGTGTATGCATGTGTATCTGTGTATGTGTGTGTATGTGTGTGTGTGTGTGTGTTTGTGTATGTGAGTGTGTGTGTGTGCACATGTGTGAGTGTGTGTGTGAGAGTGTGTGAGTGTGTGTGTGTGTGGTGATGAAAGGTTGTGTTTGAGTCTCCATCTTCTGCTTTCTCACTGACCTCGGGCAGCCTTAAGGCTCAGTTTCCTCATTTGGGAAATGTGGGCAGTTATCTGTTTCTCTCACAGAGATGTTTAGTGTGCTGCCTGACACAGCATGCAGTAAGCTGTAGCAGTTTTTGCTGTGAATTAGTGCGTGGCTGCTATGGGCCTCCAGGATTCAGTAAGCATGGCAGTGGGTTGACTGGAAAGAGGCTGTGTACAGAGACTACGTATATATGTTCAGTCTCTGCACAGAAGTAACGATAACATGCACGTGGCCCAGTGGAGGCTGCAAGACTCGCCATTTGGGAAGATCAGATGGAGGGGGGCAGGGGACCTGCCTTCCAGGCCTGGGGCCACCACCTGTACCCCATTCCATCTCTGTGTAGATGGATCCCCTTGTTCAGTGGTCCCCAACTGTATCCTTAAAGCATCAAGCCTGTGAGATGCTCCAGAAAAGAGGAATCCCATGTCAAATAGGTTTGGGAAACAAAGAACATTTTATCTCCTGCTTGGAGAATTTCATTGTCTTTAAGTGCTCTAAATTACTGTTTAATTCAGTTAAGTTCAAAATTTCCTGTAATGATTTGTTTGACAACCCTCCCCCTCGTTTTTACTTTTTATGATGTCCTTTAGCATTTGTGAACCTAATGTTTCAGAAAAATTCTTAGAAAATGTTGTACCAGATGATCCTCCAAGTGCCTCTGAAAAGTTCCTTTTTTGGTACAACACAAGGTTGATGTTTACTCCATACCTAGGATAATTCTCTTTCTGACTTTCTCATGCTTAAATATCTTTCTCAATGTTACTCCTCTGTCACCTCAGATTAGGCTGTTTTTAGAAAGGGGAGTTATACCACCCTTCAATCTACTGTTTGGATTTTGCAAAAGTATGTGTACTATTAGACCCTCTAAGTCAAACTTTGTATAATAAAATAGAATTTTGAAGATACTAAGATAAATAAATGGAATTATTAATGTTCCATGAAGGAGATGAATTTGGGACACCAAAAGCCCCAGTAAACAGCCTGTAAATTGAAAATCTACTTGTGAAGCCTGATACATGGCCATTCAGAGTAACAGTGGGTAATAGTGACAGTAATGCTTATTTTGTTTTTAAGTCAGAATTTCAAGGGGGAGGAAGCAACAAATCTAGTTACTAATAACTTCCTTTGTTTGGAGATGCAGTTTTTAATCTTAAGCTTTAGCTCGCAAACTCAATTAATCATCTTGAAAAATTCATGGGCCTGCAGAGCCTATTTGAGATGAAAAGTGTTCACATTTCCACAAAATATAAAGAGAGAGGAGCTGGAATAGGGAAGATTAGCCACGGAGTCCAGTATTGCCACAAAACCTTGTATATGCAGAACACGGAGTGTCTCCCCTCCCCTTTTGCTGGGAACTCAGCCATTGCCTGGGCCCCTTTTTCTCTTCCTCAGTTACGAAAGTCCTTGTCAGATGTATGAACTCTGCTGTTATTTTTGTTAAAGGAATCAATAGCCAGTGGGGGAGATTTAACCTTTCTGTGTGACTAAGAGTCTTGCAGTTTGTCTGGGTCATGATTCTGAAAGCAAATTTCATTTTGTGCGTGAGGTTGCCAGAGAGGCTGGCCAGTCCGGCCGTGGGGACAGAGTCCTCCTTCGGCCACTGAGTGGATGAGTGAGTCCAGCGCCGTTTGCCTGAATAGAAGATGGAGAGAATACAA